>NC_057766.1:2835101-3435101 GCF_010389155.1 Erigeron canadensis
ATTTTCATTGGTTTCTTGGTGAAACCCAAAAATTTGGCGAAGGGACGCCGGAGTGATAGTGATAGTTTTCGTCCCTTCTCGAACAGTACCCACATCGACTGGGTGACTCATCATAGTTTACATGTCCACCAGAATTCACGAAGAATGAACATAAATCTTCCCCGGATCTGCCATTATACAAAGACTGGCAGGGAAGCATGGATAAAATCCAGCATAGGCTTATATCCTTTTGTACCTTTCGGTACGTCAGACGAGCCGAGATGGTTGTTAGGCTTAACACCATCTCAGAAGCATGAATGAGATCTTAGAAGATTTTACAATACTAGAAGATGGAGAGAATGAAGAGGATTTAGATAAGATTTCTGAGTGGCGGCGGAAGCAGATGGAGTTTCAGATGATAGCCATTTTTGATTTTTTTGTTGTAATGAGATATGAAGATGCAAAGAACAAGGAATAAGGAGATTGAGATTTAAGGAGATGAACATTTTTTAGAGATTTTGAAATTTGAAAGATTGAATAGTTGAAAGAAAGCGTGAAATGAAAGTATGAGTATGAGTTTGTATATATAGGGTGTGGTGAAGGAATATGATTGGTCAAAACGAAAAGACAAAAGAGTCTTTTCTCTCCTCATTTTCAACATCTACAGTTGTTTTTAACAACTGTAAATCTATATATATATAAAAACTTTGTGAGTAACGTTTTGAAAAATGATATTACAAAATACTTGAGTGTGCGCCGTATGCGTCTGACAGGAACAGACCATCAGAGGCACAGTCTCAAGTGGACAGATGACGTACCCAAGTAACAAGTGGGTAACTTTTTTGTAACATATATATCATGTGGCTCAAAAGACTGCCACGTTTCCAACATAGTTACATCCGAAATAATGAGTTTCAGATCTGATCCTATGTTTTATTTAATATGTTTTATTTTATTTTAAAGGGTCATGCCTCAGCGAACTTTAGATAATGACACTTTTCTTAGATGTCAGCGAGCATATGACACACATATGGTCGCTGAGATACAATTTTGGCAAATTGTCAGCCATCAACGGATTTTATAAGTCTTTACCAATAACCGTTTGCTATTGGACTAGATGGAAACTTTTGGCTTTCCATTGCCTTTATTTTGCTTTTTCCCAAAGCAACAGGGATCAACGGATTTTAGAAGTCTTTACCAATAACCGTTTGCTATTGGACTAGATGGAAACTTTTGGCTTTCCATTGCCTTTATTTTGCTTTTTCCCAAGCAACAGGGATCAACGGATTTTAGAAGTCTTTACCAATAACCGTTTGCTATTGGACTAGATGGAAACTTTTGGCTTTCCATTGCCTTTATTTTGTTTAGCAAGCAAGACAAACTTAAACATGCTGACACAATTTAAGCTTACAATGATATATAAGTTAAGTAGCTGAGTCACCATTCAACATTCCCACCTACTGACAAGATCTTTAAATCTCTTTTCATCTAAGGGTTTTGTGAAATGTCAGCGAGTTGATCATCAGTGGGAATGAAATAAATTTCAACATCCCCTTTCATGACATGGTCGTATGAAATGATACCTAATGTCTATATGTTTGGTCTTGGAATGTTGAACAGGATTATGTGTGATAGCAATTGCACTTGTATTGTCACACATAATGGGGATCTTAGTGTAGTCTAAGTCATAGTCAGCGAGTTGGTGTTTATCCAGAGACTTGTGCACAACAACTCGCTGCCGACACATATTCTGCTTCAGCAGTGGAGATGGACACTGTATGCTGTTTCTTACTAGACCAACTAGTTAACCTCCCCCCCCCCCCCAACAGTTGACATCCTCCATTGGTACTCTTTCGATCTAACATGCAGCCGGCATAGTCAGAATCAGAGTAAGCAATAAGATCAAAATTGGACTCCTTGGGATACCAAAGACCTAAGGTCATGGTACCTTTCAGGTATTTGAAGATTCGCTTGACAGCGAGAAGATGAGATTCTCTAGGAGATGCTTGATATTTTGCACATAAGCAAGTGGCAAACATGATATCAGGACGACTCGCTGTAAGATACATTAGCGAGCCAATCATCCCACGATAGTGAGTGGGGTTCACATGCTTACCATCAGGATCAGTATGGAGATTATTGGGAGGAGACATTGGAGTTGGCTTTGGAGAAATATCAGACATATCAAACTTAGCCAACATGTCTCGAATATACTTTTCCTGATTGATAAAAATACCATCAACGAGCTGACGTATTTGCAAACCAAGAAAGAAGGTTAATTCTCCCATCATACTCATTTCAAAATGAGATGACATAAGGGAACTAAACTTTTTGCACAGTTTAGTACTTGAGGATCCAAAGATAATGTCATCAACATAAATTTGGACATACAGTATATGAGCACCTTTTCGAAAGATGAAAAGAGTGCTGTCAATGGATCCTCTCTGAAAGTTGTTCGAGAGGAGAAATTCAGAGAGGGTGTCGTACCAAGCCCTAGGGGCTTGTTTAAGACCATATAAAGCCTTATGAAGACGATAGACATGATGTGGCTTGGCTGGATCTTCAAAACCAGTGGCTGCTCGACATAGACTTCTTCATCGAGTTTTCTATTTAGGAAGGCACTCTTAACATCCATTTGATAGACCTTGAAGTCTCGATAAGCAGCATGTGCCAAAAATAAGCGTATAGCTTCTAATCTGGCCACTGGAGCAAAGGTTTCATCAAAGTCGACTCCTTCTTCTTGAAGATAACCTTGTGCAACCAGCCTAGCCTTGTTACGTATAACAACACCATCTTCGTCCATTTTATTTCTATATACCCATTTGGTACCAATAGGTTCCTTACCATGTGGTAAGGGAACCAAGAACCAGACATGTTGCCGTTGAAATTGAGTTAATTCCTCTTGCATGGCAGCAACCCAAGAGGGATCAACCATTGCCTCACCAATATTTTTGGGAGTGATCATTGACAAGAAGTTTACATAAAGACATGTGTTTCTTGTCGCTGATCGAGTGACAATACCCTGCTGAGGATCACAAATGACTTGGTGAGCGGGGTGACTCGTTATCCACCTAAGTGAAGGAACACTTGAAGAACCTAGTTGAGTATCAGCAGAAGATGGAGTGAAGGGGACAGCAGGGAGAGGATTGTATGAAGAGAGGTCGATGGTGACAGTGGGTTCAGCGACAGGATGATCAGTTGAGTCATTTGACTGAGTTGAGTTATCATTGATGTTGGAGTCATCAGCAGACTCCATATCCTCAGCATTTGCTGAGGCATCATGAAACTCATCATCAGCGAGATCATCAGGATGAACATCCTTAGTCAATGATTTATTGTTAGCTGAGGAGGCCTGGATTGATCTCAAAATAAGCTCAACTGGCTCAATAGAGTAAACATGAGCAACAACTTGTTCCTCATCAGTACACACTGATGTATCCTGAGATGTCTGCTAAAGACATTCAGGTAAGGTACAAGGTGCATCGGAAAATGAGTCAGCTTCATCATTGGAGGAATTAGTGAACTCACTGAATACTTCTTCATAAGAAGAGGATTGTATGTCTTTTAAAGCAGATGAACTTTCATCAAGGTGACATGAATGGATTCATCTACTTTTTGAAGGCGAATATTAAATACCCTAAATGCCTTGCTTATAGATGAGTATCCTACAAAATAACCATCATCCGCTTTGGGATCAAACTTACCTAGGTGATCCCTATTATTCAAAATGAATACAGGGCATCCAAACACATGAAAGTATTTAATTTGAGGTTTCTTACCTCTTGATACTTCATATGCTGTCTTATCATGTCTTTTGACAATCAAACAGCGATTCTGGGTGTGACAAGTTGTGTTAATAGCCTCAGCCCAAAATTTGTTTGGAAGGGAGGACTCACTGAGCATTGTTGTTGCTGCCTCGATAAGTGTTCTATTCCTTCTTTCAGCGACACCATTTTTCTCAGGAGTTCTAACAGACGAGAAATTTTGTGAGATCCCTTGATCATCACAAAAGGATTTAAGAGTGTGATTTCGGAACTCAGTTCCATGATCGCTTCTGAGTTCTTTAACCCTTATGCCATTGAGATTTTCCATTTTCTTAATAAAATTTATAATCTCTTTAGCAGCATCACTCTTGGAGTGAAGGAAGATAGTCCAAGTGTATCGCGAATATTCATCCACGATAACTAAGGTGTATTTGCTACCTCTTAGACTTTGGACATTTACAGGACCAAAGAGGTCCATGTGAAGGAGATGAAAGCATCCTTTGACAGAGTTGGCTTGCTTTGTTTAAAGGAAGCTCTATAGCCTTTACCTTTTTCACAAGCGCTGCAAAGTCTGTCTTTTTCAAAGGATAGATGAAGAAGACCACGAACCAAGTTTTTCTTAGCTAGTGAATTTATGGTTTTGAAGTTCACATGCGACATACGCTTGTGCCATAACCAATTTAGTTCAGCAGCTGACTTGGCAAAGAAACAAGTCTCGCTATCAGTTTTGATAAGAGTGAAGTCAACGAGATATACATCTCGTTTTCTGGGAGCAACCAATACGACTTTCTTGTTAATATTTACAACAGTCCCTTGATGTTTGTCAAGAATGACTTTGTAGTCAGCGTCACAAAGTTGACTAATGCTTATGAGATTGTGTTTTAATCCGTTCACATAGGCAACTTTGGAGAATTTGATTAACCCATTTGAGAGGAGACCATAACCTTCAGTTTGTCCGGTGAAATTATCAACAAACACCACAGTAGGGCCAACAGCCTCTACATAGTTATCTAGCAAGGTCTTTGAGCCAATCATGTGTTTTGAACATCCACTGTCCAAATACCACACTCCTTTTCCCAGTGAACCCTGCAAGGATAAGACAGAAGGTTTTAGTTTGGTCCACTTTCAAACTCACTGACAGGTATGTCAGTAGAATTAAAGATGGGTACATTAGTGGTAGTGGATGACTCAGTGGAAAGAGCTTCCTCAAGAGTGGGATGGTTTCCCAAGTCAGCAAGTATATGAGTTCTATCATTCTCATCAATGGGCATCATGTTATTCCCATTTTCTTGAAGAACAACAAAGTTGCTGACAACATTGGGAGCACTAAACTCAACCAACATTGCTGGTCGTCCCCAGGAATTGGAGATGACACTTTGAGAATGAGGAATCTCAATGCGTTGAGAAGCAACATAGTCAGCTAGGTTAGTTTGATGAGTTCCAATAGAGTCAGTGACAGAACCAGTGTCAATGATGAAAGATTCATCAAGAGGGCTCTCGCTTATCCTAGAAGATGTGACAGGGTCAGATAGTGGGGCACAGGCTGAAGTGTGAGCACTTGTTTGTACAACCACTTTAGGAGCATCTCTTGAGCTGCTGCAATCAGTTGCAATATTTCCTCTCATGCCACAGAGATAGCATTTCCTGTTTGAGGAGTTATTTTGTTGATTGCTAAGAAGGAATTCCTTGAGTTGAGATGACAAGTCATTGACTTGTTGAGCAAGTTCAACAATTTTGGGGTCTGAAGAGCCTTTGTCTTTGCTTTAGACTTAGGCTTTGATTTTGTTTGCGAGAATTCCTTGAGAATGGAGGAGGACCCAAGAGAGATTGACCAGTGGGGTCATCTAGACGAGGAGTGGAAGAGGAGGCCACTTGTGAGCCTCTTAAAACACTCCAGGCTTGTTTCAGATTAGTTTGAGAGGAGGAAGTCATAGGTTGATGAACTCTGCTGGGGGGTAGTGGACCTAGAAGAACGGTTTGGAGTAGCAGACCTCCCTTGCCTGTGAGGGAGATATTCTCCAATAGTAATAGAAGATTGTATCTGCTGAGAGGACAGCTGTCCTCTATTGGGAGTGGAGGATCTCACTTGCTGATGTGGCAAGTGTCCGCTTTGTAGAGTCACACTCCTTATTTGGTGCTGAGGAACATTTCCTAGCTGAGGAGTAACACTCCTCATTCGTTGCTGAGGAATGTTTCCTCGCTGAGGAGTTACATTCCTCATTTGTTGCTGAGGAATGCACCCTCGCTGAGGGGTGGTTGGTCTGTTGACCGACTGAGGCATCTTACCTCTTTGAGGAGTTGGGTGTCTCAGAATTGATCGAGGTGGAGATGAATGAGTTGCCTGCTGATGGACAACAGATTTAGCTTGAGATGAGCTTTCCTGTTGAAACCTAGCATCTCCAAACCTTACTCGTCTCACCATGAGGCGTTCATGCTGAGATTCCTCAGCATTTAAGACTTTAGAAGGAAAAGAATTAGATGAGATTGACTGAGGTTGCTGTTTAGTATGATCAGCTCGCTGAGGCGTGCTATAGTCATAGGGCACAGCAACGGTACTTCTTTTGAAAGTCTCAGCCATATTCAAAGTAAGTGGCTGAGGAGCAATGGACTTGTACCCATCACTTGAAATGTCTCCATGAAATGTTTCATTTGGAGAGTATTGAATTTTGCCTTCGTGTGGCATCATGCCAACAATAGGCAAATGGGAAAACATGTTGTCAGAGGATGAAGATGAGCTAACTATTTTAGCTTCAGAGGAATTTGAAGGGTCCCTGGAGAGAGATGTGGAGGATCCAGCGTCCATTTCAGTGTGATAATCATTTCCTTTAACGAAATACCACTTTTTCATTTCCTCAGAAAAAGTAATACCAGATGGAGGAATTGAGATTTCAGGTTTCACATCATCTTTAAACATGTCAGCGAGACAGGCAGCAGATTCAAAATCTCCACCTATCACTGCCTGAACTTGTGCAGGGACTTGTTCTTTAAGACATTGATGATGAAACTTAGAAGCTTTTGACCAAGAGGTCACAATCTTCTTGAGATTGAGGACTTCAAGCTTAAGTTTTTCATTCTCAAGCTGAAGCTTTTGAGTCAGCAACTCATGTGACTGAAGTTCAACATGAACATTCTTTAGTCTGTTGAGTTTTTCAGATTTTTCACTCAATTCAGAACTTACTGAAAGGAGTTTTGAGTGTGCTTCAGCACGCAGAGTTTCTACGAACTGAAGATCACATGACAAGGATTCAAGAATTTTGGTCTTGTCCTCATCAGCAGATGAAAGAAGAGTATGTACCTTTTTCACAGTGACGTTGACCCACTGACTTGTTGAGACTTGGTCTTTTGTCAGCGCATCACTATCAGCCAGAGCCATGAGACACATGGTGTCAACATACTCCTCGTCATCGGAGTCATCTGAATCAGCCCAATCATGCTCTTCAGCGACCAGACCTTTGCCTGGTGTTTTGGCTTCTTCAGTTTCAGCCATTTTGGCTTTGAGCTGATAATACTTGTTCCTGTATTCATCAGCAGATTTAGATGAGTTAGATTTTGGAGCAGCAGGAGTTGGGATAGAAACCCTGCACTCTTTCTGATAATGGCCTTTTCTGCCACATTTCCAGCATTCTTCCTGTGATTTATCCACATGAGGCTTATATGGAGCAACCGACTTACGGTTGTTCCATTTCCTGGAGTACTTCTTTCTAGCGATTAAGGCAAATTCCACAAAATCACTGAACATTTCCTGTTTCTCTTCAACATCAAGCTCTTCAACAAGAGCTTGAAAGGATGCTGGAAGAGCAGAGGTGCTGGCACCATCATTGGGATAGATGGGCTCAGTAGAGATGAGAGCAAGAGGGTCAGTTAAAGGGTTTGCAGAAGTGCTGGCTGCAGAAGATGAGCTAACATGTCTCCTAGATTCCGTAGAGGCTCTAATGTTTTGAGCCAAGGCTTTCTCTTTAAACTGAAGAGTGCCAAACAATTCCTTAAGATCCAGTTCTTGAATCTTTTTAGTGGTACGGAGGATTTGTCTTAGATTCTGCCATTTGAGGGGGAGAGAATCAATACCAACATTTGTCATGTCATTGAGCAACCCTTTGAACCGGGTATATGTGCCCTCGAGACTTTCATCAGGAAGAGAAAAGAAATTTTCATAGGCACGTTTTAGGTCAATTTTCTTGGTTTTAATCAAGTCAGCTGACCCTTCATAAGTGCTCACTAGTCTTTCCCAAACTTCTTTTGAAGTGGGGAATTTAATGACTAGTTTCATCACCTCAGTGGGAAGAGTGGTGATAATCATATTTTTCAATCTTGAGTCAAGATTGACGAGCTTTTGCTCTTCTTCAGTCCATTGGACTTCTGGCTTTACCATATCAGTCACAATTTCAGGAGCATCAGGTGTAGCACCTGGTGTCCTTTGGACATACATGGGTATGTAAGGACCTTCATTTAAGATGGTCATAAGATATGGTTCTACACCCACTATATGTAGTAACATTCGTTCCTTCCATGAACCAAAGTCTTTTGGCTCAAATTTTGGAGGAATAGAGACGTAACCAAAGTCACGCGTGTTAACCAGAGTGGGTACAGACGACATCTTTAAAAAAGAAAATTTTAAGATTTAAATCGTAAAGACAATAATGTAAACACAAGAGGCAAATAGATCTTGTTCCAATAATTTAGGAACAGTGGCTCTGATACCACTTGATGGTCCATGAATGCACTACTTGTGTTTGTTAACTAACTTGTAAGATAAATATGAAATAACAAGAATAGAGATGGGAAGTAAAGAACTTTGTTTAGTTATATGTATTTCAAACTAAACGATGAAAACATGGATGGTTGTTTAACAACAACAATAAACAGAAACATATGTTAAGTTTTTGAACACACAAAAACTTAACAAATAACTAAAGAGAATAAAGTAAAAACTGTGGAACACACCAACCGAATGGTGGCTAGGTCAAGTGATTCCTTTTATAGACATATAAGGAATCACATGACTACCCTAGTAGATGTTGACACATGAAGGTTGTCAACTATCTATTGGTGGATCATTCAGATATGCAGAGGTCTCTTTCCTTCATCTTGTTTGTTTCCAAAAACGGTATGAAAGAGAAACTCCATTGCACAGAAGTAGTACAAGGTCACATGACTTCATCTTGATCTTTCAACACGTGTCCTTGGGGACCATTCTTCTATTCTTCAAATTCCCGCTCATATTTGACTTACAAATACTGGACGATGAGTCATTGGACATATCCTTTAGACTTTGAAGATAGATCATGCTTGCAGATGTGTGTGCTCGCTGAGAGCTCGCTGAATGAGTCACTCGCTGAGTCCCTCAGCGAATCTCTGATCCAACAGTATATCATCCAAGATTATAAAGTCATCTAACAGAGCAAATTCATCATTACCATCATAGTCTAAATTGTCAACTTAATTGCTCATTATTTAGATCGTGGATTACAATCACATTGTCCCATTTCTAGTGTTTTTAAGTTATCTTCTTGTTTTCATTTTTTCAACATCCTGAAAATGAAGGACACAATTAGTCACATTACATATGAATCGTCTTAAATATATGAAAGAAACTATATCTTGGTAGGTGACTTGATGATATCGACGTCGAAGACGTATCATTTGATGTTTTGTTTGAAGCCACTTTTCATTTTTACTTCTCTAGGTGTATACCTTAGTGAAAGTTCTGAGTAAAATAAGTGTGGTATGTATATATTTATATAATGGTATGTTCATGAAATAATTGGGAGGGAAGTTGTGTATGTAAAATTTAAATTTCCACAATTATCTCCTCAGTTAGTTTGCTAGATGTGAAAACATGCTTGCTTAAATTTAAAATTGCAAGTTTATTGTCTTACATATACAAAATAAATCCCAGTAGATAAGAACAAAAGAAAAATCTAAGAAGTACATATTTTCTTGTTGATCAACAAACTATAAGATATAATCCACTTTAAAAGGAGGTATTTTTGTGGTGGTGATGAAGTACATTTTCAATCGGATGAACATAATTATTTTGGAAAGTCACTCACCGGTAGCAATATAGATATATAATATCATTAATGGATGGAATATAAGAAAAATAATCTAGATGTGGACATTGATAATTATTAAAAGTGTTTTGTGTTAATCTATACAATCATATCATTTGTTGGCCCTTATATTTTCATATTATGGTTAACAACAAACCTGTTGAACAAAAACTTTAAACAAACATGCGTTAAATCTCGGCTCCACTACATAGGTTATAAAGAGAGATTATAACATATTATTCAATAAAATACATAACAAGAATGAAAGTGAAAAATATGTATGTATATCAAAATGGTAAAGGTCACTCATCAATCTTTATAAATGATTGTAAATCAATAAAAAAAAAACAATCAATCATATACACAAAAATCTAAAACAACCCAATACTTATATTAATAAAGGGAAATGACATTCCTACAACAAAAATTAGACATCTACAACAATACCTGCATTTTTCAGTTATATTTTGTGCATTATAATTTGTACGTTTGTTGTAAATGATTAAATTTTTTTTTTTTTGTATAAATATCACTTCCAATTAATAAATTGAAAGATAAGTTAAATAAAATTTCTAATTCTAATTCTAATATACAGTTTCAGTAATCAAGTAGCTATCCATAAAAGGTGCAATTAATTACACGTGATCTTCAATTTTAATTAGACTAAAAACAAAATTTTTAGCTAAAATAAATAGATTTTAATCCGTATATAGCATTTAAAAATTAGGTAAGTTATGATTTTTTTAATATTTAAATTAAATTTAAGGATACAAAAGTATTATTAAAAATAATGTGGAGATGCCACATAGGATTATCCTGTGGCAATGTTATAAAATAGTTTTTAGTTGAAGATATCTTATAGTCGTCCGGTTAAAAACTGTTTTAATATCTATATATATATGTATATATATATATATATATTAAAACAGCAAGAATCATAGCCTTTTAAAACCTTCTTCTAACTTAAAACTAGCTCTAAGCATTGCCACATAAGATTTTATTTTACGTGGCATCTTCATACTTATTTTACAATTAATAAACAGTATATATTACAAAAAAATCAAAAAAAATTCGTAAATTTTAAATTAGGCATTTATAGCATATTACGGTAAATATGCTTAAATCTTGATATGCATTTGAACTATAATTTTTTAATGGATATGAGGTAATCTTTTCTTATGAATAAAATCCTAAATATTTTTAATTTATTTCATTATATAATCAATTTCTATATTTGAAGGTAATGGAAACTAATTATTAGTCTTGTTGCTTAAGTTTTTCGTGTCTTAACTTTGCTGCACTTAAAATGTAACAACCCAAATTAGGGCCCGGAATATTACGGAAACTAAATAGCACATGATGAAATTATTGTAGGTAACTAAATGAAAATAAATGAATTCGGTGAATTCAATAAGTTTAAGACATGTACAAACACAAAATGCATAAGGAGTAGGTAGCCATCACAAGTTTACAAAACCATCTAAAAGATGGCGATTGATCCTAAGCATAATGCAAAAGAAAGGCATGTGAATTCTTGATCCATGTAAGTCTAAGCCCGGGTCCAACAATCTATCAAATCATACATCTTGTCTTGAGTTCACCTGATTATCTGAAAAGAGTACTAAACAAGTCAACATGAGGTTGGTGAGTTCGTAGAAATGGTTCACAAGGAACCATTGTCGATAGTCACAATGTCTAATCACAACAAGACCATATGGCATAAAATAGTTACGTGTAATAAATGAGCACAAGTGATGTAAATGTCCAAGTCACGTATCATATATATGCATGTGCCATGATGTATGTCAAATGTAGGCCAACCATGTCACGTAAAGGGTTTGCATGTGTGTAATTCGCATAGATAAGTGAGCTTGTGTGTAAAGCGTGTAAATAAGTATACATTACGTGTAAAGCGCATAAATAATATACGTTGCGTGTAAAGTGCATAAATAAGTATACTTTGCTTGTAAAACGCATAAATAAGTATACGTTGCGTGTAAAGCGCGTAAATCATGAGTAACGATACGTATATGTCCATTCCAACACAATCCAATATCCATACATTCCTCTACACAACACGTACCTACACTTCGGAGGATTTTACTTTCATCAAGTTCTAGATGCTTGTATACAGAGTCACCCGCAGCCTTCCCACCACATCTAAAACCCTTTGAGAAACATAACCGACTACCATGTAGGCACAACTATCCTAACTAATCATGATATCACAAACATGCGCCAAAGCAATCAAGTAATGGATAAACCGTCAAACAAGTCAATCAAATAATCAAACGGCTAAACAAGTAGTTGTACACTTTCCAGCCTGGATCTCAAGCGAGTAGGGAGCTACGGAACTCACCTTAGCCTTAGATGTCGTTAGAATGAGCTTAAGCGGGTGAGTGAGGAGCACAACGATCACAACCCTATTACATCAACATCTTATCATCACATTATAATATTATATCATACACTATGCCACAACCCCAAACATGGTTTATAAGATGAGTCTAGAACATTTGGTTAAAGATATAAAAGTTTTGGTCGAACACGAGTTGAGGTTTGACACTAACTTTTGACGGAGAAATCAAAGCGTTACACACACCTTGTTATGGATCATTAAGATGTAAGAATGAATTTGGGTTAAGCAACTAAGGATTAGACACTTTAGAACACAAAATATACATAATTAGCAAATATGTGGCACGTAGGAAATGCATGTGACACGTATTTAGATTTTTCAGTTTTTTGGGCAAATATGTGGCACATGCATACATGCATGTGGCGCATATTTGACTATGTTCGAACTTTACACAAAAACTGTGGCACATGAATTAGTACATGTGGCACATATTTAGCTTTTCAGATTTTTAACAAATATGTGGCATATGCATATATGCATATGGCGCATATTTGACTCTGTTCGGGCTTTACACAAAAACTGTGGCACATGCATACATGCATGTGGCACACCTGGGCATGTTCTTGCTTAAAACGGGGTTTCACATCAAAATCGACCCCGAACTCGTTTTTTTACCATTTTGGAACCATTTTGAAGCTACAAAACATGTTTCTAACATAATTTAGACAAAACCCATCATCAAAACTCTTTCCATTCCACAAATCCAAGACAATCCAACCTAAAACCCTAAATTTGACCTAAAATGTGTTTTTTAGCTCAAATTTGGCCAAGGTTCATTCAATCTCGACCAAGACATGTTTATTTACTTATAATGATGCTTGAGAGTGAGAATTAGCTTACCAAAAATCCTTCAAGTGAATAACTCCGAAAATAAGCTATAAAAGACAAGTTTTTGCACTTGAAACCCTAAATTTTCGATATGATGAAGGTGAAATGATAATGATGATTAATCTTTCATGTAATTATTGTGAAACTCATTAAATGTTGAAGATTTGCTAGAGAGAGAAGGAGAAAAGGTTCTTGGAGTAAATTAGAGAGAGAAAAGGAAGAGTTTGTGATTGGGTGGTGAATGGTTGGGTGGGATTGGATAAGGTTAGGGTTGGGTATGGGTCATGGGTCATCAGTTGTGGTTAATCCACGGGTTGACCCATACAATTAACTAGCTAAATTATGTATACGTCATATCCTGAGTCATATATGTATTAAAAAGGCGCCATGCCTTTATTCTTATAAAAATAAATAAACAATATGATATATGTATTAAAAAAGAGAGAAAATCTTTTCATTCGTTCAAAAAAAATTAAAAAAAAGAAAGTAATGGGATTGCCTTCTCAATATTTGGTATGTAAAATAAGTATGTCACGAAAAACAATTATTACGGGCTTTCAAAAATTCACCAAACATCACCATAAATCAAATGGCAATGGTGTATTACTATTCTGCATTGGACAAATTCCAAACCTGGCGACTACGACATAAAAAGTAAAGTAACTCCCAATGCCGTGAAATTTTACGGGTTTTGGGTCCCAATACCGTCTTCGACGGTGTATAGGGGAGGTTGATATGTAGACAGCCTTACCCCTACCAAAGGTAGAGAGACTGCTTCCAGGTTCTACCATAGGTAGAAAAGGACCTCCAGCCTTGCTGGGCATGAGGATCGAACTCATGACCTCTGTTTTTAGAGGCATGAGCTCCATCCACTGATCCAACCCAGTTAGTTTTTCTGGCGACTACGACATCCTTTGTTTTAGTTGAAACATAACTTATATACTTCTAAAAGATGACGTGGCAGATGAGGTGTTGAGTTTATAACCCAAAATAATATGAAGACGCCACGTAGGAAAAAAATGATGTAGCGATCAAAGAAACATGTCACATATGCGGATAGAGAATTATATATATATATAGAGAGAGAGAGAGAGAGAAAGGGTAATTGATTGTCAACTTGTAATATTAAAAACCAAGATCAAATCCAATACCTGATCCACCAAACAGTACATGTCACCGTTCCCAAATTTATAATCCATCTTATCATTTTCATGTATCATTATAGGAGTGAATCTTAAATATCTATTTCAACATATAATGAAATTAAACTTTACTCGGTATCCTAGATTATATCTCTACTTTTTTTTAGAACGACATTCTAATCAATTATACGTCTACTTTTAAGTTTTAACCAATTAAAATAATCTAAATAAGTATATATTAAAATATTAATTTGTGACATCATAAATGTACATGAAGTTTATGTGTTAATATGTAATATTTTTACCGAGTAAAGTTTAATTTCATTATATGTTGAAATAGATATTTAAGATTCACTCCTATAATGATACATGATTTGAAAGTTTATTACCTAGGTTATAGGTAAAATAAAACAAGTATTAAAGTAAAACAATACATTTTCTTCACTGAAATCATCGTGCATCATGAAAATCATTAGGCATCAATTGTTTCGTGAATCTTCATACATCAATTTAATCAAGATCTAAGGGTCAAGATCTTATTTTATTTATTTTACTTTAAAACTTGTTTTACAATATTCAACCCCTTATTACCTATAATAATAGGTTATTTGAAAGTTTACTGTTTATATTAGTACATATTTTAAAAGGTGGTTATAGGTGGTGGCTAGTGTTGGTTACAGACGGCGGTGGCTGGTAGCGGCGACTGTTGTTGGTGGTTATTAGGTGGTGGTGATTGGAGAGGCTTAGGGGTGAAAAGGAAATAAATGTCTAGTCGGAAAGTTCATCGGAAATGACGATAGGAAAGATGATCAAGAAAAGAAAGAATGGAAGAATAAATTTATTTGTATAATTTTCATTTTTCGTCCCTTAAGTAGCTATTTTTTCACTTTACGTCCTTCAAGTAGTTATTTTTTCACTTTTCGTCCCTCGGTGTAAGGTGAAATGACATTACTGCCCTCACGTGTCTAGCACGTGCGTACGTTAACGGTCATTTTTTAACGCCGTAAGGCCAAAGGACAATTATTGAAAAAATTGACCAACTTTAGGGTCAAAATTATAATTTTTAAAGTTTAGGGATCAAAAGTGAAAAATGTGCCAACTTTAAGGACGAAAAGTGTAATTTACTCTAATATAATATAAATATAGATGTAGATACATATTTAAGTTAGGGTTTGGCCGTAGATTTGTGTGGTTGAAATTGCTCGGGTATTTTTGGTACATTTAATGGATAAATGAGAAGAATGTTGAATTTGTGAGGGTAATTAAGGTATTTCAAAATCTTAATTAAGGATGAAAGTTGAATTTGTTTTATAAGGTACGAGATAGGTACCACACAATGCGGCGGGGGTGGCGGCAACGATGTGATATTAATCTAAAAGTAATTGATGTAAATGGTGGTGTAGTTATTTTATGATTAAAAAATGTATCTATTGTAATTATAGATATATTATGTGAAAATATTTAAGTTTGGATAAATATGGTTGAAATATATTTTAGGGATATATTGAGTAGATTTAGTGTGTTAGTTAAAAATATGTTGAAAAGTAAGGATATTTTGGGTATAATACCGTCACCATCGCTGCATCGCGCGGGTAACTTTCTAGTATACTATGCATAGTAACTACACGAATATAAAGGCGGTACCGAACTCATAATAAACTATTCTCTCCTTTTGACTCTCTGCTCTTCTCTCTCTCTCCACTCTCTGCTCTCACCTCAAACGGCTCTTTCTCCTTGATCTTGGATCGGAAATTGAGCCTATGATTTTGAGATCCAGGTCGAGTATTTGAGATTGAGAGTTTGAGATCAAGATTATTCCCATCTGGTTAAGCTTTCACTCCGGTAGATCTAACCTTATTTTTTACTCTTTGGGTCGGAGGTCCCTTCCACTTCGGTGGATCTGGAAGCAGCCTCTCTACCTTTGAATAAGGGTAAAGTTTGTCTATATCATACATTTCCAGTACCCCGGCTTATGCCGGGATTGGGTACCGTTGTTGTTGTAATAAAAGTAGAGAGTTGAAAATAAGGGAGGATAGTTAGTTTTACAATATAGTATAGATTATAGACGATGTGTATTTTTAAGGAAATATTTAAATCAAAGGTACCACCCTATAATTCTAACAGAAAAAATGAATATACATATCAAAATCAAAATATATACGAGTAACATATTTCAGATTAATATGATATTCGTGACTAAGACTAATGATAACAAATAAAACAAAACCTTTTTAACATGTTCTTGTTAGAATATGACATATATAAACACAAATAATCACGAGTATGCGCAACGGAAGAATCAAAACATATATGTAATCAAATTAATTAACAAATAATTGAATTGAGACGTGTACCTTATGCAAAGCTACAATAAATAATAATGATATTATTATTATGATAAATTAGGGCTTAAAGTAATACCCCTCTACGATCGCACACTAGACACCCCGTATATTGTATGCTAGTACCCGAATCACAAACCAAACAACCCTTTGTTTAAACCCAGTAAGCTAAACCGAAAACCCTTTTTCTTATGCCTAAAATCGAAACCGAAAACCCTTTGTGAAGGGGTGTTTCGGCCGAACTAAAGAGAGGGGAGAGATGAGAGATTTTTCTTGTGTGAAGTTATGAAAAACATTTAAGCCCAAACCCTCTATTTATAGGTTTAATCTATAGGGTTTTAAACTTGATGGACAAGCAATCCTAAATGTTCTAAAACCCTTAAAATTTTGGCCCTATGGATTGAAATTAGGAAACAATTCTAATTCCTAATTTCAATCCAACACCTCCTATTTATTTTAATTAAATCCAATTAACCATTTAATTAGTTTAATTAATTATTTGTGATTATATTTAATTAATATATTACTTTAATATACTAATTAATAATATAGAGTTACCGTGTCATTTTGTGTGACCCCGTATGGTTAAATTATTTCCGGATATACGTTTTATAATTAACCTGATCACACTGCAAACTGTTCTCAATGCTTTGAGTTAAAACCTCAAAAACTCATCGGGTAGCCTCTTCTTTTTTTTCTTTCACCAACAAACCCACATGCCCCTATCTCTTCTAACATATCTATATTCTATGTGTACATAAATTAAGTGTATATATATAGTTACACATATATACTCACTCAAATACAAAAAAGGTTCAAACACATTTATACTCTCACTCAAAAGTTCTAAAAATGGCTTTCATGAAAACTTCAAACTCACATTCTGTATTATTGAAGCACATACTAAAGAGATGTTCAAGCATGGGTATGAAACAACCACAACAATACGAGGATGTTCCAAAAGGCCACTTTGTTGTGTATGTTGGCAAAAACCGTAGTCGATACATCATCCCTATTTCATTCTTGTCACGTCCCGAATTCCAAACGCTGCTTCTACAAGCCGAAGAAGAGTTTGGATTCAATCATGACATGGGTCTCACCATTCCTTGTGAAGAGAAAGTATTTGAGTCAATTACTTCTATGCTAGGTTGATAGACCATTCTAGCTAGATTTGGTTTATAGATTTAGGAATTTGATGGAATGGAATTTAGATTTTCTTCTTTATCATTTTAGGTTAACATAGAGAATTTCATATTCCATTTGATCAGATTCCATAAAAATCTATGAACAAAAATACGAAACAACGTTTAGATGTTTATTTTATTCATGGAAAATGGATTACTTGAAAAGAATGTAATTATATAAATATTGGGTAGGATTTTGTGATGGGAAGATGAGGGGATCAAGTCACGATGATGATCGAGAAATATGGGGTTGATTGCTCAAAAGGATTTTCCATGCCCCATGCAAAATTATATTTAATTATTGTTGGGACAATCTTCATATATCTTGTATACATAAGCGTTTTTTGTAGAATAAATGTTTATTTTTCATTTTAAGGTATAGTATATGTTTTCAGTGAATAAATGCATTTATGGTATTTATGGTCTAATTTTATTTTGTAGTTTATATATGAATGAATGGCTATGAATGCATGCCACAAACCAGCACGTATACCGTTTACCCTCTTTTTTGTTATTAGGTTCATCTCGATCTTTACTCTTGCCAATAGTTGGTGATACAACACAATAAAGACCGACGTAGTCTAACCCGAATGCAAATGGGATTTACCCCAAGTGGAAAAAACCGGTACCTAAGCGTAGGTATGGAACTTTTCATATATTAATTTTTTAATATTTTTTGTTTAATTAATAATAAATGTTTAGGCTCTACTTAAACGACTTAAGTACCTAATAGCCTAATTATATATATAATTAAACACAATGTACGTACATTCCTATGTAGTTTTTTACATTTTGGTATCCTAAACCCTTAATTTAAAACACTATCAAGGTGTCATTTTGGTGGGTCTTTTTAATAAAAATGCATGCTAAAATCTTTGCAGTAAATAAGGTAGAAAAAGGGTTTAAAATCAGTAGTCATAGATTACTGACTACGTACGTACATTTAAGTTAAAGATTGATCTTCCTTAATATAACCAAGTAACTAGATTATAGACAATAAAACATCTTATAGCTTACCTGTTTAGTATTTTATTCTTGAGAAATTATCACAAATCGTCCCGTGGTTTGCTCGATTCGCGTTTTCATCCTTATGTTTTTTTTTATCATTAGTTGTCCATTACTTTTCATTTTTATTGGCAGTCGTCCCTGACACTAACAATCGTTAGTTTTTATCCGTTAAATCCCTCATGTGTAATGCATATGATGGCATTTTCGTCCAGTTTGTAACCACAAAGACTAATTGTGATAAAACTAACATTTTTGAAGTTTACACGTACATTTCATCATCTTCCCCCACAATTTCGGCCACCCTCCTTGACCGGCCGGTTACCGCCTGCCACCGCCGGAAAATCGTCGAAAGCCGAGAACCACCATCTCACTTCATCTCCCCTCCGCTCTCTCTCTCTCTCTCTCTCTCTCTATCTCTCTCTCTCTCCCGTCTCTAATTTCCGGCCATCCTTCTCTTTGAACGTTGTTGCTGGAAAAGACGTCACCCTAAAACTCATTTTCGAGATTTCTCCCACGATTCCTTGACTTAGAACTCGAGGATGGTACCAAAATGCTCAGATGCGAATTCCGCACAAACCCCAACCAATAGAAACCCCCTTTTAGCAAGTGGTGGGTTGGTGGTGTTCACATCGATTCAACTTCAGGAGAAAAGGGAACCCGTTTTAGGGTTTTTAGAGAGAGATCGCGTGAGGTTGAGGTCGAAAATGGAGGTTGTCCGCGTGGGGTGGTGGTTCTCGGCGTTTGGCGACTTTTCCGACGGTGGCAGGCGGTGACCGGCCGATCAGGGATAGTGGCGTAAATTGTGGGGGAAGATGATGAAGTGTGTAAACCTCAAAGATGTTAGTTTTATCACAAGTAGTCCATGTGGTTACAAACTGGACGAAAATGCCCTCATGTGCATTGCACATGAAGGGTTAAACAGATGAAAACTATCGGTTGTTAGTGTCAGGAACAACTGCTAATGAAAATGAAAAGTATAGGGACACCTAATGATAAAAAAATACAGGGATGAATACGCGAATTGGGCAAACCACATGGACGATTTGTAGTGATAATTTCTCTTGATTCTTTTTAGTTGGATTATTATTGTGTTCATGTTGGAATACTACTGAAGTGTAATACTAGGTTTAATTCAACTTGTATAAGTGATATTTTCAGCATAAATTAGTTCGCATATATTCGACTAATTAACGAGGTTGAAATGATTAAAGATGTCCCCATGTTAGAGAATTTGATGAACATGAACAATTAATATCAAAATTGAATTCAATGCATATACAGTATCTGGATTCCATGTACATATTGAATTTCAGATAAAGATCGAGAGAGAAAAAAAAATACTAGCGGCTTTTAAAAATATCGAACATTTTTTAGAATTATATATTATTGTAAGAGCCCTCATAATGTCCTTGTTTGGATACTGATCGTCTGTTTGTAACGAGTCAACACCATTAAAGTTGACTCGCTATTGGCTGGTTATGAGGTCATTGATATATTATTGTGATAACAAGTAAATACAATTTTATATATAGATTTTGTTTTTTCCTTAAGATTTGGTAGGTCCTAGACTAGCGTAAACAGTTAACTACAGATTGATACCTTATATATAACGGGATAGTTATTGGTGAAGGGGTGATTTTCTGATGTGACATACTAAGTATGAGTTAATCATGAATGAGACATCGATTCCTCCTTCCTCTAACTACTAAACTAAAATATTAGGCTATCTCCAATGTCAAGGACGTCTTAGGCGTCCTTGAGCCACCATATCATATCCTTAAAAATCCTTACACATCCTTAGAGCACTCACAATGGAGGCAGATCCATTCGTTATCGGCTCGTTCTTTGTTCAGGGACGAGCGCACACGGTTAGGTGTGGCTCGGCCCTAGACTCGTTTTCGCGCGTTCGTCCCCCCAGAAACGAGCCGATGCCTTCATTTTTTTTTCTTTTTTAACTAACGGTTGTGTTTTAAATTTCAAAAAAATTTACACAAATGGCCCCTAAAACGGCTGATTTGTTATTTATACGAATTTGACACTTTTGGTCCCTATTTATCATATATATATATATAACCCACACTCTTCTACACAAACCATTAACAATTTATCTATTAAAAAACACACACATTCGAAAGTTAAACATGGCAAATAACATATCAAACATGACCGTTCACGCTGCAAAAATGGGGATGCAGGACCACATGTTTCAGAATGATGCGAACAGATCTGCAATTAACAATGTCATTGATAACTTGACTGCCAACAAAGCGACACTCGTAGCCGAAATTGAACGACTTGAAGCTGCTGAACATGCTCGCAACGTCGTTGAAGTTGAGTACATTATGATGGTCCACGAATGCACAACTTATGTTATATTTAAATTAGACAAGAAAGTAAATAACAAGTTCAATTGTAATAAATCAATGCAAGGATAATCATATGTATCATTGATTAAACGATGAATACATGGTTGATCTTACACACTTGACTTACAAGAATACAAAAGAACAAAGGTAATTGATAGTCTAGACACACTAAAAGCTTGAACAATTACAAGTGACACACACTTTCAAGGTGACAAACACGCTTAATACAATGCGGCTGTGTTGCTTTATATAGAGGAATAATTAGGGCAACACAGCCTTCCTTTGACGGTGATAGATGGTGGTTGTCGACATTCCATTGGCTCCTTGTACTTCCAAGCAGGAGCCTTTTTCTTCTTTACCAAAATGGGTATGAGAGAGAAGACCCAAGTTTTGGTCCCAACATGTACCTTTACCAAGTAAGGTATGTTACAGTTGGAAGAACCACCATGTAACTCTTGTCTTCATATGGTTTGAATACTTCCCGCCATGACGAACATTTAGTCAGCATACATCCCGCTGAAGAGAGTCACTGGACTCGCTGAAGACTTGCTGACTATACATGTCAGCAAGTAAGTCTAATCAGTGAATCCAAGACTCAACACATTATTTATCTTCGACAACACATCGACCGACACACACAAGCTATTTTCTAGGTTACCGCAGCTACTAACACGTTAAACCACACTATAGACCACGCATTATACTGGCAAGGCGCTATCGGTGGTGGTCATCCTGATGATTATCTGACCGACCCTGGGGAGGAGTACGCATCTTCGCAACCAAACGACCGTGTTGGTTCTCTTGAACGCTATCCGTACATTCATTGCAATGACGGCGACAGTACTGTGAACTCGGACTACTCCGAGACTTAGTCTTATGTATTGTGTTAGTATTAAGTGTGTTTATTAGTAACGTGTTAGTGCTAAGTGTGTTTATTAGTAACGTGTTCGTATTATGTAGTAATGTTTTTATTTTACTGTATTGTATGTTATTTATTAATGAAATGTTTAAGTGTGTTTTTTATTAAATTATTGAACTTGTATACGTTAGAGGGTTACAAGTGTCTAATTAAATAGATGGTAGAATGTTGGGTTGAAAATGTAAAGTTAAATAAATAGTGGGTCCTAGACTAGTCTTTGCATTGTGGGTGTTTTGGGGGATTAGTCCTTGGTTAGTCCTTGGGCTGATGTGGAGCTGATGTGGTACTGACAGGGACTAGTTCTTGGAGAATGAGTGTCTACGACTGTGAATGCTCTTATAAATCCTTCAAATCCTATAATTTTATCTTCAACCATACAAACATTCTTACATATCCTTTACCTCCAAGTAAAAACAAAAATATAATGTAAGGACAAATAAGGGCATCCTTAAAAAAATCCTTACTTTTGGACAAACTTTAACAGCAAAGGATATCCAAAGGAGCCTAAAGGCAACCCCATTAGAGATAGTCTTAATAACATTTTCCATGGAAATTTACATTTTAGAACTGCACCGAGTATCAATTTTTATTATTTTCTTTTTCTAGTTTGTCATGTCCAAAAAATACGTTTATAATACTCAAAATGCTTTTTTGAATAATAAAGCTATTAAGAAGACATATGACGTATTATTATATATTAGTTGTTTAGTACCTACATATGTGCCCAGAATGCAAGAAAATAAACTATGAACTAGCTAAAGGTTTTGGTCACATTTAAATATTCAAGGATAGGTCAAAGGGTTCTTTTGGGCGATTAAAAAGTCATCGTGAGGTGTCAAAATTCAGCCCAAAACATCTCGACCTAATTCTTTGTAAACAAATGAAGTGTGTGTGTGTCGGTTTCGGAAGGAACGATATACATATGAGAAAAAAATGGTCAAAAGTTTGTGTGCAAGTTTGTATGAGAAATGTTAATACTATAAAAGTGGCCGGGTTGGTAACGTGACAGCGACTGATAGACCGAAATATCATTATTAAAGAATTTTAAAAAGTAAATAGCATCTAATGCCGTCTTATATGGATGGGTTTCAATATCTTTTTTGAGGGGGGGGGGGGGGGGGGGGGGGGGGGGCTTGATCGAAATATATGTATACAACCTTATCTCTATTTAAAGGAGAGAACTTGCTTTTAGATTTACTGACATACTAATGGCTACTAATTAAGGTTGATTACAACTCTACAAGTATTAGATGATGATTTAATGACTTGCAAACGTTTTCAGGGAATATTGACATTGTAATATTAGAGTTCATCTCATTTTTTAGTTATTAAGTGTTGAATGTATTTAATAGTTGAATGCATTAAATATATCTATAATATTAAATAAAATATAAGTAATTACCAACTAACGAGTAATTATAATACTTGTTGCCTTGTTGGGGTAGGTGGAACCTCAAACGACTTATGAATTATGATTTTAGGTTAATCTCGGTAAGCATAAAGCATACATTGTTACAATGTTGCCATATCGTCTTACACGAGAGTTTTAGCAAGTGTGCCTGCCAATTCATAGTGCCAAATTAGTCGTCATGGATGACACACTTGGCATGTATATCCAATATGGAATTAAGTACGGAACATAGTTTCTACACATGTGACGAACTTTTAGTAGACATCTAAAGAAGTAAGAAGCAGATAACGTTTCTATATATAAGTTTAAAAAAAAAAGACGCTTTTGTCTTATTGAAAACAAGGTGTTATCTACATAACTCTCAATTGGAGACTTGGAGTACAATAACTCAAGTTGTGGCGTTGTGCTTACATAACCTCATATCAAATTAACTTAACAGTGAGTTGAAATATTTAAATCAATCGGTATGAATATGGAAAAATTTTCTTACACTATGTACAAAAATTATTTTATGCAACTACGTTCTTCTTTTTTTTTTTTTTTTTTTTTTTTTGGTTTTCCTATTTAACTTACTCGCACAACCTAGCTAGCTAGGTAATTCCATATGACCATTTCTGAATCCTTCATTGTCCTCCACCACAAGATTGATCTAACAGGATTTGAAACTAATTAGACCCATAGATGAAGACATAATTTGATACTCTCCGTCCTAATTTAAATGTCCTATTTTGACTTTTGAAGTCTTTATTTCACAACTTTGACCGTAAATTGTTTCGTGTATGTTATACAATAATTGATGTAAAGTATGCGAATAGATTGAGCTTTAAATGTATTTTTCATTGATATAACTTTCGTTAGGTATCATATTATACAAACAAAAATATTTACGATAAAAGTTAGATAAAAAAAAAACTTAGCAAGTCAAATTTGGACATCTAAATTGGTACGGAGGGAGTATAATAGTGAGGCGGTTGTTTGATTAAGAGTGACGGTAAAAAACAATTTTTGTTGATCTAATATTTAAACTGAAAACTTAATTCTAAATTAAATAAAAAAATATTAGGGGACAATTTAGGTTGTGGCTAAAGAAATTTTGACTTTTCTAGTAAAAGGATCACCCAATTAGAAAAATAACGCTTAAATTGATTAATGCGAAACCCTATAACCTTCTGCTAACTCCGTCTTTACTTATGCATCTTATACAACTAATTAAATCAGATTCTACATACATAAAAACAGTAATAATAATATTATGATAGTTGATATAATTTATGTGTCTAAATCGCTTACTACTACGGCAAGTAGTAGTTAATATGACTAAGGTCTCGGGGTATCTTTTAAATCCATTATCAAAGTCTCGGAGGTGAGTTTTCCTCAAGGTCTCGGGTTCAAGTCTTGAGTTTCTCATCTTAAGGTATTTTCCATGAAGAGTGGGTTGGAGGTCCAGCGATTTGTTGGTTAAAATTGCCTCCAGTACGTCTGAATCGAAACTAATTTAAAAAAAAAAAAAAAAAAAAAAAAACTACGGTAAGAAGTAAATATGACTGATAAATGTTGCTTTCAAGTGAAATGAAGCAAGTATGATTGTAACTGACCAATGGGAGGCCGGTATAGCACATGGAAACCATCCATCTACTTGAGTCGACAATGATGAGTGAAGATTTTCCTATATTCCATTTTGGTTTTATATGCAATGGGTGACCATAAGCCTACATATTAATGTGGCAAAAAAATAGAATGGTCCACGGATTTATTATTATTATATGAATCATACGTACCACATTATCTCAGATATACATATATACCGAAAGTATAATAACAATCCTCGTATATTCGTATTGTCAATGTCAATGTGGCCGGCTTGATCACTGTGAAGCTAGTTCTAAAGGCTCCGGTTCATTTCCTTTCGTGTTGGCTCGTTTGGTTAAGAAATTATTTTATTAATATGTTTCATTGTAGTAGTGATAAAATGCGAGAAGAAATTTTTACTGAAAGCGTCATTTAAAAAATGATTTAAAGCTGAGATATGGATGGGACATGACATTAAAATGGTCCAACAACATGATGAACCTGAATATCGTTGAGCATGGTAAAGGAACAATGTACAAAAGAACAAATACACTCCAACTCAATTATGGTTTGCTTCAACTTCCACCCCATGTTCAATTAAAGGCCTAGGATATACTACTGTATATCTTTAACAAGTGTAATTTTGGATGGTGGGTCCAATTTATCTATATCACATATGTAAGCATTTAAAACTTAACTGATAATATTTTATATTGTACGGCTATACATGTGAAACTACTAAGTTGTGACAAGTAGTCAAAACAGTTTTGCATGTCTATGGGTCTCTCTCTTCTTTCAAAGAGAATATATATATTATATGGTTAATCGTGTTTGGTTTGCAGATTTTGATGATATCTGATGAAATTGGAATTGAATTTCATTATTTAGTGTGTTGGGTATTGAATGATGAAGGAATATCATTCCGTTAGAATGTAAACATTAATTTATTTAATGGAATCTTCATTCCACGGGAATGGGGGAAGCAAACTCATTCCTTCCGTCATTTAAATTTTTTAAAATGAAAAATATGTCGTCAAATTTCATTCCATCAGATTCCAATTCCTTTAACAGATTTAGGTCAATACAAAAACATTCTGTGAACCAAACACGTTAGAGTTTTGATGATTTCATCTATTAAGTTATCCGGAATGGAGAGATACCACCCGATGATCCACCCGATGTCGTTGCCTAGTCGTCGGGAACACCGTTTCCAGTAGGCGATCCACCATTTGAGCGATCCATACGGATTGCTTCAAAGTTGTTGACCAGGTATAGTTCTCAAAATAAATCCAACCGTTATGTTTGAACGACTACTTTTTTTTTACCTTTAACTTTTACTTGTTTATAATTCATACCCCTTTTAACTCTTACACTCAAAAAACTTATTTCACTCGCAAAACAAACTAAAAATGAATTCCAACAATAAACAAAATAATCCCAACAACAATCCAAATAATCAACAACATCCCTTTAATTATTGACTTTAACGATCCAAACTTACTAAACAACGCGGCTTTCATCCACCTAATTCGACAAATGTACGTTAATCTTCAACCACCTAGTCAACCTATGCCACAAATGGGTTTTGGTAATTGGAACACGCCACAACACAACTACAGTTTTCGGTCCGTTCAAGATATGCCACAACAACACTTTGATTGTCAACAACTTGCTCCAGCCCCACCACGTTCTCCAGATATCAAGTTCGTTCAAGAAACTCAATCTGAAGTTGAGTTTGAAGCCGAAGAGGGCGGTTCAAGAAAACGAAAAAGGCGGCCACACAAAAAGAAGGCGACGGATGAACCATGAACGAAAACACCGGCTATTCCGTGGTCACCATCCGAGAAAATGAATGTATGTAAAGCTTGGCTTGAGGTTACCGAAGACCCACGTGAAGGTATAAAATTTCGGCCTTTTTTTTTTTAATATTTAACTTCTTTTTTTTTTTAGGGGAGGGGGGGGGGGTTGGCCCTTTTAACATTTTGTTTTCCTTTTTTGTAGCCACTTTTCAAAAGAAAATGACATATTGGACTCGAGTTACGGATTTGTTGCACAAGCTCGAGAAGAAACTCGCGGGTTATCATGATGTCGATGGGGTGGGTGCTAAATGGAGAAAAATGCGCCCACAAATTCAAAATTTCAACCATAAATCTACACTCGTCTCACCAATGCAAATAACCATCAAAACGATGCAAATGATGACGATGTTGTGAAAAGGGAAGGGAAAAGCTAGGTATCATGAGACTTTTGACCAATTATTAGTCAAATTGGAGGGTTTGATGGACATAAGCAAGATAAACGAGTTGGTATGGGTATAGAGAAGATCGAGTTGAGTAAGATGAGGATTAAGGCGAAGGAAAGTTCGATTAAGCTCGCCGAGTTACGAGTGTTGACTACCGACTATATAGTCATCTTTGAAGAACCCAATCGCTCGATCATGATGAAGGCGCAAGAAGATATCCGTGAAAAATATGGGTATACGTAGTTTTATTTATGTTTTAATGTTGCTCGTTTTATGCTTTTAATTAGTGTAACTTGTTTTAGTATAACTTTTTTTATTTATTTATGTTTTAGTGTAACTTGCTTTTAATTAAGTTTTATTGTAACTTATTTTTAATATTTTAAAACTGTGCAATGTTTTGATGCTAATGTATTTTTATTTAGTTTGGTTAAAATATATCTTATACTAAAATTTATGTATCAAAGTAAAATTATTTTTAATTTTGAAGTCAAACACAAAAAAATAAATAAATAAAAATCAATCATGCATTAACCTACTCCACCTTCCACGCAACTCCACTTTCTCTATTTTTTCAGTCAACCCTAGCAATCCAGAATGCCACATGGCACGACCTGGTAAAAGTAGTCCAACCCCCGGCAATACCACTACGGCTAGCCTTAGCTAGCGAAAATTATTTTGGTGCTGAATTCTACAAATGTAAACGAAAATTAGTGCTTCGGTCTCAGTAGCAAATCTGTGTTAACAAATTGTGTATTATTGAATAGATTCGTGTGGTGTCATTATTGTTTTCAAATCTGGGTTATATTATGATCGATTATATTTAGATTAGCGAAAACATGCATGCCTTCAACGACACACGAACATATAAATCTTACTCGTTAAACATCATTTTCAAAGTTATGGACTCGTGATATTGCAGTCGCGAGCTGAGGCTACTTAATTATACGAGTATGTTTGATGGATTGATGGACTGGTATTTAACAAAATTAAGATCGTAAGGTATTGAGTTTAAATTTTAATGTGAGCAAAATACTCTTAAAAATAATTATATTACGTTTTACCAAAATGAATTTTCAGTGAAATTAGAGTTTGGATATGAAATAACATGCCACAAAATCCAAATTTGCTTTCAAAAAATTTTGTTCGCCATAAGCCTACGATGGATGGCCTATATTTATATAGGATTTCAGCCGAATTTAAGGGACGTATGATTACTTATACAATATGTTACTATGCGGCAGCGGTAATAGCCGCAGCGAGGTAGTGGTGGACTACTGGTGGTTATGACGACTGCAAATGGTGTAAGTAATTAATGTAAAAATAGTAGTTTATGTGTTTTAGTGTACATATTTACGTGTAAAATCCAAATTCCTGAATTTTCTAATTACATTTGTTATGTACACAATATATTTATTAACGAAACCCGAAAAATATTAGGATTGAGGCACGTTTATAATTTTATGGAAAACAGCAAAAATGGAAGGCTCCATATCAAAGAAAAAGAGAACAAAGAAACGTTTCATATGAACCATTGAACCTATAGTTAAAATGTTAAATCATATACAGTATTAAACAAAAACTCATTTAACGTGGTGTTACTGAATAGAGATGTGACTGATCGAAGCCATTTATGGCACAACTAAAGCACGTTAGCATTGCAGACTACACAGATTCTTTCAGCCTCAAACGTGTCTACTTTGTAACGACATCTTCTTGTACAAAATTATTTTTAAGAACTTTAAAAATATATATGCTTAGGGATTGACAACGGACACGGGGACGGCTATGGATTCCCTTTCATCGCGCAAGAACACCGTCACCGACGGTCAATTGATCAAAGTGACGGGAAGTTTAACGTGAAAGGCCGGAGAAGTTCAAAATTCGAACTTTCGGAGCCTAAACGGCTATTTTTATTTATATCTCTAAATATATATAAAAGAGAAACCTTAATTCATAATTAGAGAAACCTTAATTCATAATTAGAGAAGTATGAACTCTTAGATGAAGTTCAACTTTTAATTCGAGTCATTATATCAAATGATGATGTCATATACCTTATTTAACTTTTTTAAATTTATTTTAGTTTAATTAATAATAATAATTATTATTTCCTTATTTAAGTTTATAGACATTTATAGTTATTATTTTTAATGATATCATTATGGAAACTAATATTTTTATTTTTACATTATTTTTTATCTTTAAAAAGATTAAATGTTTTAAGTTGTTGTTATAACTTATAATATAATTGATAGTTATAAATAAAACATGTTGAAATTTGATGATACTACTATTTTTAAAAATATTTTGTATCAAAAGTTATTAGTAGAATATATATGTTAATTATATCTTTTGTGATAGTATAAAATTATATGTAGATATTAGTTAAAATATTTATATATTAAAGATACTTAATGACATGTTAAAATTTTATAATATTATAAAAAAAATAAGCATAGATAAAAGATGTTTAGAAAATGCTGTTGTCAATTTTACAATCTTTAATTTTTTTGATTATTCTTGGCACCGGTAATACTTTAAGTCAACATTTATTACTTCGATATAAAATCATAATTTAGTAAAATGTAGGACCTATAACAAAAAAAATTTAGTATAATGTAAAATAATCAAAAAGTAATTTTAAATATATAATACAAAGTTTAAGAATTATTTCTATAAATATATCATTAAGAGTGTGTTGAATTAAGAGTGTGTTGAATGAAGAACTAAGTTGGGACTTCATTAGCGAGCAAATAGGGAAAGCATTGGAGAATTTCTCTTCGTTCATAGTCAAGAGGTTAAACGAGACCCTAGAAGGAGCGATGAGTGATACTATCGCCATTAAGATAAGGGAAGAAGTTGCCTCCGCGGTACAAGAAAAGTTTGATAAACGATTTCCAAAAGAAAAAGTACCGGAAACACAAGATGCTGAGGAACGGACAAAGCCAAAGAATGAGAAGCCTTATGATCTTAAGAGTTTCACCATTGCTAACCTTCCCAAATACAATGGGGATCCTGACCTGATTGTGAGCACAAGATGGATAAATGAGATTGAGGGAGCTTTTCGCATCACAAAAACTCCACCGGAAGACAAGACTTTGTATGGGTCAAGTATGTTGAGTGATCGAGCTAAGTTGATGGGCTGATTTTAAAGTAGCTTTCTTTAAAGAATTTCGATCCAAAGCCGATGTGACTAGGCTTAGAAGTGAGTTCATGAATGATTCTCAAGGCACATTGAACATAAATGAATTCCGAGTGCAATTTCTAGATAAAGCTCAATTTCATCCGGAATATTTGAAAGATGACAAGTTGTTGAAGGAACATTTCTATCGAAAGCTTCGCAAGAGTAATCGAGAAAAGATTACTTTGCTTCAAATTGAAGCGTTCACTCAATTGGTTGATGTGGCTAGGTGGCACGAGGTCGAACAAGGCATGTCGGATGATGAATCCTCAAAGAGAAAGGCGGAACAAAGCAATTCCCCTAACAAGAAGTTTCGGCCAAGTGGAAACTCGGGGGGTAGTTCAAATAGGAGAAACATTCTCACTTGCAATAATTGTGGGAAACATCATTCCGGTATTTGTTTCTCACCGTCCAAGAAGGGATGCTTTAATTGTGGCCAACCGGGTCACATTAGTCGTGATTGTAAACTCTCCCCAAACAAGCCGACCGTATGTTTTAAGTGCTTCAATGAAGGGCATATGAAGAGTGCTTGTCCATTGTTGTCGGAGGAGGAGAGACAAGCCGAAGCAAGAAATGCAAATGAAAGAAAGCTGGCGAGACAGGTGGGAAATCCTAGGGGGAGATCGTTTCAAATCTCGGTAACACAAGCCAAAGAATCCCCCGATGTTGTGTCAGGTACCTTTCTAGTTCATGACACCCCCGCTAAGATTTTATTTGATTCTAGAGCAAATCGTTCCTTTGTTGCTACCCGATTCACTAAATTTATTCCTTTACAATTATCTTTTCTTGAATCCCTTTTGTTGGTGGAAGTAGCGGGTGATCAAACTTATGTGATTAAAAGTGTATATTTAGGTTGTAGCTTAACCATAGATTTGGAAAATTTCAAAGCCAATCTTATTCCGATGGGTTTAGGATAATTTGACGTGATTTTAGGTATGGATTAGCTTGGCCAACATAAGGCGAGTATTTGTTGTACCGATAAGAGTGTTCATCTTAAGACTCCTAACGGTAAGGATATGGTCATTTATGGAGAAAGAAATCAAGATTCGTTACCTTTGTGCACCTATACTCAAGCTCGTCGACTTATCTCTCATGGGTGCAAGGCCTTTCTTGCTCACGTTATAGACTCCAATAGGGAATCTAGATCGATATCTGAAATTCCTGTCGTAAACGAATTTGTTGATGTATTTAATGATGACCTACCTGGTCTTCCTCCCGATAGGCAAATTGATTTTAAAATTGATCTCATTCCGGGTGCTACACCTATTGCCAAGGCTCCTTATCGTCTCGCTCCCACTGAAATGCGAGAAATGATGGATCAACTCCAAAGGTTTTATACGCCCAAGTAGTTCTCCATGGGGTGCTCCCGTGTTGTTTGTTAAGAAAAAGGACGGTAGTTTATGGATGTATATTAACTACCGTGAGGTCAACAAAGTTACCATAAAAAACAAGTACCCTTTGCCTCGTATTGATGATCTTTTTGATCAGCTTCAAGGGGAATCGCATTTCTCATAGATTGATCTTCGCTCGGGTTATTATCAACTTAAAACTTGTGAAGAAGATACTCCAAAAACCGCGTTCAGGACCCGTTATGGTCATTATGAATTCATGGTCATGCCTTTTGGGTTGACAAATGCTCCCGTGGCCTTCATGGATCTTATGAATCGTGTATGTCGTCCTTTTCTTGATAAATCTGTTATCGTTTTCATTGACGACATTTTGATCTATTCGAAGTATCCATCTGATCATGAAAAACATCTTCGTGAAGTTCTTGAAACCCTTCGCCGAGAGAAGTTATATGCAAAATTCTCGAAATGTGAATTTTGGTTGCGAGAAGTACAATTTCTTGGTCGTGTTGTCAATCAAGATGGAAATAAAGTCGATCCGGCGAAAATAAGTGCAATCATGAAGTGGGAATCTCCCAAGTCCCCGACGGAAATTCGTAGTTTTCTTGGTTTGGCGGGCTATTACCGTCGATTCATTCAAGATTTTTCTAAGTTGGCCTCACCTCTTACAAAATTGACTCGAAAGAACGAGAAGTTTGAATGGAAAAGTGAGCAGGAAGGTGCCTTTCAAACTCTAAAAGAAAAGTTGAGCCAAGCGCCTATTCTTACCTTGCTGGATGGGGTTGAAGACTTCTCAGTATATTGTGACGTCTCATTTAATGGTCTTGGATGTGTCCTTATGCAAAAGGGGTGAGTCATCGCTTACGCATCAAGACAATTAAAAACTCATGAGAAGTCTTATCCTGTTCATGATTTAGAGTTTGCGGCGGTTGTTTTTGCATTGAAGATTTGGCGTCACTATTTGTATGGTGTTAAATTTACCATTTATTATGATCATAAAAGTCTCAAGTACTTCTTTGAACAACGTGATCTTAATAACCGACAACGAAGATGGTTGGATTTATTGTAGGATTATGATTGTAATATCTTGTATCACCCCAGAAAGGCCAATGTGGTGGCCGACGCCTTAAGTCGAAAAAGTTCTCACTTTTTAATCTGTGTTTCACCTTTATGGGTAATGATTACGAATGACTTCTTGGAGCGTATAAAGGAAGCTCAAGAAGAGGCTTTGCAACGTGACCCTAAATGAGAGAGAATTAAGGGACAAATGAAACATTTCTCTAAGGACTCTCGTGGTCTCACGGTTCGTTATGGAAGAATTTGGATTCTATTCTCATGCACTTTGAAAGAAATTCTTCTTCTTGATGAAGCACATAAATCCAAATATTCTATTCACCCTGGTGCAACGAAAATGTATCACGAATTGAAGGTCGATTATTGGTGGTCGGGTATGAAACGTGACATAGTCAAGTATGTGGAAAACTGTTTGACTTATTTACAAGTTAAAGCGGAGCATCAAAAGCCATACGAGAAGCTCCAACCGTTGGATATACCTCAATGGAAGTGGGAGCACTTGACTATGGACTTCATTACCAAACTTCCTAAAACACCCAAGAATCAATTTGACTCTATTTGGGTGATTGTAGATCGATTAACAGAAAGTGCTTTGTTTTTACCCATTCGGGAGTCATCATGTTCTGGGGTGTTAGCCGATATTTATGTGAAAGAAGTTGTAGCTCGGCATGGCATACCCGTCTCTATTGTTTCGGATAGAGATACCCGATTTACTTCCCATTTTTGGAGGAAGTTTCATGAAAATATGGGTACTAAGTTACATTTTAGTACCGCCTATCACCCACAAACGGACAGTCAAAGCGAAAGAACCATCCAAACATTAGAAGATATGTTACGTGCATGCATTATTGATTTTGGAGGACCATGGGATGCATACTTGCCTTTGGCGGAATTTTCGTACAATAATAGCTACCATTCTAGTATTAAGATGCCTCCGTACGAAATGCTCTATGGTAGAAGATGTCGAACTCCCATTTGTTGGGGAGAAGTGGGTCAACGAGAATTAGGAGGAACCGATGTTGTTCTTGAGACTACACAAAAGATAGATGAAATTCGTGAAAGGCTTAAAGCGGCTCAAGATAGACAAAAGTCATATGCCGATGTTAGAAGAAGGCCCATTGAGTTTATGGTTGGCGATCGGGTTATTGTAAAGGTATCTCCATGGAAGGGTTTGCTATGATTTCGCAAACGTGGAAAGTTGAGTCCACGGTTCATAGGCCCGTTTCGGATTATAGCCCGTATTGGCAAAATGGCATACCAATTGGAGTTGCCCGAAGAGCTATCTCGTATTCATAACACTTTTCATGTATCTCAACTCCGGAAGTGTCTTGTTGATGATACAACTTGTGTTCCCCTGAATGAAATCGAATTAGACAAGAAGTTAACTTATGTTGAGAAGCCGGTTGCTATTATTGAAGAAGAGTTGAGATAGATAAACAATAAGACGGTTCGCACTTTTAAGGTACAACGGAAACACCATAAGAGCTCCAAGTATACTTGGGAAACCGAGCATGATATGTTGGTGTACTATCCGTCTTTGCACATGGCGTGGATCACGGGGACGTGATCGATTCTGAGTGGGGGAGATTTGTAACACCCCAATATTTTAAGGTAATAGAAAATTAACCCTTTTCATAGTTTTGACATTAAATTAATTTCCTAGTATTTTATTTTGAGATAAGGGGTTAATTTAGTTGGAACTTTAGTGGCTAGCGGGTATTAAACCCACAAATTAAAGATGGAACGTGGCCATCAGGGATGAAAGTCAGCCACTTAGTTTTGTGACTTATATTTCCCACTCACTCAATTCAACTTACTTCTTCATTCTTCTTGATTTTTCAATTCCTACTTCAATCCATGCAATTGAGACTTTAAATTTCAAATTAAAGAATTTTAATCTTTGAACAATAACAATAATCATCATCAATTACTTTAGAAATTGAAATTGAGGGTTTGTGTGGAGGTGGTGGTGACCGAAATTTTGAAGAAAGAAAGGGGAAGGAATTGTGATTTGAAAACCTTAATCCTTTATCTTTCACTTTTGAAGTATTGATTTTCATAACCCTAGTTTTAATTGTTATTGAAAACTAGGGTTCTTAGTCTTAGAAATTAGGGGTTTTGTTATTGGAGATTTTCAAGTAAAACCCTAATAAATTTGATTGATAATTGGATAATTTGATTTAAAGAGAATGTTGATAATGAAAATCCCCCATAGTAAGAATCTCATATTTTGTGGTGTTTGGCTAGTGATTATGAAATAAAGTTCTATTATGAGAATTTGGAATTTTGTTGGAAAAGTTTGAGTAGCCAAACACCATAATGTTAGAATTGATGAATGCAAGTAGATGTTTGTAAGGAAGTTGAGTCATAGAACTCATAGATGTTTATGTGTTGATTTATGTATAGGTGTTGAAGATTAAATTGTTGAACTTGTTAGCCTTATAGTGTCAAGTAGCCAAATTGAGGTGAGTGTATATGCATATAATCATGTTTTTGTTAATAGAGGTCATAGGTGGGTAAATTCCTATGACCCATTTGTTTGTTAAATTGTAAGAACTAGTAGGTGGGTAAATTCCTACTAGTCGAGTTGTTTGTAAGAGCTAGTATATGGGTAAATTTGTATTAGCCAAATTGTCCATGGCCATGTTGAAAATAAATGTGTGTGGTTTGTTATGAATGCAATGGATAGCTTGCTAGGCTTTATGTGGTGCTTGATGCACATTTTTACGGTAACATGATTATGATTATATGTGTATGCATTCACTAAGCGTTGCTTATGTTTTAGTTGTTTAACTCTTTAATAGGAGTTGATAGTAGCAAAGGCAAGGAAGTAATCGAGTAAAGTTAGAGTTGGAAGCTTTAGCCGTCTAGAAGGTTGGCATTTTGGGTAACTCGGGTAGATAATCCCTTTGATACATCTTGGCTCTTGATACAAGTTCTTTTGGTTAACTTATCTTTGGTAAACTTCTGAAAATTTGTGGTTATGGTGGAAATGTAAGCTTTTGAAAGAAGTTGTGAATGACTTGATAATTATCCAAGTTGGGTAATTGACCCACTTGTTGAATAATGTAGTTGTAAATCTTGTATAGAAGGTAAATTTTAATGTAATGGTGTTTTATATGTCTTGGATGGTTTGATTTAGTTTTTGAAAGGTTTGAAAATGAAATGGTATTTTGAGAAGCAATGTGGAGTCAAAGTGCAGGAAAAATGGAGTTTTTAACAAGTGTTCCTGTGTAGTAAGTCCCACTGCGCCGCAGTAAGCTTTTGGTCATTTTGATCCATGGGTTTCCACTGCGCCGCACTGGGTGTGTTTTACCTCACTGCGTCGCAGTGGGGTCTGGTAAAAAAAAAATTCGATTTTGATTAAAAAGGTTTGGGTCCTTACATATAGGTTTCCCGCGTATTACGCGGGTAATAATCTAGTATATATATATAACTAGATTAAATGGTTGCATTGGAACGTAAACTAAAATTAACTGATAATTACATTATTATTCATAGTTTATGATAATATTAAAAAATACTCAACCTGATGCAAATAATAAAATTATATGTTATAAAAATATAATATATATCAAATATGTTAAAACATGACTAATGAAAAATATTTTATAAATCATAATTTTTTTTTTCATATTTAGTAAATATCATATGATAAAAAATCTCATTTGAAACAATGATAATTATCATTGATTTAATAAAAAGATGCAATCCAAAACATATAAACATCCGTGTGCTCATATTTTATCAAAATACAATATCTTAGTTATATAGTGATAAGTTACAAATATAGATTTAAATATCAAAAATATGTGCGTGAAATTGATATAGTAAACATCTAATTTAACATTGATAATATAACCGGTTAGTAAAAGTATTATATGTAATTATCAAAATAATATAATCTTATACTCGTATTGTATTAAAATAAATTATATTCCACGTACAAAGATAACTAAATACGAAGAGAAATAGAAAAAGATAAGTTACAAAGATCGACAATATATTATCAACGTTTTCTAATTAGTTTTAGTATTCAATGAATATCTACCGTAGTTTATTAAAAATAAACAAATATCAAATTAGATGACGTGGTTTATGCATGATATTAAAAGTTAAAGGTCATGAGTTCTAATCTTGTATTTGGCTTTTTTATTTGCTATTTAAAATTGATTATAAAAAAAAAAACAATGTCCACGTAAACAAATGATGACGTGGCAAATGAAGTGGCACATAGGCAATAAAAAATATAGATTTAAATGTGAATATATCTAAAAAAAATTAAAACTATCATCTCTTAGTTATATAGAGAAAATCTAACCCTCTTCCAAATTTTAAACATAGATAACACATATGCATTTTACTGAAACACTCTCCTATCAACTTATTTCTTCCACCAAGTAATCTAAAAATAGATGGCGAAATGACATTGTCCGACGTGAAGAATGAAATGCGAAAGCAGATAATGAACACCTACACACCCAATGGGAGCTATGGGATGTGATCAAGAAATTGGGAACGCCAAAAGACAACACTATCGGCAGGAAATAGCAAGATCATGAGCACCAGGGCAGAGATGTACCCGCCTCGAAAACCTTTACGTGGCTTCCTGCAAGCTACACTTTCTTCAGAATCATTTTTACATTTTATTGTCAATTTTAGCATTTAGAGCTTCATGAAAATACGATCACAAAACCCCCTAGTGTTCAACCTGGTTTTACAATTATTGTATGCTATACACTAACGGGTCGATTGGCTGAGAGTGTGTACTTGTTAGTTAATTAGTTATTTGTTCTTTATAAATTTTAAAACTAGATTTTTCACATCATCAAGCCGAAGTTATTGTTTAACTTGGAAATTTACATTGTATGTTGCCGTGATTATTTGTTTTTCTTGTACCACAACCACCCAATCGTGTTTGTGTTTACTTTCACAAGTTATTAAGAAACAATATGGTATGGGTAAAATAAAACCAAAACCAAAATACAACAAAAAGTACTAAAAAGTTTCCTGAAAAATATAACTAAAACAAAAAAAAAAAAATTTGTTGATAAACAATAAAGTATAGTAAAAGTTTTTAAAACTTAATACAAAAAATCTAAATGCTAAAAGAAAAATAATACAAAAGTGGTAAACAAACTATTAAAAACCAAAAGACAGTTGATACATTTTAGACCAATAAAAACTATATGTATGAAAAAAAAAACTTGTGATAAACAAAATCAAACAAAACCAAATGAGACAAAACTATATATATGAAAAAAAAAAAAAAACCTAAGATTCATATATATAATTTTAAAGGAACAAAAATGAAGCAAAAAGAAAAGCAGTTGATACACTTTAGACCAATAAAAAGAGAAGTAACGCAGCTTGGTAACGTCTTGGTTTTGGGTCAAATTATCACGGTTTCTAAGCCTGTCATCCCTACTTGTTGTTCTTTTCAGGGTAGTCATGAGGGATCCATAAGGGAGAAGAAAAATGAAGTGCAGCCAGTAGACCACATGTAACGCACAATCGGGCTGTTCACGCAGTGGACACTACAAGAAATATGTCGATTAGTGATGACTTTGTTTGATGACAACTAAAATTTGGTCAATAACCTTATTTAGTTACCATTAAGAAAAAGTGGTTACTAAATTTGACCACAAAACAAAATTAATGGCCAAAGAATAACATTTTTTTGTCTCTAAACAAAATTAGTGACGAACCTTTAGTAACAAAAAGTAACAAAAAGTGACCACTCAAAATTTGGTCACTAATTTATCATAATAACCAAATTTTCGTCACTAATTTTGTGTAGTGACCAAATCACACCAAAAAAAACAAGCGCCAACATCATCGGCTTCTTATAAGGTACAATGACGTGACTTTCCCTGATAATAATTACAAATATGTTTCCATTAAGGATGATGACACTCTCTCCCAACATCCTGTTAGAAATGTTCCTGTGTCATTAGAGCAACTTAAGGAACTAAAAACTGTTGGTACGTCTCGAGGGTTGTTATGCTTATCCGGTATTTCTCTAGTGGATGGTCGTTATAAAAAAACAGCGGTGATTTGGAATCCGTCACTTGGAAAATCCATTGCTATTGGTCTACCTGGTCCTGAAGGTGTTTTAGGTTTTGGGGTTCGTCCTGATAATTGTGACCCTATGATTGTAAGAGTCTGTCTTCTTGAAAGTCCTTGCCGGGTTATGGTGTTTACGCTAAGCTCACGGGTTTGGAGAGTTCCGCTTGGTAATCTGGTTCCTGAGTCAATTGACATTGCATGCTGGTGTCCAACAGCTACAGATGATCAGTGTATTTATTGGAAAGCTTGTATTAATTAGGGGTACAGATACTAATGTTGTTGCTGCGTATGATATGGTGAGTGGAGACTTTAGCGAAATAAACCTCCCTCAGCTTGTAGCAGATGGGGATTTCGAAGATTACTCCATCTCTAAAAAAAGGATTCTCTTGCTCTTCTTGAATACTATGATGATGCCAAGAAACCTGTTTGTAATGTATGGATGATGATGGAGGATAGTGTTTGAAAAAAGTTCACAAAACTATTCACCATCAACACATTAGCGGCCACATCATGCACTTTCGTACTAGGATTTACGAAGAATAGCCAACCTATTGTGGAAACGATGGAACATTCGCCATCGTTTATGAACCACGCACGGGATCCATCAAGAATCTTGGGATTAATATTGAAGATGGTTCATTCTTTTGTTGTTCCTACACGGAAACCTTACTTCTGCTAGATCAGTTGGATGGGCAGTTTATTAAAATCTAATGGCAGTTACAGCCTTATGAATCGGTTCAAGTCATTAGAATTGAAAATGATAAACCACAGTTATGAAAATTTTCAAGCACAATTCTTGAAAAAAGTACATTTTGGTTATGTCTGTTGTTCGATATTTTTAGTAGAACTTTTTAGTTTTCTCTGTTTTTAATGATAATTCCGTAACTCTGTTTTAGCAAAGCATGATAAAATGAGTAGGTATTTCAGGACCATTCACCTAGTGTGCATCCCTACATATGCCTTTTGAAATATAATGTTGGTTAGTTACGTACTATCATTCTTCACTTAATTCGAGTGCAGAGATCCATCAACTTTCCTTTCAAAAAACATAACTATTTAGTGATTAGAAATCTCAAACTTCTATGAACATTTTATCAGGTAAAAACTCAGTCAAATATAAGGGTTGTCTGTTAGTATGTTACTCTATGTTTGCAATAGAGTGAAATTTGGGTTTTGGGCTCTTGCTATGTGTTAGCACTGATTGCAGGTTTATGGTTAATGCTGCAATTATTTGGTTAGCATCTTTTCAGCTGAGTGAGCAGAACTTTATATTAGGTTTTATACAATCTCTTTGGCTATTGTGGTATTTGTGTTCAAGCAACCGATTTCCAGTTTATCACAGTTCGAAAGGTGATATGTGAACTCTCATTAGTAGCAGGTGTGTAGGGCCCTCTGAGTTGCTGGTTTCAATACTTTGTTTGTTAGACTATATATATGCGTTGGCAAGTTGAGGTCTTCAAATTAAACTCAGAAATTTGCAGAATTCAACGTTGCCATTTGCCTTACAAACTGGTTGAGTTTGCATGGTCTCGGGTAGCTATAGATAAGTTTATTTGTTGGCAAACTTATGATATGGTTAGTAATCTCATTGTTTCATTTGATATGAGACATAAAAAGTTACTGGAAATAATTCTCTCAGATAGTTTAGCACACGGTCCTGTTGAAACTTTGTCCATCTCTAAGCTAAGGGGGTGTCTTGCTGTCCTTCAATACTGCAAATAGGCCGAGAAAGAAGTCAGTGCAGTATGGATGATGGAGCATAGTGTTCCAATATTGTGCTTAAAGGAATTTACCATTAACACACCTGGTGCATCACTAAAGTCAATACTAGGATTTAGGAAGAATGACAAACCTATAATCGAAATGAAGACAGATGATCACCAAGAGTCTGCTACGCTTTATGTTTATGAACCACAATCAGAATGTATTAAAAATCTTGAGATTCTTGGAGATAATGGTTCAATCTTCTGGTTAATTGCTTGGATGCACAATATATAGAGATCAAATTACAGTTATCCCACTGAAGTCATCATCCAGATTAGTTTAACTTGCTTAGATTTTTATACAGATTGATGCTAAAAACAGCTAAGTGATTTCTCTATGACATCACGTTAGTGATTAGGAATCAAACTTTTAGGAACATTTTATCTGAAATATTTTACAGACAATCAAATATAAAGGCCTGTATAGCTGTTACTCTATTTTTGCAATACAAGATGATCGAGCTTGTAACATCATTATGTGAACAATCCGAGAGCGAAAGTTATTGACGTTGAAGACTATGAAAGTTATTCCAATTGGTTCAGAAAGTTTAGAATGTCTTTTAAATAACCGAAAATCAATTCTATTTGCTGATATGTGGTATGTTTTCTCTCTAGATTATATGATTTTTCTTATTATCAAGATATCACATCGTCTAGGCCCAAATCTTTTCTATACATAGCATTTCCTCATTGAATGTATCTGACTATCTGTATGTACCAATCTTTACGTGACCAAAAATGGTATCTTCCCCTGGTCCTGTACTACACAGATCTCTTATTATATTGATAACCATACAAATATATAGTATTGGTTAACTTTTTCTAAAAATGGAAAACATATACAATACTTTTTTTTCAATAAGGAATTATTCAATTAGAGAGACACTACAACATTCGTAAATAATGTAACAGCAGTATATAATGGTGTTAAAAAGAATCTGCTCATAATCATTATGTTTTTAGTCATAACTTATAATGCATAAGAATATTAGAAAAGATAATTTGGGGATTGATGAAATGAGACGTGAACAAACGAAACAAGGACATGGATAGATTCAGAAGTTATCAATAGTAATTAACGAATTGGTCTTAACCGCTAGAAATACTTGCATATTCTGTTTTGATGCTACTGTAATTTATTCATGAATTGAATAGATTAATAACTTGGTTTTTTGATTACTTTTTAAGAATATTTTCAGTCTTCCTTGACTTTAAGGAATAGAATGAGCAGAGCTAATGACATCGTGAAGACTCTTAAAAAGATCACATATATGCTAGACGTCTTCTACCATCGTATCTTAAAGATCCAAATTGATTCAAGGTAATTTCTTACTACTCCTACTTCTCCATTTCTTTATGACTGCTGCTGCTCCATTTATTTACTAAATATTATCATTCTGATCTTATAGAATCTGGGTTAAAAGTGTTCGAACCTCTGAATTCTAGGAGCAAAATGGGCGGGTCAGGTAACAGAGTAAAATGGGTTAATTATAGCAATGGATAAAAGATGAATGACAACAGTGGAACTTAATTTAAGAGTGTAACATAGCTGTTAGAGACATATGGCTTTACTTACGCTACCTTTGTCTTTGTTTCGTTGTTTTCTGATCTTTCTTCTATTGTAGTCTTCATGTTACATGATATATAGAGACTGGAAAATTGGATAGTCATGTTGGTTTTTAAGGGTGGAAACAGGCATCTTATAGAACAAGTTGGGTTAACCTGTAAACAATTTTTTTTATCAGAAAGTTGACCTTCCTGCAACCCTACCTGTAACCCTCAAAAGAATAACGTATGAGGGAGAATCTGCTAGAAAAAATAGTTCTGTTCTTGCCCTATTTTAGCAGGGTCCATGCAATACCTTTGTCGAAACAACTTTCTGGGTTTTAGCCGTATCAAGCGCTTGAACCATCAAGCTTTGGTCACTTCAGATTATATTGATGACCTCTCTTTGTGTTTTAAGTCGTAAGACTCCTACCTAAGGTTTTTAATCCATAATGTATTAATTTTTAAGTATATAATAAATTGTTACAAACAACCTTTAGGGTTGATTTTCCTTTTAATAATAACACATTTTAAATTTAATAATAATATGTTTTTAGTTTAAAAGGTAAAAAATGTAAATGTAGTTTGGTACTTTGGTTTGAGTGAATTTGTGTGGTTCGCAGTAGTAACAAAATGAAGAAGGGTATAAAGCTTGTAAGTTGTAGCGCCGAAACCATAAAAAAAAAAAATGTGTATAAGCATACTTGTAAACTCTTACGAATCGAGTCGATTTATACCAAAAATGAGACGACTCTTTACATGATTATCTTTTATCCAAAGTCTTACGAGTCACTTTGTGAATATAGACCGTGTCAATACGAGTCGTAAACTTATCATTATTGTAATTTTATATAGTTATATATATATATACTAGGTTTTTGACCCGCGCGATGCACGATATTTTAAAAATTGATGTATTAGTTTAGTTGTCTTACAAATTTAGTGAATGAAAAATTATATATAAATAACATAAAATTTGATGATCCATACGTATGAAAATGGTTAAAAATGAAGTATTTATCTGTGCGTTGCGTCAGTTGATTATCATAAAATATTGTTAAAACAAACAGTAATAAAAAAAAATTAGATATAGCTATTGATGATTAATAAAATGTGTTTTATTATTTTTAAATCACTTCATTTATAATATTATCTTTACATTTCATATTGAGGTTCTACATATTGTCAAGTATAAACTCTTATGTATTATAAATTTTGAATGTTTTATTCTGTAATTTGTTTTATGTCATAATACCATTTTCTATTTGTATGCAGAATTCAAACTACACATGTTTGCACAGGACCTTCAAACCATCCTCTAACAATCCACACATACCAATGAAAGTGAAAAAGAACCATATTAATGAATCATCAATCTATTAGCTAAAAAATATATTATTTTAGTTGTTGTAAATCAAAGAAATTAAAGAAGATATAAAATACTTTTTACATAGACTAAAAAAAAAAATTAAGTAATTAGATTGATTTACTATAAGAAATTACTTTTGATATGAACCATAAGAAAAATGGAAATAAAAAGGATATATATTCTTAAAATTTGAATCTTCCTAAACCGCTAGCTTAGTTTGGTGTAAAAGAAATCTAGGAAATTTGAAATACATGATACGGGCTTAGTGTTTTTTTTCAATGGAAGATTTGATTTGATTTTTTACATAAAAAATATTATTTTTTTCATACATATATTTAAGATTTGATTTGATAAATATAAGAATAGTTTTATTTTTATTTTTTTTGGTATATTATATTGTAAAAAAATTATGGAGATGCTACATAAGATAAAACTTATGAGGCAATTTTTAAGGATAGTTAAATTGATATGAATGCCTTTAAAATATCAGGATAACTACCGTTTTATAAGATGTATAGATATATGACAAAATTATTTTGTATGTTATCTATGTATTTTTGATCATATTAGTGCAAATTTAGAGATAAACTGAAAGTTTATAAATTTAAAACTATCGAATATGTAATAATTGGAGTATTTTGTGTTTAAAAATAGAGATAAAAAGAGAAGGTCCTTTTAAAAAAAAGGAATGAAGATTCCTTATTGATTTTTTTTCCTTGTTATTTTGATTTTTTTCTTTACTTTTTTACCATTTTCATTCTCTTTATAATTAACTAATTCCAAAAAAATAGTATATCAAATGACGTAAACCGTAAGTTATAGGCGAAACTTGTCAGTCTATGGTAGAGACATGGCTAAGCGCGGAGCCCATTAGGTTAATTGCTCTACACCGATCACCCCTATGACTTAGCAACCCCTATGACTGAGTATGACCTATCAGTCTCGCATGCTACCCCTTATTAATATCCTTTAGGACGAAGCCTCAACTTTTAAAGGTTCGCAACAACTTTTACCTGTTTAGCACAAAACCCAATTTTAGAAACAATTATAACTTTCAAACCGTAATTTTGTTTTTGACGCTCAAGCTATCTACGGAAACGTGTTGGAGTCTACTTTCTAACGGTAATGTGCTTTAAAGATGAAACAAAACTCAAGTTATCCAAAATTTGGTTTTAAGTTAATTGGTTAAGCCCCCGATTAAAAAAAAAAAAAGGTTGTTAATTGGGTCGAGTTCTTTCAGGTAGGGTTGAGATAAGACTATATATATCTAAATCTCCTGAATATAACACCATGGTAACTAAATCCAAACCCGTAAAAATTGATGTTAATTTTAATTGTTATGTTTGTTCGTTCACGGTAACAAAAGTGCGCCATTTAAACTCTTCCATTGCATATGGACTTGTACGGCCCAAATCACCAAAAGTGTACTTAACATTTCTCTAAAATTAAAACAAAACTGATAATAACAAAATTGTAATTTTTCATATTAAGAATCCCAATTGAAATCCAAACCCTAAAAGAGGAATGACAGACGACATTCCCATTGAGATGCATGTAGAGATCATGAAAAGGCTTCCTGTTAAATCAGTGGCCGTATTCAGATCGGTTTCGAAAGCATGGAAATCGATGATCGACAGCCGTCTCTTTATCACCGATTACACCAACTTTCACCAGCATCACCGGCTTCTTATAAGGTATGAAGTCGTCAACACTTTCCCTTATAAAAAGACTGAAACTAAATATGTTTCCATTGTTGACAATGACACTTTCTCCCAGCACGAATTTGACACAGTTTGTAATGTTCCTGTGTCGTTTCAACGACTTAACAAACTAGATCTTGTTGGTACGTCTCATGGATTGTTTTGCTTATCCGGTTATTCTCGAGAGGATGGTTGTGATAAGCGAACTGCTCTGATTTGGAATCCTTCACTTGGAAAATCTATTGCTGTTGATGTGCCTTCTGTGTATCCTGTTTTAGGTTTTGGGGTTTATCCTGATACTTTTGACCCTATGATTGTAATGATCAGTAATGCGAAACATCCTAAACCTGTTTTGGTGTTTACCTTAAGCTCACGGGTTTGGAGAGTTCCACGTGGTAACCTGCCTGCTAAGTCAATTTATTTTCCAAACGTGTCTCCAGTAGCTACACATGATCGGTGTATTTATTGGAAAGCTTTTAAGAAGAATATTAATCTTGTTGTTTCGTTTGATATGGTGAGTGAAGACTTTACAGAAATAAACCTCCCTCCTAGTGTAGCACACTGGAAATATCATCGTTTCTCTATCTCTAAAATAAAGGAGTCTCTTGCTCTAGTTGAATACTCTTATGACGCCGAGAAACAAGTTTGTGGTGTATGGATTATGGTGGAGGATGGCGTATCAAAATTGTTCACAAAGCTATTCACTATCAACACATTTGAGACTAAGGTTCTAGGGTTTAGTAAGAATGACCGACCTATTATGGAAAACGTTATAGCTAAAGATGGGGTAGCAGCATCACTTGTAGTTTATGAATCAAGCACAGGAGCCATCGAGAACGTGTGGATTATTGGCAAACGTGATTCATTCTCTGCAAGTTCCTACACGGAAACTTTGCTTTTGCTGGATGAGTTAGATGGGCAATTTGTCAAGATCCAATTGCAGTTTTAGGCTTATGAATCTGTTCAAGTCATTAGAAAGTTATTTTCCTCATAAGTGAAATTATGTTATGTTTACTGATACATTCTTTATAACTTGTTTAATTCAGACTAGATTTGTTAATGCATTCTTGATAGTTTGTTGGTTAATGGAGATAGATTACCATTTAGGCTCTAATATACACAACCTAGCTGGTATTCTGGCAACAATATCAAAGTGTTTATTCACGGAAGGTTTTAAACATGGATCTCTTCATATCCATAGTGAATTTAAACTCAATAATGTTTCTGTTAATTAGAAAAAGAAGCAATCAACACCAAACCCGAGATCTATTTTCGGTGGTTAAACCCAAAAATAAAGTTCAAATACTAATTCTGGTCATTTGATTAACGCAATTACAAAATTGTAGAAACAACAGTATTCACCTTTTGTAAAGATCATACTTATCATTTTTAGTCTTTTTTTTTCTGTCTATTATTCCTTGTGATTTGAAATGACCACATACAATGAAGGGTATAAAGTCTTCATCATTAACTACAACTACACACGATATGGGCCGGTCAGGTAACAGTGTTGGAACCTCTGAATTATAGGTAGCAATATGGGCCGGTCAGGTAACAGTGTAAGACGGGTTAGTTATAGCAATGGATAAAAGATGAATGACAACAGTGCAACTTACTTTAAGAGTGTAAGAAAGATGTTAGAGACTTAGAGGTTATGGAGTATGCTACCTTTGTCTTTGTTTCATTATTTTCTGATCTTTCTTCTGTTCTAGTCTTCATGTTACATGATATATAGAGGTTGGAAAATAGGCAGAGTCATGTTGGTTTCTAAGGGGTGAAAACAGGCATCTTTTACAATGAGTTGGGTTAACCTGTAAACAATTTATTTCTAAAAAGTTGACCTTCCTGCTAGAAAAAGTAGTTATGTTCTTGCCCTATTTTAGCAGGGTCCATGCAATACCTTAACCGAAACAACTTTCTGAGTTTTAGCCGTTTTAAGGTCTTGAACCATCAAGCTTTGGTCACTTCAGATTATATTGATCACCTCTCTTTGTGTTTTTAAGTCATAAGACTCCTACATAAGGTTTTTGTGATCTGGATTTGTTGGCCCGTATGGGTGGATTTAATGGATGGTCCCTGATTACACAGATTTATGCCACTGAAACTTAAAAATAAGTGTGTCAAACATAATTATAAACTTAACTTTACTTTTTTGATGATTTAGGCATAAAACATAAGCTGATTGACCCATTTATTAGTAAATGGGTCGAATTGCTTCCTCTAGTCAATTAGCATACCTGGTGTATCAGGATAGTTCTATTAAACATTTCACACATATGATGCCAAATTAAGAGTTCTCTATAGTTATTTAAAAAATGAAATACCTGACCATCCAAGAGAAGCCAGCAACATCAATGACTGGTGAATTCTATGGGAAGTAATTCTGGATTCTTAATACCAACTTGCCTCGGCAAATCTAACGCCTATATAGTTCAGTTTTAGGTCTTTATTTTAACTGATCGTTTGAGATCTTTTCTTAACAACTTTTCCTTTTTTGATTACAGTTTATAGTGGAGGCCTAGGAGACACGAGTGGCTGAAGAAATAAAGCAGCAGCTCATAGTCCAAAGAAGTCGACAATCAAGTAAGAAATCCTCTGTTTTGGGCGTTTTTTCTTGTTTTCATAGCCATTTTTTAATGGTTACCAAGCCTGACTCGTACTAATATAATATGGATAAATTCGTTAAACAATGTAACTTGTGTGGGCAGGCTGATGGATTATTGGACTCGCTCATGCTCAACAGTTTGTATGATGGTGAAGCATTAGTCAAGTGATTAAAAGAAGAAAGCTTTCTCATATTTGCTTAATGTTTTGGCTTCTTTTTAGTTTTACTTTGTGACAGACCTGGTAGGTCAAGGTGAAAGACAAACACTATTTTGTCCATATGTTAATTTTTTTAACAATAGTTAACCTTGATTAAGACGTGTAAAGAAGTTGTTAGCACTAACATTCATCATTTCTTCAATCTTTGAGAGGATTAAAGATGTAGCTAGAACTCTCAATATTTCAGGAGCAAAAGGGCAGATTTTTTGAGCAAGTGGAGCTAAAGAAAAAAGACGAAGAGTGATTGAAGTTTGTGACTATGCAACAAGTATTCGTGGACACAGAGACCTACAATCATAACATGAAGTTCGCTATGGATTCGCACAATAATACCAAAGACCTGACTTGGTTAGAATTGTTGGAATTGATTTTCAAACGGTACACCAGGTATCAATTCAAACGGTACACCAGGTATGTGAAAAACGTTGTTGGTCGTGTGTAATTTTTTGTGGATTGTTAGTATGTTTCATTTTTTTTAGATCATGTAATAAATTTAATTTTAGTTTTAATGGATTTTTATTATGTTTTAATAATATTAGTATGTTTTTTTAGTTTAAAAGGTAAAAAATGTAAGGGTAAACCGTTGTTCGGATCTTTGGAATAGCTAGGTTTTGATTATTTATATATTACATGTGGAGAACACTTAAAAGGGGTGTGAAAAATAGTAAAAAACTGCTGTAGTTCACATCATTTTTCCAAAATGTAAATGAAGTTTGGTTTGAGTAAATTTGTGTGGTTTGCAGTACCATTATAATGAGGAAGTGTAGAGAGCGTGTAACGTCGACACCCTAAACAAACGTATATAAGTACTTTTTTGTCTCATGATAAAAATAAATAAAATAATAGAAATGATAATCATAACCAGGGGCAGAGCCAGGAATTTTGGTTGCGGGGGCCAAACGACGAAAAATATTATCCTAACAATTGTTATAATTATAGCTCATTGTATAATGTTAACTATATATTTGAGACTAATTTCTAACATATTGTAAACTTGAAAAAGCAAGGGTTATATTAAAGTTTTTAAAAAAGTCGAAGGTGGTAAAAAGAAACTGAAAATAAATGTGCTAATAAATTGGACCCCAGTCACCCCACCACTATACTTTACATGTCTTTGTCTTCAACATTACAACATCTCAGGCGACGGACAAATTTCGATTTTCATAATTCCCTTTAACAGTTCTAATTTTCACCATATTTTGATTAATTGAAGGTGGCCATATTATATAAACATCAATAAATCTTCACCCATGTAAGAGAAAATCTGTTACACTTGTGACTATTGGGGGAGGCTTGGCACCCCCTAATCCCCCCTTGTCTTAGCCACTGATCATAGCCTCATGGGCTATGTTTAATACGTTATTACTTGCATCAAAGGTTATACATTGGATATCAATCCGTAAATATAGGAGGTGGTTAAGTTTAATGTGCAAGTCTTTTATACATGTAATACCATATTAAACGTAGCCCCTAGGGCTATGTTTATCATTTCCCAATAAAATAATTCAATTTTATTAATTGAGTTAATTCAATAGGAATTATTACCTATAGATATAACTAATGATAACAAAATGTCTATGTTATGTAAAGATTTTTTAAATGTCTATATCATGTAATAAACTTTCAAATCCCGATTATTGGATGTACATGACCAATCAAAAACTTACACGTAACCGATTGTATGGTTGCCATATATATCCGGATACATTCAATAATCATGATTTGACATTACATAAACATTTTACGAGATCTTTATAGATATTTTCATAGTTAATTAGGTCGGTGCTTATAGATGTCTTCAGCGAGCATCCTTGGCTTCCAAGGCGCGGACGGTTTATTGATATTGGTCGTCCTTGTGGCTGCGTCTTCCGTAATAGTCTTCCACAAGAAGTTGATGGACGCCGAGAGTGAGCCCCACTTCTTCATTTTCATTGGCCAAATTAAAAGGAATACATTTTCCTCATTTTTTTTTTCTATACTATCTATATAAATAAACTACCCCTTCCAAAATTTAACACTCTACCTTTAAAATCTCCAATTTACCCTTTTAATCTAGACTCCTATCAAACACTTTATCCATGAAATTCCAAAAATACCCTTAAAAGAAAAACCTTAAGCATGTCCCTTCCTTTCCCTGAAACAACAACGGTGGTTTGCACTTTCAGCCGGACTAAGAAACACTTGAGTTGAATCATACATTCATATAATAACACGGTACCGCTACTTAACCAGCGTTTTTTTCCTATGTCCCGACGCATCATATAGGTACAAGGCTAGTATTTATATACATATATGTGTTATATATATATAGGGATTAGTTTCCTATAATGTAACTATCTTTGACAAAATGTCTATAGTAGAAAAAAACTAAAGTTGTGTGTATTGTATGTAAGCAACTTGAAAAAATATTATTGTATGTAAGAAAACATACGTGGCAATTATATATAGGTGCCACTTGTCAGATTTTAATTGGTTGAAACGAAATTCTTACATACAATAAACATTATTTCAAAATTATTTACATACAATACACACAACTTTAGTTATTTCCTACTATAAACATTCGTTTAAAGTTTTTTGCATTCTAGGAAACTAATCCCTGCATATATATATATGATTTAGACCATCTTATTTATATACATATATGACTACCGGCGTATTCCCGTTAATGAAAGCAGCGTATTCCTCAGTGTATTGCTTCAAAGTGGTGGCCACTGCGCTGTGAGAGGAAAGCGTATTGATTTCTTCCCTTTTTTTCTTTTTTTTTTTGTGGGCTGGGATTTGATAAAAAAACAAAAAAAAATTCGGTTCGCCTTACAAACAAGCAGAGACAAAGGCGTGAAGAAGATGAGCAGTGAATTTAATATCAATATCCACTTTCAACTTTGACTAATATAGATACTCGTATTTATCTTTCTTTATCTATGTTATTTATTTTATGTTTTAATTTCAATTTTAATGTTTTTGTCTTATTTAACCTCTTATTATTCATGAAATATGATTTTTAATCTATTATAAACTGATAATTATTAATAATAGTGTTTATGTATTTATGTGTAGTGAGGGTCTCCTGCTATCAGGCCTTTCAGACTTCCAATCAAAAAAGAGGCGGACAACAGCACTTTTCAAATCAAAAACCCAAATTAAAACCCTATCCTTCGAAATCAAAATCAAGAAAAGATGTCAGACAACATTCCTTTTGAAATACAAGTTGAAATCATGAAAAGACTTCCTGTTAAATCACTGGCGGTATTTAGATTGGTTTCGAAAGCATGGAAATCAATGATCGGCAGCCCTCTCTTTATTACTGATTACACCAACCTGCGCCAACGTCATCGGCTTCTTATAAGGTACCATATCGACACTTTCCCTGATATGTTTGATTCTGAATTCAAATATGTCTCCATTATGGATAATGATACTCTCTCCCGACACCCTGTTAGAAATATTCCCGTGTCTTTTGAATTACCAAGCAAACTTGTTGGTATTTCTCAAGGATTGTTATGCTTATTCGGTTATTCTCGAGAGGTTATTTTGTTTAAGCAAACAGCTGTGATTTGGAATCCGTCACTTGGAAAATCTGTTGCCATTGATGTGCCTTGTCAGCAGGGGATATGTGCATCTGCTTTAGGTTTTGGGGTTCGTCCTGATAATTGTGACCCTATGATTGTATTGATCAATGGTGTTGGACATCCTATCCCGGTTTTGGTGTTTACCTTAAGCTCACGGGTTTGGAGAGTTTCACGTGGTAAACTGCCTTCTAAGTTAATTTCTTTTACATTTTCGTGTCCAGTAGCTACAGATGATCGGCGTATTTATTGGAAAGCTTATGAAAGGGGTATTAATCTGGTTGTTGCGTTTGATATGGTGAGTGAAGACTTTAGGAAAATGAAACTCCCTGATAGTGTAACACACCGGTTTGTTGATGATTTCTCCATCTCTTTGATAAAGGGTTCTCTTGCTCTACTTGAATACTATTATGACGAAGAGAAACTAGTTTATGGTGTATGGATGATGGTGGAGGATGGTGTTTCAAAATCGTTCACAAAGCTATTCACCATCAACACACCAAATGCACCATTGGAAACTAAAGTATTAGGCTTTAGGAAGAATGATCAACCTATTATGGCAACAACGACAGATGAATATGGGGTATATGCATCACTTGAAGTTTATGAACCACGCACAGGAGCCATCATGAATCTTGGGATTAATGGTGTACATGATGTGTTCTTTTGTTGTTCCTACACGGAAACTTTACTTCTGTTGGATCAGTTGAATGAGCATTCTGTAAAGGTTCAATTGCAGTTATAGCCTTGAAGTCATCATTAACACCCCTGGTACATCACTAAAATCAACACTTGGATTCAGGAAGAATGATGGACCTGTAATCGAAACGATGACAGATGATTATCAAGATTCTCTGCTTCACTTCATGTGTATGAACCACAATTAGAATGTATTAAAGATCTTGAGATTCATGGAGAATGTGGTTAAATCGTCATGAGGTCCTACACAGAAACTCTAATTCTGGTTAATCACCCGGATGCACAATATATAGAGAGATCAGATTACAGTTATCATACTGAAGTCATCATCCAAGTTAGTTTACCTTGCTAAGATGTTTAGGTAAATAAACTTATATACATTGATGATTGATGCCAAGTGATTTCTTTTTGACATTACATTTGTATTTGGAATTTCAAGCTTTTACGAACATTTTATCAGAAACTTTTTAATGACAGACAGTCGAATATAAACGGCTGTCTATTACTCTATATTTGCAATACAAGATGATCTGGTAAATCATTACAGGAACAATCCGACTCCAAGAGCAAAAGTGCATCAAGTTAGACTTGTAAATCATTTACATTAACATGTAGATGTGGCTATCTGGCTGGTTGACTGGCTTTAGTTCTGGACTAACCATCTACATTTTGCTTTATATTGTGAACCAGTTTCTTTTAAGACGTTATTGAAAAGAATAGCAGACTCAAGTTCTTTACGAATCAGCTGCTAAAACGGCAGCCCTATCCAGCCTTTTTATATTTTTTTTTTTATTATTCTTTAGGCTACAGAGGATCATGATCAAGACCCATTTTCATGTGGGGGATTGGGAAGTGTTGCGTAGAACAGTTTCCGATAACAGTTAGTGCAAATCAATGTAGAAGATCAAAAGAAAAGGTGTAATATGATCTGGTGGGTGGGTTAACATATCACTATGGTAGGATAAGGGACTATATATCAATATATGCACATGAAATTATTAAATTGAATCCTGGATCCACAATGAAACTTAGTGTCAATGTAATGCTTGATGAGAAAACAATTTTCAGTAGGTTTGTGTATGCTATAAAGCAGTCCGGGAGGGTTGGAAAGCAAGTTATAGAAAAATTGTAGGCTTTGATGGGTGCTTACTTAGAGGTCCAGTTTGTTTTTTTTTTCTTTAAAAGGCAGAAGAATGCATTATTACTACTAGCAAACCGTACACAGTCCCAAGAGTATTTGAGTGTATACAGTTCATATATACAATTATACATACATATTGAAATCTACTAAATAAGACACCTTTTTGGAGCTTGACTGCGAGGGAACTAAAATGAATGGATGAGAAAAACCCGAATCTACTTCTATCAGCTTTTGGGAGGGTTATACTGATCACATGGGCTATTGTATGTTGTTTTACATGGGCTACTGTATGTGTAGAAAACAAGAAGACCTTCAAAAGGGTTTTTGGAGTTTCTTATGACTTATCTACATAGAACTGGTGGACAGGTCTCACAATAATATATGACCAACATAAGGTATTGTTTTTAATTAATTGTTGCTTTACATTTAACTGAAGTGCAACCCATGATGTATTTCTTTCACACTCCGTGGGGATTGGTTGACGCATGAAAAGAAATTGCACCTTATGCACCTATAAACATAGAAGGTTGTTTTGGCAAGTTGCATTCAGTAGCTTAATTAGAGGTTGATTTTGAAAGATCAATACACTTGAGAAGTCTAGAGCTTTTCAAAATTAGGACAAGACAGGTGCTGCTATTAGAAGATGGAATATGCGAAAGATTGGAATCCGTCAATTGTAGTTGCTACAGAAAAGGTGATGATAACACTAACAGAGAATGATACTTGTGGTTTGGTCAAAATTACTAGTTTCATACCTGCAAGATCGAAATTACATCAATCATACCCGTGTTTTGCAATTTCACACTCGGACCATACCTCCCGCTAACGTTCGTCAAAGGGTCGTTAAAAACACTCATGTGTCGTGTAAGTGATGGGTGATTTTGGTAATTGCGCACTACTTCATTTGTGACCAACATAATTCATCAAGTGTTCATCAGCTTTTCCTTTCAAAATGCATAACCATATTTTGCTGTTGTATGCCTTGTTGTAAGTTCAGTTCAATCATGAATTTAGAAGTGGAAAGGCAAATTTGTGTTGACAGTGAAGATTAATATTGGAACTCCAATAAACTCAAGGGGTGTTTTTTTGTTCGTGCAGGCATCACACTTCTTTTTCGGTTTTTTCTTCCAGAGACCATAAATTTTTAGTCTGCCATTATGCTTCCTATTAACGTTTTGAATTATATAATTACAATAGTACGGGCCTATTTGTTTTTTGTTTTCCATTATCAGAATTTCAAAATTGGCTTGTATTTCTGACAACTGTAACTGCATATGGGTACAACACGAGGGAGGGGTGGTTTCATATTCGAAACGCCTATGTAAGAATATGCTATTCATTCATATCAGAACATTTATAACTATTTACCTTTTTCATTTATACTTTTTCCGACCACACATTATCACCATCTTATTTCTTTCCCTTTCTTATTTGCTCTTAACCATTTACCAACAATTTGAACCCCATATTTATTTAATACACAATATACTCCGTGTTGTCATGGTGATTCATTCAAGATGACTTAAGGTTACCCCAAAAGAAAATGGTATCCATGTGATTACTCGATACATAAAGTGGGTGGAAAACCTAAGTTAAAAAAAGGGAATTTTTTATCTTAATTATTTTTAAAAAGGGAAATTCCAAAATTAACCGGTTGGATCAATCGGTTAACACATTTGCATGTGGAGACATAAAAAAGGACGTTATTGGTTTAATAAAGCAAGGGGAGAGGAGCATATAAGTGAGGTTGCTTAATTAATGTTTAAGACTTAAGACGGTAGAATTCCTCGGTACGGTCATTCGGGAAGTCCCCCTGAGGACGACTCCCATACTAACCAGAGGTCTTTTCTTAATCAGAATATGTAAACAACTTTTTACATTAGATATGATAGAGGTAAGACTATTTACATATAAACCTCTCCCTATATATCAATGTGGTATTTAATTCCAAAGCCTGTAAAATATAATAAAAGGCAGCTGATCTAACCTTAATTAATCAATAATAGCCCTTAATTTTTCAAAATTAATTAAATTAACACATGTCTAAATTAATTTACACTTTTTGGTTTTCATCACCATTTTATACTTTAACCCAAATTAAAAATAAGTAATACTTTATTTTATAATGTCTATCCAGTAGTAACAAAATATAGCTAAAAGTTAAATGGTTACAACATTTGAAAATATACAAATTAATATTTATATCAATATTTTATTTTATATTATTAATTGTAATATTGTTGTTATCAGTAATCATAATCTGATTATAATTAGGATAACCATTGTTGTTATTAGTATTAGAATCAAACTATATTTAGGGTACATATTCTTCTTATATAAATTAAACCTTACAAACAAAATCACAACACAAGAAATCTTTGAAAACTTTTATGAAAGACATCAATGAAACCTAGGTAATATTAATTTATTGGAAGAGTTTGTATAAAAGAAATTCGGTAATATTTAATACAAGCCTAAAATCTAGTTCGGTTTTATTTCACTGAAATTATAAAATTAACAATTTTGATTGTCATATTTGTGGGTTCAAGTGTTGGGGAGAACATAGGAATTAAATCCCTTTATGAGGGCTTGACTTAGATATTATTAGTTCAAGTCTACCCCTATTAATCGTCTTGTCTTAAGGCGGATTAGTAGGGTGTTTCCCTCTCATTGTGTATTTGAAATAGGCATTTTCACTTCGAATGAACTCTCTAGCACGGACCAGATTATGACAACGTATGTTAGACCTCCCGCTGTTAGTTGCAACGAAATTCCCATTTCAAAATATTTGTGCGTTTACTTTACAGCAACAGCTGCATAGGGGTTCGAGTGGGCCATTTAAACTCTTCCGTCGCATATGGACTAGCACGACCCAATCACCAATAGTGTACCTATACGACTATACAAAATTGTTCAATATCATCTCAGAATCCCAATTGAAACCCAAACCCTAAAAACTGAAAACACAATCAAAATCAGAAAAAGGAAGGATGTCAGACAACATTCCTTTTGAAATGCAAGTAGAGAACTAGAGATCATGAAAAAGCTTCCTGTTAAATCGCTGGTTGTATTTAGAACGGTTTCGAAAGAATGAATCGATAGCCCTCTCTTTATTACCGATCACACCAGCATGCGCCGACATCATCGGCTTCTTATAAGGTACAATGTCGTCAACACTTCTTTCCCGGATAATAATTACAAATATGTTTCCATTATGGATGATGATACTTTCTCCCAACATCCTGTTAGAAATGTTCCTGTTTCTTTAGGACAACTTAGAGAACTAGAGACTGTTGGTATGTCTCAAGGATTGCTATGCTTATCCGGTTATTATCGAGAGGATGGTTGTTGGAAAAAAACAGATGTGATTTGGAATCCGTCACTTGGAAAATCCCTTACGCTATGTTTTAAGCAACGCAATATACATAAGGTGCAAAGTATAGGTTTTGGGGTTCGTCCTGATAATTGTGACCCTATGATTCTAAGAGTCTGTCTTTTTGAACGTCCTTCCCGGGCTATGGTGTTTACGCTAAGCTCACGGGTTTGGAGAGTTCCATGTGGTAACCTGCCTTCTAAGTCAGTTTATTATGCAAACGTGTCTCCGGTAGCTACATATGATCGGTGTATTTATTGGAAAGCTTATGAGAGAGAGAGGAAATTAAATCTAGTTGTTGCGTTTGATATGGTGAGTGCAGACTTTATGGAAATAAACCTCCCTAATGTTGTAGCACACCGGTTTTATTATAAGTTCTCAATCTCTATGATAAAGGATTCTCTTGCTCTACTTGAATACTATGATGATGCCAAGAAAGAAGTTTTGATGTATGGATGATGGTGGAAGATGGTGTTTCAAAATCATTCACAAAGCTATTCACCATCACACTAGGGGCCTTGTTACACACTCATGTACTAGGATTTACGAAGAATGACCAACCTATCATGGGACCGACAAAACATTGGCCAGTTGAAGTTTATGAACCACGCACAGGATCCATCAAGAATCTTGGGGTTCATTTTTTTGTTTTAACTACACAGAAACCTTACTTTTGCTGCATCAGTTGGATGGGTAATTTATAGAAATCCAATTGCAGTAATAGCCTTATGAATCAGTTCAAGTTATTAGAATTGCAAATGTTAAACCTCAGTTATGAAAGTTTACAGGCACAATCCTTAAAACTCAATTACAAATTGGTCATGTATGTTCCTCGTATATTTTTTTAGTAGAACTTTTTAGTTTTCTCAGTTTTTAATGAAAGTTCTGTAACTCTGTTTTAGCAAAGCATGACCAAATGAGTAGATGATCAGATATCATATGAGGGGAGGGCCAGCCTGGTACATATAACAGGAACAATTCACCTAGTGTGCATCAGTACATATGCCATTTTGAAATATGACGTTGGTTATATACTATCATTCTTCACTTAATTTGCAGTTCTAGAGTGAATTTTGGGGTTTCGAGCTCTTGTTCAGTCTTAGCACTGATTGCAGTTGATGGGTAATCCTCCGATTATTTTGTTAGCATCTTTTTAGCTGAGTGAGCAGAGCTTCAAATTAGGTTTTATGCAATCTCTTTAGCCATTGAGTTAATCGTGTTCAAGCAACCCATTTCCAATTTATGACAGCTCAAATATGTGAACTCTCATGAGTAGTAGCCGAGTAGGGCTCTCAGAGTTGCTGGTTTCAATGCTTTGTCTGTTAGGCTATTTATATGCTTGGCAAGTTGAGGTCTTCACATTAAACTCAGGGATTTGGAGAATCATGATGGTTTCAATATGTTGGTGATGATTATATGGGAGTGGCTACACATATTTATGAACTTCTTTGAACTTCTGTTTCATTTGGGTTGTCACAAAACCACAACACATGTTTATTTTAGATACGTTTGCGTAAATGCATACATACGCATCTAATACAGTCATCAAATCAAGAAAATTAGAGATCAACAGTGAATCACAAAATTTGAAGAAGTTGCAAAAAGGAACTAGAACTGCAATTTATATCAAGATAGTTCACAAGATACACTTTGTAGAGATAATAGGAATAGCACTTCTCCATACTCTTCTAGCAATAAGAGGGACAAATCACATCCCAAAAACCGAAAACAAAGCCAATCACAATGCTGATGATGAATCCCCAATCCCGCCCATCTGAAAAATCCTGAGTGTTCGCATCAAGTGAGACCCGGTTCTTGTTGCATGGCTTTGCATTTTTGCAAGTTGAGCCGGCCCACAGAATGTGTTGCCTAGGAAGCTTGACCCGTTTAAAAGCCGAGTACTTATTGGAATTTCTCCTGTCAATTTGTGTTGAAAGAAAAGTTCAAGGAATTTAAAACCTTCAATTTCAACATGCTCCAAGGTATCCCCGACCATCAATCCGGATTTTTTTCGTGTTAAATGGTCAATGGTGTTGGAATGCAATTATACAAAATTATTTCAAGTGATTGCAATTTCTTTTTTCCCCCAACTTTGAACAAAAGCAGACCATGTAATTATATATATCACGACTCGAGTACTTATATATAGCTATGACATGAAAGATTATACTATTATATTAGTGTTAAATCACATGTGATTTATATTAAAAACAGAACCGGTATGCCCAATACCACGACAAATATTATAAGTTTGCTATAAAACGAATCAATACAATCTAGTTAGCAAAACTAACGAATAGAATACATAAACGTGCAAGTCTCCAGCTTATAACAAAATTTCTACATTGCCAGATGGATTTCTTGCAACTATGTCAGATAGATAACATCTCTAAAGGGATTTCTTGTAACTATAACAGATAAGCAGAATTAAAAAAAAAACCAGTATGTCAAAAAAATTTATTTATGTATATCTTTAAGGGAAGAAACGAAGTGCTACATTGAAAAAAGAAGCTCAAAGGAGTTATGAGTACCATGTAGACCAGAATGGAACAAAACACGTGAACTATAAAAAGTTTTCATTTCGGGTAGATACGAGTAGTGTATTCTGATAATTTAGTTAATAGTTACTCGGTATAACAAATCATGTTCCAAGTTATTGTATAATACTGGAACTCCTACATAAACTCAAGGGATGTTTTTTTTTGTTCGGTAGGCATCACACTTCTTATTTATCGGTTACTACACTCGATTGCAATCACATTTTGCTTCCAGAGACCAAAAATTTTTTAGTCTTCCATTATGCTATCCTATTAACGTTTTGAATTTTATAATTACAATAGTACGGGACTACGGGCCTAATTGTTTTCTGTTTTCCATTATCAAAAATTCAAAATTGGCTTGGATGTATGACAACTATTATTGCATATGGGTAGTTGGATACAACAGCAGGATGAGGTGATTTCATATTCAAAACGCCATATGTACATCGTAGAATATGCTATTCGTTCATAGGTGAATATTTGTAGTCGTTCACCCTTTTTACCCATACTTTTTCCAACCATATCAGCATCATCTTCTTACTTTTTTCACTTTTTATTTTCTTACCATTCATCTACAATGAACCTCACATTTATTTAATACACAATATACTCCGTGTTGTCATGGTGATTTATTTGAGACAACTCAAGGTTACCCAGCACAAAAGAAGATGGTTTTCATAGGATTACCGGCATACAAAGTAGGTGGAAAACCTGGTTTTAATTTTATTTTTTTATCTCTAGCACTGAAATTCCAAAATTAACCAATAAATTTGGATCAATTAGTTAACACATTTGCTTGTGGAGACAAAAAAAAAAAAAAAAAAAAAAAAAAAAAAAAAAAAAAAACAAACCCTTGCAAGACTAGGGGTCTTTTATTAAAAAAATCTTAGATAGAATATGTAAGCAACTTTTTTAGCTTAGAGTACTTGTAATGGTGTATCATGTGGACAACGGCTTAGCTTCCACCCCGATGACATGGTGTGGTATCATTACAACTTCAATGTCTATTTGGTGTGGAAGTTACAAAGTTGAAGGGTCAGCGATGAGATTTGGTTGTGTGGTGTGTCTTTTCATTTTATTTATATAAAAATTAGTATGAAAATTTATGGAATGTGAGTGGTATATATTATATTATTATGGAAAGTGTAATTTTTTAATATAAAAATATGGTATGATATGATTATTGTTATGGATGTAGTGTGATTGCTGGATGGTGTTGTGTGATGTTGATATGACACTGATGTGTCACATCAATATATTGTCCTTATATTAGGTTTTATTCTAGGCTAATATACATTTTAGTACCCTGAACTTAGTTGACTAGATGCTCTACTACCTTGAATTATTAAAAGTGTTGTATAGTACCCTAGACTTGGTTAACAAGGTCTTTTGTTACTCTAACTCACAAATTAATCTATCAAAATACATAATATCAATTACTAATCAAATTTAATCGTGTTAATATGTACATTGATTTTTTTAAAAATATATTTTCAAGTTTAAATTCGTAATTTTAAAAATAACTGCGTTAGAAATGTTGAAACTAATTTTAAAAAAATATATATAATCTTTATAAGTTCCGTATTGAAAAAAATATATGATTAAATATAAAATATTAAGTATATACATATATTAAATAGTTTAGAAACTAGATATTTATATTATAATTTGAAATAAATATATAACATGTTATTATATTTTATAGGTTAATTTAATAACTTGATTAATCGTATAATTTTAATTATTAATTTATTTTTATTGTATAAATTACTTAATAAACACTTCAATAACATGATGATTATTTATAAACATAACTATTGAGTTATACAAATATTTTATTCTAATGAAACTATCTTTTTATTAATAAGGTAATTATGTTTTTTTTTTATTTTAGAAATTGAAATAGTAATATAACTTTAATGTCTATTTATAGTATAATTTCAAAGTATATTTTTTTAAAGTCGATGCTTTTTATTAATAATGATTTTGGCCTTTATTCTATTTGAATTTCAAAATTAACAATTTTGATTGCTATTAGAGTTGGCCATTTTAAATTCTTCCGTCGGCATATGGAGTTGCACGGCCAATCACCAAAAGCGAACCTATACGGCTATACCTAGCAAGTTAAGCATTTCTCTAAAATTAAAACAAAACTGAAAATAACAAAACCCTAAAAACTTAAAACACACCTCAAATCAAAATCAGAAAAAAAAAAAAATAAAAAATAAAAAAATGTCAGACATCATTCCTTTTGAAATGCAAGTAGAAATCATGAAAAGGCTTCCTGTTAAATCACTTGTTACATTCAGATCGGTCTCAAAAGCTTGGAAATCAGTAATCGACAGCCGTCGGTTTATTACCAATCAAACCAACATGCGCCGACATCATCGGCTTCTTTTAAGGTACAATGTTTTAACTTTCCCTGATTACAAATATGTTTCCTTTATAGACAATAATGACATTCTCTCCCAACACCATATTAGAAATGTTCCCCTGTCGTTAGAACAACTTACGGAGCTAGAAACTGTTGGTACGTCTCTAGGGTTGTTATGCTTATCCGGTATTTATCGAGTTGGTGATTGTTATAAAAAAACCGCTGTGATTTGGAATCCGTCGCTTACAAAATCCGTTGCTATTGATATTCCTTATCAACACAAAAGATCTAGTGTAACAAGTATAGGTTTCGGGGTTCGTCCTGATAATTGTGACCCTATGATTGTAAGAGTCTCTCTTCTTGAACGTCCTTGTCGGGTTATGGTGTTTACACTACGCTCACGGGTTTGGAGAGCTCCGCGTGGTAATCTGCTTCCTGAGTCAATTGATTTTACATTCTCGTGTCCAACAGCTACAGATGATCGGTGTATTTATTGGAAAGGTTATAATAGGGGTACGGGTATTAATCTTGTTGTTGTGTTTGATATGGTGAGTGAAGTCTTTACCGAAATAAACCTCCCTCGTAGTGTAGCACACCAGTATTATCAAGATTTCTCAATCTCTACGATTAAGGATTCTCTTGCTCTTCTTGAATACTATGATGATGCCAAGAAACCTGTTTGTGATGTATGGATGATGGTGGAGGATGGTGTTTCAAAATCGTTCACAAAGCTATTCACTGTCAACACACCAGATCCATCATTAATGACTAAGGTACTAGGATTTAGGATGAATTACCAACCTGTTGTGGAAACGACGAAACGTTGGCCATCAACATCAGTTGAAGTTTATGAACCACAGACAGGAACCGTCAAGAATCTTGGGATTAATGTTGAACATGGTTCATTCTTTTGTTGTTCCTACACGGAAACGTTACTTCTGCTAGATCAGTTGGATGGGCAATTTATAGAAATTCAAATGCAGTTATAGCTTTAAGAATCAGTCAAGTACTCAAGTCATCAGGATTGCAGATGCTAAACCTCAGCTGTCAGCTATGAAAATTTTCAGGCACAATCCTTGGAAAGTCAATTACATTTTTGGTCATGTCTATTGTTCGATTATTTTAGTACAACTTTTTTAGTTTTTTCAGTTTTTAATGAAAATTCCGTAACTCTGTTTTAGCAAAGCGTGACAAAATTAGTTGATGATCAGAATATCAGATATCACATGAGGGGAGGGCGAACCTGGTATAACAGGACAATTTACCTAGTGTGCATCACTACATATGCCATTTGAAATATAACATTGGTTACGTACTATCATTCTTCACTTAATTTGAGTGCATAGGTGCATCAGCTTTCGTTGCAAAAAAAATAACCATTAATGATTAGGAATCTCTATGTTTGCATAGGTTTGTCTGTTAGTCTGTTACTCTATGTTTGCGATACAACATAGTTTGTTAACAGAGTGAATTTTGGGTTTTGGGCTCTTGCTCTTTGTTAGCAGTGATTGCAAGTTGATGGGTGATCCTCCGATTATTTTGTTAGCATCTTTTCAGCTGAGTGAGCAGAGCTTTATATTAGGTTTTATACAATCTCTTTGGCCATTGTGTTAATTGTGTTCAAGCAGCTCATTTCCTGTTTATCACAGTTCGAAATATGTGAACTCTCATTAGTAGCAGGCGAGTAGGGCTCTCTAAGTTGCCGGTTTCAATACTTTTGTCTGTTAGGCTATTTATAACTTTATATGACTTGGCAAGTTGAGGTCTTCACATTAAACTTAGGGATTTGGAGAATCTTGATGGTTTTAATATGATGGTGATGATTATATGGGAGTGGCTACACATATTTATGAACTTCTTTGAAACTTCTGTTTCATTTGGGTTATCACAAAACCATAACAAATGTTCATTTTAGATACGTTCGCTTAGATGCATACATACGTATATAATACAGTCAACAACTCAAGAAAATTAGACATCAACGGTGATCCACAATTGAAGAACTTGCAAATAGGAACCACAAAATTTGAAGAACTTGCAAAAGATACTATAACTGCAATTTTTATCAAGATAGCTGGCAAAGTGGCAACGAGGATGGCTAGAAGTTCACAAATTGCACTTTGTAGAGCTAATAGGAATAAGCACTTCTCCATACTATTCTAGCAATAAGAGGAGCAAACACAGCCCAAAAACTGAAAACAAAGCCAATCACGATGCAATCCCCGATCCCGCCCATCTGAAAAATCCTGAGTGTTCGCATCATGCGAGACCTGTTTCTTGTTGCATGGCTCTGCAAGTTTGAGGCCCACAAAGTGTGTTGCTGTTAAATGGTCAATGGTGTTGGAATATAACTATGCAATTAATTATTACATATAATTGCAATTCCTTCTTCCCCCAACTTTGAACAAATGCAGACCATATATAATTATATAGATCACGACTCGAGTACTTGTATATAGCTATGACATGAAAGTTGAAACTATTATATTAGTGTTAAATCACATGTGATTTATATTAAAAACAGAACTGGTATGCCCAACACCGCGACAAATATTATAAGTTTGCTATAAAACGAATCAATACAACCTAGTTAGCGAAACTAACGGAAAGAATACATAAACATGCAAGTCTCCAGCTTATAACAAAATTGACAATAAAATTAACCACAACGAAATAACGTTGTGCACAAGCCAGAATGGCTGAATGGAGTCATTTTCGACTCTGCCATAAATGAAATATCTCTAGAGTTTAGACAGATACTGCTGCCGGAGTAGCTTCTTCAGCTTGCAAGCTAGCATAATATTTTACAAGAACGTCCCATCCTCCAGGACACATAAAACCATTTGGTGGGCTCTCCCCTGTTCTAGCAAACGTTCGCATCTGAAATCAATTGAAGAAAGACTACATTAACATGAGTTCGAGAAAAAAAAACATATAAAGCAAAAAGATCAACTTAAAGACTCTTGTACAACCCGTTCAAAAAAAAAAAAAACTTGTACAAATCAGTTTGAAGTAAGCACATAAGCCAAACCAACGAACTTAACAAAGTACAGACATCCTGTAAAAGATGACTAGAAATTGTGACAAATTGCACATGTTTGAACAACGTCTAAGTATCTCAAGGCTATCAAATTTAGAAATGCCAAAGCGTTGGCTTACAGTTTATACCTTAAACAAGGTATCAGTTCTCAATTCCGAATTCTGGGCAGGGTTTGGCATGGAATGGGTTGAAAAGTCTGATTAAGTATGAAAACCTAAAAAAACAGCAGAATTTTCTAGTGTGGGAAAAAAGGGACGTGCCCTGAAGCTAGAAGAAATTCCTACATTTCCGAAGGGATTTCTTGTAATTATAACAGATAACATTTTCAAAGGGAATTCACGTAACTATAACAGACAAGCACAATAAAAAGAATAAAATAAAAAAGCAGTAAGTCCAATTTTTTTTCTGTATCTCTAAGGGAAGAAACTAAGTGCTACATTCACAAAAGCTCAAATGAGTACCATGTAGACCAGAATGGAACAAAACACATGAACTATGAAAAGTTTTCATTTCAACGGGTACATACGAGTAGTATATTCTGATGATTTAGTTATAGCAAATTCATGTTCCAAATTGTTGCAAAAACTGCCTTAACTATGTTGCCTGCCATGCCAGAGAATGTACAACAATTGGACATACCTTGGTACCAGAGATAAAGAGAAAATCTTTAGCACGTGAAGGGTCAAAGAAAGCCATCTTTTTAGCTACTGTGTCGTATGCTGCCACCTGTCAAGATATCAGCAGATCATGAGACGTGATAATCATGAAAACAAGAAAGAATGGCCACTTTGATTGACATTGACTACATACATATATCACTCTTCATGATGACAGACAAAGATGAGCGTGCAGCATTGTAACATTATGTGAAATTAAAAATTTATGTTGAAACAAAAATATTGGAAATGAATGCAGTTATATGTTACGGTTTCTGATCTTTTTCTTTTTGGTCTATACATAAGAGGCTTCATTTAATGGAGTTATCAATAAAAAGCTGAATAGAAGGATAATTGTTTTCTTTTCCTTAGTTATATAAAAATAACTATATAAATAACTATATAGTTATAATAAAAATAACTACATAAATGGTGCCCAATCTCAAATCTGCATTGGGTAGGATTTGGCTCAAAACAGGTCAACTTAAGGTGGGATCAAAACAAGGTGGGTCATGTTTAGCTGAACAGACAACATCTTATCTTCTTCATCTTTCCGAACAAATAAGCAGATAATTATATATGGTAAACAATAGTATCATTACAAAATACCATTCATTTTCTTAAAAAGCAACTCAGAACAGAAGATTGTAAACAGTTGATTAGGCCATGGTCCATGGACAGCTTATAAAACATAACTTTCAATTTATTTTAAAAGAATTACAAGGTTGACCTGATGGCAATAGAATATACCTTATTTTACCAATATTCATATAAACAGATTAAAATAGCTCCCTCTAGTTTGGACAATCCAAAAGTTTGGCAATATCAACCCATTTACTTATGAATATATCAATTTGGGTCATTTTTATTTTTAAAATTATATAAATAAAAAAAACAGAGTCAAAATTAAATGGGTCATCTGTTGCCCAAAGTATATAACCACTAAAAAGTAAAAACTCTTATAAAAAACAACCCAACCTATTTCCACAAGCACCAAAACATAGTCACTTTGGCCATTACCCAACTCAACCAAACCACCATCTTGCCACCTCCACATAATATTAGAAAAAGAAAATTGCAAGACATACCCTAAATGGCAAAATATTCAACTTTTCCAAGCCTGGGGCCATGCTTAACACCTTTTTGCCATGATCTGGATCATACAAGTCTCGTTTTTCCGTAGGATGACCCATTCCAGCAGGGTCACGACCTACAATATAGAAATTAGCACCAGCGTTTATCCGTGCCTTGGCATGCCATTGAACTTCGGTGGGTCCTGCATAATGCATTGGTGATGGAAATATGGACACAATCGTAGTCTCGGGGTCAAGTACACCATCTTCTAAAACCTGAAAAAGAAGGGATTTACAAAAATGGATTTGCATGATTTAAAAATGTAGTAGATCGTTTCATATAATTAGGTCCTAACTAGATACATATATATATATATATATATATATAACAAGAATCAGTACTAACAAGCAAAAAGGTATTAAGGTTACCTAAGACCTAATGCCAAAGAGATCAAGAAATCCTATTTTAGTTCACATCACTTTGGAAACACAAAGCGCATTTAACTATTTAAGTGGTGAGGTGGCATTTCAGTTTCCATCTCCATAGTTGAAAATACCTAATGCCAAAAATATTTGCTATGTTACCCGGCCCATTGATAGGAAGAAAGCTGAAGTTGAAAGTACGTTTAGAGGATGTTTGATGGGCGTTCTTATAGTTATTATTGTGACTAGGATACTAAGAATCAGATAACTATATAATTAAACTACTAGATACATTCTGTTTTAGCAGCACATAATCTGATGCTTTAGGGTACATTCTTATAATGGAAGCTTATTTTCAACAAAACAAAAAATATGAAAGCTTTAAGAGTACCTTGCTATGTTGTTGCATGCGAACATCCAATGGCACATCATCGGCTTTAGTATAACCTCCTAAAGGATGAAGCAAAAGAATGGGATTCTTGTAACCCATATCCAAAAGTCTTCTGCGTGTGTCATTCATTAACAACGCATGTCCATTATGCACAGGGTTCCTTAATTGAAAAGCAAATACAGCATCCGCTTGACGTTTGTCAAATTCTTCACGAAGTTGCTTGGGAGAAAGCCTATAATTATCAAGACCATCATTGTATTTAATAGGAGACAACACTTCTAAATCTCCACCAATAAGCCAATCCCCGGCCGACGATATTACTTCCTCAACATAAGGCAATCCAGGAGCCGTGGTTCCCCACGTTCTAGCAATCCTTTCTTCTTTATTATGTTTGTATATCTCAATGCTGATAACAAAAAAGAATGCAAAATGTAAGTTTTGATGTGAACAGCTTGAGTGCATTTCTCTTTCCTACAAAGACGATTATCGTGAGCAATTTTATAAATTATAATGAACGAATTCAAGCAGCGTCCACAACAATCGTATATATGTTCTTCGAAAATTGTCTTTGCAAAGCAAGGCTAATAAATGATTGATAAAAGTGTGTGCTATGAAAGTGATTTATTGTGAATGGAAGAATCAGATTCAGATACCCAGTTAGTTAATTGCTGCTTAAATACGAATAAGGTGCAACATTTATCTTGCTTATCATAGTTCTCTCACGACAACTCCTTAACGATCATCCAAAAATGATAACTCTGACCCTAAATACTTAACAAATCACAATTATAATCAGTTTACCTAAACACTCAAAGCCGATTATGATCACTTCAAATCTCAGTAATCAACTTGTAGCTCACAAGTCACAAACAGCTCTAGAACTTGAACACACACGTCCCCAAATAGTTACCGATATTATTCACATTCAACTAGCATCATTGACCCATAGGCCACTTGACATAACAAATTTTACATTTTTTCCCCAAATCCCATAACTTTAAAAATGAAACTACTTAAAAACAAACAAAAATAGTAATGCTGATAAAACCAAGTTGTAATAAAGAAAATGCAAACCTTCTTAAAATAGCAACTATGTTTTGATCAGGGCCAACCAAAGCAACATCATTAGCACTTCCAATCCTATCTTTAGTCTCATCATCAATAGCTAAAACAATTGGTAATGACATATTAACTATACTCCCATTTTCGATACGTAACGAATTAAAATGCAAACTTTGCAAATACTCATTTTCTCTCATAAACCCTTTTAATGGACTAGCCCATCCTTCACTAATAACATGAACCCATTCCAAATCAATTTTTGTCAAACTCACTTTCACCATTGTTTCAGCTTCCAAAGTTTTCAATTCCTTTTTATTCTCTGAAACAATCAGATCAACAAGAACCCCACCATCTGGTTCAATCAGAGAACTTTTGATCACATGAAACGACATCGTTTTGTTGTGGGTATGTAAAAAGATTGGATTTTTAGTGGCTAATTTGTTGAAATGGTAAATGGGTGTTGTTAAAAATGTGAGATTTTTGTGGGTTTTGTTTTTGAGATTGAAATGTGAATTGGAAGGAGTGATTCCTAAAAGTTTTATGGTTGTGAGAGACATTTTTCAAGATTCTTGTTTTTTGTTGGTAATAATAATAATAATAATAGGGTTTTGGTGAAGGAGGAGAAGAAGAATGTGGATGAAAATGTAATCATTTGGGGAATTTGGAATGGGAATTTATTGACAAGAAAGAAAGAATGATGGATAGAAGAAAGAGGTCCACAAGTTTGATTTTGATTAAGAATGAAATTGGGAAGAAAGAGAGCATCAAATGTTGATTTTCTTTTTACTCTTTATGGCCATCAAAATTGAAATCTTTCTTTTATTACTATTTCTTTTTATTCACATTCACAGAATCTGATTTTATAACTAGTGAAATTCAACTGTAGCAAGTCAATTATGATGATTATTTGAAAGGGGAAGAGAATATGAGGCTGTTAGGCACTCAAGTTGGGTGAAAAACCCATCATATACTTTTTTTTAAAAGGTAAAAATCATGGGGGCCATGTATTTATTTAAAATATTAAAATATTAGTATGTGAGAGGTTTTTCACCAAGTTGGGTGCATAACAGCCTCATACTCACTTTTCCCTTATTTGAAATTGATGTGATTTTATTATGTTAATTAAGGTTAAAACATGTGCTATTAAGCAAGATAGTTTGTTTGTGTGGTACAACCTTTTTCGAAGGTATAATGATCCATCCTTCAAAAATATACTTTTTTAATTATATTTTAAGATAAATAGATGTTTATATCTAGATTAGAAGTATCCCGCATTATGGTATTGGTGGATGATTTTATCAAAAGTTTAAATTGTAGTATACATAAATTCAAAACTTTATTTATTACATACGTCAAAACGTCAAAAGTTAATGGTGACCGGCAGTTAATTTCGCTGATTGGAATACTAGATTGCCTAACGTCAAGTGATATTAAAACAATACTCGTAAATTACACTGACGATTACTTAGAAATTGTACAAGTTCAGGATATTTTTCATTTGCTTTATAAACTAAAAGAGATAATTGACACTAAAATATTCTATCTTCTTTTTATACATATTTTTCTTTTCGTAACCGAACCTTTAATCAAGTATCTTTTTGAACTGAGAGGGGAAGAGAAAAAAGTGTGCCAGATAAAGTCATAAAAGAGGTGTTTCGTGAGGTATCGGCCCAGTACCCCTTGGGTCACTCGGACGTTCTTTCCCCTAACATCTACCATATCTAACTTTTACTAATTGGAAACCCATTTGCCGTTCTAAAAAAAAGTTAAAAAAATTGGAAGCCCATTAATTTTTGTGTTAAACGAAGCCCATTCATTAGATTAAAAAAAATAAATAAATAGCCCAGTAAATGTTTAGGGTTAGCTTTACCTACAACTCTACGAGGCTATAAAAGATCTCAATACCATTTTCATTTTCATTTTAGTCGTTTTCTTCCTCTTTTTATAATCTCTACACTTTCCCTTTCAACAATAGATAGAAATAAAGTCTCTCACAAATGCGTAATAATTTTCAAAGATAATACGTACAAAAAGTTCAGTTGTTTACAGTAAAAATGATCCATCATTTTTTATTATATCTATATCTATCTATATTTATCTACCAATCTACCAATATATATATATATATATAACAAGGTGTTAATTTCATTTCTAAATAAATAGAAAACCTTAGATAAATTTCATTTATAACCATTAGATCAAATTTAATTATTTCATCTTTATTAAATGACGATATCAATATTTATACTTTATATTATTTGTTAAAATATACCCTTATTAATTATTAAAATGCACCATAAATAGTATGTACAAATCATTCGACTCTCATATTCCCTCTTTTACATAATTACAAATTATGATTTTATTATTTACGTATTCTTTAAGCTTGTAATTTTGAGACTATATATCTTTTATTTATTGATTGCATTGAAACTTATTATTGTAGGATACCAACGAGATTTTAGACCCGTCTTCAACACTGGACATAGGATTTATGATATTATTAATACTAGATCTTCATAAATTTAATTAATAAAAACTTATAATTTTAAAGATATATTGTGTGTTATACTTTGGAAGTTGCATTACAATAATCACAGCTTCGTCAGTGTCATTATTAACTGAGATATATTGATGGAACTGTTTGCCGTAGTCATTACACAAGGCATGCTACAATAATTTCTTTATTATAGAATTTTTTTTAAAACCGGTTGTGTATTCATAATGTAATATTATTATGAAAGATAATTAAGAATTAAAATATAAATATATTTGTGATTCTGTACTTGATATTCAAGTATATGTATTTTATCATAATGCGGACCTATAACACGAATAGGTTTATTTGCAATTACCTGTTCTGTGGTAATTGGATAACAATTAGGACTGTTTTCATATTCATTGATAACTATTAGGACTCTTGATTTGCTTGGCAATTGTTACTTTAAAAAATTAAGCATAAATACCTTTTGTAACTTTTTTTTTTTAAAAAATTATAAACTTTTTTTCAAGTTGATGGCTATAAATTAAGTATTCAGGGATATAAAGTGTAAATTGTTAGTGAAAAACAAAAATGTGCAAATTTAATAAGATTTTTTTTACAAATTAATATAAATACTAATTTATAATATAACTAAAAGAGGATGTTGAGGGTACATTTGACACCCTTAATCCCCCTCATTTAGCCTAATATTTCCTCCTTATTAATCATCTATTTTCTTAATATTTAATTAATAAAAAATGGCCGACCTTTAATAAAGAAAATCTTATAAGCCAACACATGTTAACCATTATCTACGACTCATTGTTGTGAACAACTCGAAGAAAATCAAAATGTTCGAAATGATCTTTGTTGATGAATTGTTATGTATTTTTTAAATTATATATACTCTACACTTTTTGTTTCTTTTTTTATTTAACTAAAGTAAAAAAAAAAGCTAAACTGGAATTAATATTTATATGGAGTTAATTTTCATAAGTTTCTTCTTTAGCATTCGTATTAATTAAGTTGTGATATTGGTCATACACTTTTTGTTTCTTATTTTATTTAACTAAAGTTGAAAAAAAAATGGTAAACTGAAATCAATATTTATATGAAGTTAATTTTCATATATTGCTTCTTTAGCTTTCGTATTCATTAAGTTGTGATATTGATCACACACTTTTTGGTTCACAATTATTAAAAGATTTATATATCTTGAGACTACCCATCCAATAGACGGGTCTAAACACTAGTATACATATTAAAAAAGTATTTATCCTGGTTTCTAAGGCTATCCACCTAAACTTAAAGTTATCTTTAAAACATTGGCACATAGTATAAATCTTATGTTTCATATTTTTTTTCACACAATTTTATTAAATAAATTTTTTTACATACATTGTAAATATGGCAAATATTTATATAGAATAAAAATAAATATAAAAGTTATATTTATATTTACTGAGAAATCACGGCTAACATTCTATAATTGATATTTCTTATTATTTTTTTGAAGTATAAACACTTCATAATTCATGACTTATAATCCATGATATTAATTTTATTATGTTTTTTTCTTTTCTTATTTTACTATACACAGGGGTAGCTTAAACATAGGCCGATGCTCTATTTTTTTTATTTTTTTTTGGGGGGGGGGGGGGGGGGGAGGGTAAGGGGTGGGGGGCAATTTTTTTTAATGTATATATATGAAAAATAGATATGTTTTTAACTAACCCCATTACAAATCTTAACAATTATCCAAAATTTATATCATGATACTTAACCAAAAAAAAGTCCATTTACATATCTTTTATGACTAACAAAAATAATATTACGTCTCTTAAAAAAAAAACTAAACATGTGTTGTTGTGTTGTGTGCTAACGCCTTGGAATTTGCAATCAATTATCATTGTCACAATCTATGATCTCGGTCAGCCCCGTACAACATACGAATCTAATCTAGTAAAATGATAAATGGAAACTATCAAACTGCCAAGTAGAAATGAGCAAAAGACCCGCTGACCCGCGCCTGACCCGTAACAGGCTCAAATCGACCCGCCCGAAGCCCTAACAGGTCGGGTCATGGGTGACATTTTTATTATATTCGCGGGTCACGGGTTAGATGGGTCGGGTGAAGACAAAAACCAAAAAATTATGAAGGAAACCTGTGACCCGCCCGAACCCGACCCGAACCTTCACGGGTCGGGTCACGGGTCACGTTTTCATGCTCTCGCGGTTCGGGTCGGGTTTTGACCCGTGCACATCCTACTGCTGAGACTCTTCAAAATCATTTAAAAACATAGCCAAAAATCCTAAAAAAACAGGTAAAAACTTTAACAATTTAATTGGTATCCGTCCATTTCTATTTCGCAGGCGCTCTTTCTTTCCTTAGGTAAGGTGTTAGGTAATTAAAGAATTAAACTTGTAAACTAATTAAATTCATGTGCAAATGAGATAATTATTTCTTTGCTTTTTTTCAATTAACAAAAATGATGCTTGAGAATTGAATCTCAAAAGTGGTTCGAAACAATGGAGTTGTAAATACGGTAAAACCTTTCTGAATTAATAGTGATAAGATTGAGATATTTTAATTATAAAGTTATGAGTTATTAATTTACAATAGTTCTGTTAAGTTAGGTATTAATTTATCTATATAGATTTTTTTTTCTTTTTTCATGAACAGCAAATTTTTAAAGGTTTTACTTATGAGTATTTCACATTTCTTAGACGGATTGCTCTTACATTATATCCGCAACACAGCAGATTTTTCAATGGTTTTTTTTTATATAAACAAAATCCCCATTTCCGAAATGCATAATATTATGTTTTTCAGACACCAATTTTGAGATAGTTACTTCGAGGCTCAGACACCATTTTTGTCAAAAGAAAATGTGGATGAAAACAACACCACATCTGCACCCTCATCCCTTATTCGTGTGTGTATATATATATATATATATATATCACACATTAATAGATAGAGTTGACTTGAGACGTAACCACTGTTAAGTAATATCCTGCCATCACAATATCTGTTGTATCTATTTAAATTTGAATTGTTATACTTAGTCAATTAGAGTTTGTTGTATAGCATAGATTTCTCCTACTATTTCTCATTTTCACATGTATATGTACGCAGTCATGGTTTGGAATGAATTATTAGATTTACAAATCAATTTCTTTATATCATAAACTTTATATGGTATCAGAGCCTAGTTCACACCCATCTTCACAAAAATTTTATCTAGATTTCTATCATCAACTCATTCAAAATCTTAAATCACGATGAGTAACAATTCATCCCTCGTGATTAATACTTCTGTCAAAGATCTCACAGTTGTAACCTTCCCTGCAACTCTAAAATTAACCTCATCAAACTATTTAGCATGGAAAACACAAGTCCAGGCATTGCTTTACGGTCTCGATCTCTTCAAATTCATTGATGGCTCACACCCAGCGCCATCACCTATCACAAATACTGATGGAAGCAAGACTCTACATGCTGATTATCCGCAGTGGTTCCAACAAGACAGGTTACTTTTTGGGGCTCTCGTCGGAAGTATTTCTGAACAAATCGTCCCCATGATTCAAAGTGTCGCCTCTTCACGTGACGCCTGGGTGCTCTTGGAGAAAACCTACGCGTCTCCCAGTCGTGGCCACATCAAGCAATTAAAACATCGCCTTAAACAAACCACAAAACTTCCAACTCAATCTGTTTCCGAATACATGCAACAAATCAAGACTATTACCGACGAATTGGCGATTCTTGGAAAGAAGATGGATGATGAAGATATTATCGATACCATTCTCAATGGTCTCGATCCATCCCAATAAAAATCGGTCCTGGATGGTATCCAAGCCAGAGAAACGTTGATCTCTTTCAATGAACTACACGAGAAGCTGATCACTCAGGAACTCTCACTCGCACAACAAACTTCCGTTACTGGTTTACATCAGCCAGCGGCTGTGTTTCACATGCACCAGACTCATCGACACAATTCTGGTAATCGTTCTTGGCCACCAAAAACACAAAATGTCTCATCCAGTCACTACAATCGACAACAGCCTCATTATGGTCAAGGTTTACTTCCAACCCCCAATTCTAATGCAGGTTCAAAACCATTTCTCGGCAAATGCCAATGGTGCCATCAACGTGGTCATTCTCTCACCAACTGTACAACATTCAAAAAATTACATCCAACAATTGTTACTCCCATCTATGATCGAAACACACAACCAAGACATGCTCAAGTCAACACAATGAGCTTAACTACGGGCTCGGATCATACTAATTGGCTCCATGACAGTGGCGCCACTCACCATGTCACAAATGATCTCAACAACCTTTCGTTCCACACACCGTATGATGGGACAGAAGAGCTTGTAATAGGTGACGGATCAGGTCTTAAAATCACTCATATTGGTTTCATATTACTTCTCATCAAACACAAATCTATTCTCCTTAAACATGTTCTTTGCGTTCCCGCTCTATCTAAAAACATAATTTCTATTTCTCGTCTTTGTCTTGATAATAATCTCATCATGAAATTTTACTCTTCTGTTTTTGTTCTTAGGGATCGAGAAACCAAAGTCAAGCTTCTCCAGGGAACGGCAACCAGGGGTATCTATGAACTTTGTTCTCGACGCGTATCGCCTTCACCATCCTCACCCGTTGTCTACACTATGCATAAAACCAACTCCACCACATGGCATCATCGACTTGGTCACCCACACAACAAAGTATTTCAACTTTTGTCGCCTCATATTTCTTTTAATTCTAGTTGTTCATCTATTTGTAATGCATGCAATATTAATAAAAGTCATAAACTTCCTTTTCCTACTTCTTCTCTCACGTCTAATGCTCCCCTGATATGATATTTTCAGATGTTTGGTGCTCACCCATCACTTCTTTTGACCATTATAAATACTATATTATATTTGTTGATCATTACACCAAATATACATGGCTTTACCCTCTTAAAAACAAATCAGATTCACTCTCTATTTTTATCCGTTTTCAAAAGCTTGTTGAAAATTTTTTAACACAAAAATAAAAACTTTCTTTTCTGATAATGGAGGTCAGTTTATCAAACTTGCATCTCACTTTGCTTCATGTGGCATTTCTCATCTCACTAGTCCTCCCCATACTCCCGAACACAATGGTTATGCCGAAAGACGACATCGACACATTGTTGAAACTGGTCTTTCTTTATTAACTCATGCCACACTACCACTTACATTTTGGCCTCTCGCATTCACCACTGCTGCGTATCTCATTAATCGTCTTCCTACTGCTGCCTTAAACAACCAATCGCCTTATTTCGCGTTATTCAAAACTCATCCTAACTATCACAAACTCCGCTCTTTTGGTTGCTTATGCTATCCTTGGTTACGACCACATTCTCCTCATAAATTACATCCACGTTCAACACCCTACATATTTGTTGGTTACTCACCCACTCAAAGTGCTTACTACTCTCTTGACCCCATCTCATATAAAATCCACACTTCTCGTCATGTTACTTTCATTGAGAATATTTTTCCTTTCTCAAAAATGACAAGCACAATTCCTACAAATGAAATTCCAAACGTTGATATTTGGGCTCCTTTCTCTATCTCCATTACATCTACATCTCAATCCACCCACTCTTTGTCTTCAACTGTTGACCCCATATCCCCGTCTCCTATTTCCTCTAATCAATCTTCTAATTCTCAACCCACTGCCAATAATTCTTCACCACTAGAATCTATCTCTCCCTCACCAATTTCCTTACCTACTCAGCAACCTTCTACCTCACATATTACTAAACCATCCACACGCCAAAATCCCAAACCAAATCCGAAATATCACAATTCTGACTTGCAACTTTATAATGTTTCATTAACTTCTTTCACTGAACCACATACCATTTCCCATGCTCTCAAGCATCCATCTTGGCGTGAAGCTATGCAACTTGAATTTGATGCACTTCAACGAAACCAAACCTGGACCTTAGTCCCCTCTACACATGCTCCTAATCTTGTTGGTTGCAAATGGGTCTATCGCACAAAATACAAACCTGATGGGTTCAGTAGATCGTCAAAAAGCTCGCCTTGTCGCTAAGGGTTTTACTCAAAGACCCGGCATTGACTACCTTGAAACTTTCAGCCCCGTTTTAAAATCTGCTACTCTTCGCCTAATCCTTACAATTACAGTCTCCCAAAACTGGTTTCTTCGCTAGCTTGATATCAACAATGTGTTCTTGCAAAGTACCCTTAACGAGGACGTGTACATGGCTCAACCACCTGGCTTTGTCAATCCCGCTTTCCCTTCTCATGTTTGCAAATTGAACAAAGCCATTTATGGTCTCAAATAAGCATCTCGTGCTTGGTATGATGAGCTCAAAAATTACCTGTTATCTCATGGTTTCAAACCCATCATATCTGACTGATCTCTCTTCACCCTCACTATAGGTTCTTCTCCTATTTATATTCTTGTCTACGTTGATGATATAATCAGCACCGGCCCTTCCACATCCCTCGTCACTCAATTCATCAACCTACTGTCTATTCAATTCTCCCTGAAGGACCTCGGTTCTCTTTCTTATTTCCTCCGCATTGAATGTATCCCACACTCTCAAGGTCTTCTGTTATCCCAACAAAAATACATCACTGATATTCTTAAAAAGGCAAAAATGAGTGATTGTCGACCTATTTCTACTTCTATTACTTGCTCCGAAACTCTCACACTTACTGGTGCGCCAGTCTATCCTTCTCCTACGGATTATCGAGCCATTGTTGGAGCTCTAGAGTACTTATCTCTTACTAGACCAGATGTTGCTTTCGCAGTGAACAAGCTCTCTCAATTCATGCATGCTCCCACCTTTCAGCACTGGTCAGCTCTTAAATGTCTACTTCGTTATCTCCAAGGCACAATATCTAAGGGACTTCTTCTACGCAAAGGTTCGGCTCTCAACTAACATGCTTTTACAGACGCCGACTGGGCGGGTGACAAAAGCACTTATCGAAGCACTACTGGTTATATAGTTTTTCTTGGTTCTAATCCTATAGCTTGGAGCTCAAAAAGACAAAGCACTTTAGCATGAAGCACAACAGAAGCTGAATTTCGTGCAGTTGCATCTGCTACAACCGAGGTTCAATGGCTTGCAAATCTTCTACAAGAACTTGGTTATCATTTGTCCATGGCTCCGACTATTTATTGTGACAATTTGAGTGCCACAACATACTCTGTGAACCCGGTATTCCACTCTTGAATGAAACATCTAGCTTTAGATTTTCATTTTGTACGAGAAAAAGTGCAACTCGGTTCTTTACGGAACTCACACGTTTCAGGAGACGATCAATTAGCGGACGTACTTACAAAACCACTATTAAGACCTTGATTTCAGCTGCTAATATCCAAGATTGGTCTCGCTTCCCGCTCGTCCATCTTGCAGGGGAATGTTAAGTAATATTCTGCCATCACAATATCTGTTGTATCTATTTAAATTTGAATTGTTATAGTTAGTCAATTAGAGTTTGTTGTATAGCATAGATTTCTCCTACTATTTCTCCTTTTCACATGTATATGTACGCAGTCATGGTTTGGAATGAATTATTAGATTTACAAATCAATTTCTTTATATCATAAACTTTATAACCACATGTGCTACTCGATCGTATTAATATGAAGATGTACTCAATGGCACGATTTTGATTGTTGGCATCCGAAGAATTCTTGCCTGCCCAGATACCCTAATCAAACCACTAGCTTGTCAAGTAGTTTTCAACAATTTTATGTAGTTGCCTTGTTACGACGTTCCGTCCTTCGACAATAAGATCCTCTAGCAAGTAACTTTCTATGAGGTAATTTGTACAGCTTGGTGAACTAACAATAGAATTTGAAGAATATATGCAATAGCAACAAGTATACTCAGCTTTTATTGTGGTTAAGATACCATAAAGTTTGAAGTTCACGTAAGGTCAGCCATCAAATTCTTTAGCACCTCCTCACTTGTCCTCTCTCGACTAGAGTTCTATTCATCAAAGTACCACAAGGTTAAGAGATTGAGTTAAGTTATGTCGATACTGTAAACTTAAAACTTATAGGTACGAAACAGATGATCTCTTTTATTCAATCATTGGGAAGTAAAAGTTCCTTGAGTGAGCTTCATGTATAAGATAATTATAATTATTATAAAGTTGAAATTACAAAGAGCGTGCCAGTTTGCATGTATAGAAAAAACCAGACATATTCGAAAGATGGCTACCACTTGGGAAGAAGAAAAACCATAGGGTGCGTTTAGTTCAAGAAAACTCCCCTGTTTTTCATTTTCATTTTCCAAAAAAACATGGAAAACAAGAAACGCGTTCAAATTGTATTTTTCTAGAAAAGTTTTCCTAAAAAATGAAAATTCCCCTTTCCAACTTTTGCACTAAAATTAGAAAACTGTTTTTTTCAGTTTTTGTTTTCACTTTTCCAATTTTCCAAACCTTTTATAAACCTAAAATTAGAAAACAAGTGAATTTGAACATGTTTTCTAGTTTTCTAAAATGGAAAAATGAAAAATCCATCTTTTATTTTGAACGCGTTTTCAAAATTTTCAAAGGTTTCTTAGAAATGAAAAACCTTTTCATTTTCTAAAAAACTAGAAATGGAAAACTTAAAAACATTTTCTCGAACTAAACGCGCCCATAACTTTATATATCATAATATTACAAACATAAATTTAAGAAATTCCAATTGTGTTGCACTAGAAACGATTGAAAGCACACCATTCACCTTATTTGTCTAAGATACGCGGAATCGATGATCACCTTTTTTTGTATTTCCAAGTGCTTAACATGCTCGTTAAGTTGATTAGTTCTCTTTCAACATCTTTTTTTCTACAAATCATCATTGAAAAGGAGTTAGGGTTTGATGATCGGTAGAGAGATGTTAATTAAAGAGAAATAACCAATCTAATGAGCATGTTAGAGCACTTAGAAATACAAAAGGAATGTTTGTCGATTCCGGGGTATACGTACCTTGGACCAAGTCATGTGAATGATGTGTTTCTTAATCATTTCTAGTCTTAGACAATTTACAGTTTTAAATTTATGTTTTTATTATTACACTATGATATAACATGTTATGCTTTTTCCTCTTTCTTATTTTGGTAGCTATCTTTCAAAAGGTGTGGGTACTGGGTAGTATAAACAGGTAAAGGTGCATGCTCTTTGTGATTTCAACTTGACCATTATTTCAATGATTGGATACCAAAGACTGTGAAACAAAAGAGTACTGATCTTTTAAATACGCCTAAGTTTTAAGTTTACTTGCCTTAAAGTTCACAATATGGACATAACTAACACTTAGAAAAGTTTAAACATAAGTTGCCCTCTCCATGTGTTACAAGTAGCAAGGTACACTTCTAGACTTTTTTATGTATGAAATTAAAACCTATATAGATTCGAGATAAATAACTTAAATCTTGGATTAAAAATGCAGACTCCTTAAGGAATCAGGGTCTCCATCCAATGCTCAAGTGTACATTGCAAGGTGGAGATCTATTTGGGGGGTGATCGAGCTATTCTTCCATTAAGTCAGTTTTTTAATGTGGTGACAAATTAAGGAGCTAGATGTTGGCTCGAGACATTAAACTCTACCCATACAGATCGAAACAAAATTACTATTTTAATAGCAATCGCTACAATGTATCGCTAAGTACATCAACCATGGTTTGAGATCAGTTTGAATCTTTGATAACTTTAATTACCTGTCAAAATGCATATAATTCTTGCAGCCAATCAGTTTTTGTACCTCTTGTATCCCCGGACTTCATAATATATTAATGGCTGTAGTGTTTCTAGCTTTATTTTTCGATTTTCAGTTTGTATCCCCGTATTTCATGATATTATATCAAGTTATTTTGAAGTAGCAAGACAATTTCATTAATTTATTTTGTTAAAGTTTGCTGGCGCGGGTACCAATCTAGTATTGTTAGTTGTAATATATAGTAGATTAATGAATGGGGGTATAAGATGCCTCATCGTTTGCACAGGTAAACTATTATATATTCCCTATTTAGTTTCTGTGCAAGATGAGTATAGTTAAAAAACACTAGACAGAAATCAGTTTTTAAAACAGACTATCATTTTAATTACATGATCATATGAGTGTTTCACTAATCAAAAACACTCATAAAATGCTAGCTAGCTACTACAGTTTGTTTACCCACACTACTCAAGAATCAGACTCATGGATTTAACTTCCATTTCCTCAAGAATGCCTAGAACTACTACTGTTCTGTTTTTTCTGTATATTAATCTACTAGTCAATACTGGTGTTGCAACCTTCACGATGCCTGCAAACGTGACGGTTCCAGCGTTCATAGCATTTGGAGACTCGATGTTGGATCAAGGAAATAACAACTACATTCCGACGTTTATTAGAGCCAACTTCCCTCCATATGGGATGAGTTTTTTGGGTGCAAAAGCAACAGGAAGGTTCACCAACGCTAAGACGCCCGTTGACTTGATAGGTATATATTTATCCTACTATAATTCTATGCTAACAATACTTTAAGCCCAATTGACTTATCTATTAGTACATTTTCAGCTGAGAAATTATTAGTTAAGGAGTATGTACCACCATATCTAGATCCATTTATCGATGACGAAGATATGATCACTGGTGTAAGTTTTGCATCAGCAGCCACAGGATTTGATCCCCTAACATCTACCATAAATGTATGCATTATTACTGCCTGCATATATATTTCAACACTTTTAAATGCTTTTCATACTAACATATATTGGTGATTCGCTGTCAATACAAATCAGATGGCTTTACCAATGGTGGATCAGCTGCAAATGTTCGCAAACTACATTAGAAAACTTCAAGTATTGGTCGGTAAAGAAGGAACCGAAAACATACTAAATAACAGCTTGTTCTTGGTGGCTTCTGGAAGTGATGATTTCGTCCTTAACTACTTCTCGCCCTACCCGATGAGAAAAGTTCAATATGACATACCCACTTATGCTGATTTTCTTGTATCGAAAGCTTCATCATTTGTACAGGTAAACAGTTATGTATTCCCCCTTTAGTTTCTGTGCAAGAATGCAAGAGGGACCAAATGCCCCGTTGAAAATATAAATTTTTCCAAAAATTTTTACATTTTTTACCTCTTGGAGTTTTTTTCTGGTTATAAAGGGGCAATAATGAGTAGTTAAACAAAACTCTGTTATGTACAAATGATCTCCCTTATTTTGATAAAGGGGCTACACAGACTTGGAGCACGAAGAGTAGCTGTTCTTAGTTTACCGCCGATTGGGTGTATGCCTACTTCTAGAACTTTTGGTGGTGGTGGGGAAAACAGATCATGTTCAAGACTTTATAACGAAGCCGCTGAGCACACTAACGAGAAACTATCAGCTGAGTTCGAGTCCCTTAGGTCCAGAGATCCTCCAGTCAAAGTCATTTTTGCTGATATTTACAACCCTGTAATGGACATGGTCCATAATCCACAATCCTATGGTGAATTATGATTATTTGTTACAGTTATGTTCATTCTTTCACCTTTTGTTACTATGGTTATAATTATAATAATGTTGTGTTTTAGGGTTCGAGATTGTAGACAGAGGTTGCTGTGGTACTGGAATGGTAGAGTGTAGTTGGATGTGTAATGAATTTGCCCACACATGCTCGGACATCTCTAAGTATCTTTTCTGGGATAGTTTTCATCCCACGGAAAAAGGTTATAGCATCATTGTGGAAAATGTACTCGAAAGATATGTTCAGAATGCACTCCAGCTTTGGACTAGGTGACCCGACTTGAACACCCAGCCCCAAAGGCGGGCGGTTCTACATGTAAGTCAAGTGGGTCCATGGACCAATGTTGCATTCCAAATTCATTTAGAAAACATGTAGAGTTTTTCATATGGACACATGTTATAATGATACATGGACACATGTTGTGGACAAATTAACGGAAAAAAAGTGTCTTTATGACTTGGTTCTTGGTCAAAATTGTTGTTTAGTCATAGTTTGTTAGTATTCCGCTAATCTGATCTTGAAATTCACGTGTTTCATAGACTATTGGAAAACTTTTGATGGTGTTTTCGGATATATATGATATTTTATTTTGAAGGCAATGATCGATCCGACCCGTTATGCAACCCGTGTTACTCATTTGATAATATAGTTGTATGTAAAACCATTATATTTTTTCAAATTTTTTTATAATAGCAATCACAATAGTCATACATAATTAAATTATATATCATTAATTTCGATAATTTATTTTAGAGAAAATTTCATTAGATCACCCTGTGCTTTGCTGTTTTATCATTTTCTTATCCTGTCATTTTTTATTATTATTACTTCACCTTGTGGTGACTTTTTGTATCATTAGAAACCTCTTTCTCAAACGGACGTTAGTGTAGTTCCGTCAAAGCTCTCATGTGCACATGAGGATAACTTAGTCATTTTGCTTCCAAAACCCCCATTTCACCTTCCCTTTCAAACAATCAGATCATCTCCATTTTTTCCCCAAAAACACTCTCTTTTCCTTTCAAACAATCCTATCAAATTCATTTCATCTTACCCATTTCACCTTTCCCTTTCGTATTTTGCCACCCAAAATCACCAGTATATTGGTCATATACATCTAAACACTTTTTGCTTCTCTTCCCTATCAAACAACCACATCTCAAACCTCTCCCCTTTCATTCTTTTTCTCCATCTCTAAACATCTTTAAACATCATAGTCACCAAATTTCCTTTAAAATCAATACCAAGATTTCCTTTAAAATCCATTCCTGATCTGATTAAATGTATAAATCCATTCCTATTTTTTATGTTTTCTTTTTTCTTCTAAAATCCCTTTTAGAAGATGGTGATGGGTTTTCCGGCTGGTTACTCGGGTGGTAGTGTGTTGTTGCGGGTTTTTTCCGGCGATGGTTGGTTAGGAGGATGGTGGTGATGACCGGTGGAGGAGGATTATAGGTTTATCCGGCGACGGTGCTTGTGTGTATTTTTCGACGAGTAGCAGCAGCACCAATGGCCGGGAAAAAGAAAAAAAAAAACCCACCCCTTCTAATTTTGTGTTGATTCTAATCCTTTGACTTTTGAATGAGCCCCCAATAACCACTACACTCAAATATATATATATATATATATACTCGTATTTATTTGTGGATCCTTGTATCATTTTGATGGGCTAGCTGTATGACCCCCAGGAACCAAGGAGACCCAACAAACATTTTCTTATTCGGGTCTAAATTAGGTGAAGGCAGATTTGTGTAATAACAATCTGGAATATATGTGTGTGTTGGGTTTGACATATTAGAAGGAGGTAGTGATGAATTTTGAGTTATTATCATCATTTCAAAAGAATTTGCATATTGGATCTTTATGGTGGCAATGTTATGCTATTAAGAATTGAAAGAGATTTTTTTTTGTGATTGGATTTATGGTTGTCAGAAGATTTTTTTGGTGTTTTGGTTGTATTTGGTTTTTCGATTTTGTTGTTCATGAAGTTTTTTTAAGTTTGATATTGTTATCTTGTATTTGGATAGAAAAAGATGAGTTTGATCTATAAAGAATGACGAAGAATAGGGGAAAGTTGTTTTGAAAGTGAAAAAGGCTAAAATGCCTTCATGTGCATCGCACACGAGGTGCTTAACGGAGCCAAGTTAACATCAGTTAAGATAAGGGGTTTTTAATGATATAAAAAATCACCACAAGGTGATGTAATAATAAAAAATACGACAGGGTAAAAAAATGATAATATAACAAACCACAAAGTGATCTAATGAAATTTTATCTTTATTTTATGTTGTTTAATAGAGCGTAATTTTTTCGTTACCGCATGCTTCAAAATTGCAGATCAATGTTAAAGGTTGACATTCCCAAAGTTGTCACTCGCCTAAGTTAAACTCTCTTTTCTCAACACTATCGATGATAATTTCTAAACCCGACATTATTATATATATATATATATATCGTAGATACATGGTGTTATGAAATTATTAATATTCAATTTTATTTTATTATGGTTTAAAATATAGCTTACTATATTTTTATTAATAGAAAATTGATCTATATATTTATATGAAACATAACTTAAATATTTCAAATTAAAATATGTTTTATTTTTTTTATATGATATTAACTATTATTCTATTGGATAAGATATAAGATAGATAGTATTATTTTATTATTATGATATATATTAGCTATTAATCTATTAAATATATTATATTAGAATTATTGGGTAAATAGTGTAAATTTATGATGAAAAATCAAAAAATGTAAATTAAATATAAAAGGGGATTTTTTTTGTATAGTTATAAAAAGTATAAGTATTAATATTGTCATTTAATAAAAATGAAATAATTAAATTTGATCTAATGGTTTTAAATCAAAGATTAAATCCATCAAAGGGTTTTTGTTTGTTTAGGAATGAATTTAGAAAATAATGAAAAAAAATAAAAAGAATAATGGAGAATCACCCCCAAAAATTTAGAAACTATTAAAAAGAAAAAATATTGAATTATTAATTCAATTTTGCATTGAAAAAATATACATTGATATCTTTCTATGTATCGTTAATATGCGCATAACCACTCTATATCTTTTTATGGAATCAACAAAAAAAATTGTTAAGAAACACATTAGAACTATTGGGTAAATAGTGTAAATTTGTGATGAAAATAAAAAATGTAAATTAAATATAAAGAGGGATTTTTTTGTATAGTTATAAAAGGTATAAATATTAATATTGTCATTTAATAAAGATGAAATAATTAAGTTTGATCTAATGGTTCTAAATCAAAGATTAAATTCATCAAAGGGTTTTTGTTTGTTTATGAATGAATTTAGCACCTTGTTATATATATATATATATATATTGGTAGATGATCTAATGACTCTAAATCAAAGATAAAATTCATCTAAAGGTTCTTATTTATTTAAGAATGAATTTAGTATTTTGTTATATATATATTGGTAGATTTCATCATTATATTTATTATTTTATATATATTATTTATTTTCTTTTTAGGACCCTTATTCTTATACTTGAGCCAGGTCCTGAAAAAAATTTATATTTTTGAAGACAAAACTGTGACCAACCCACCGAAAGACCAACCCACCTAAATGGAATTAGCAATTCATACTTTTTCAAAGTTGGTAAAAAACTATAACAAACTACAATAAAAGAAATACATAGATAAAATAGTAATAAAGTATTGTTATCATTCCCATTCATACTTTTTAAGCCATGTATTAGGTTCAGGCTCAAAGTATTGAGGATAATAAAATCCATCCTCTTGTATTTTCCAATAACAATCAGTATTGTAGAAACCATAATCATCTTTTTTAGCACAATATTCAGGATGTTTACTCTCGTAAACGGTAAATTCTTGGTGCTTTGATTCCCAGTAAAACTCACAAGAGAAGACCGATCTTCCCCAAAAATCTGCGCAAAAATGGATGTCAAATTCCTCCCCCGAATTTCGAGTAACATTCCCAAGATCATCATCTTTTGACTTGCAATGAAGTACTAGATTGTTCAAATTACTCTCAATATGAACAATAGTATCAGCTGTGATACACGCTTTAAGAACATCACACAATGTAAGTGTCATGATGAAAAGAAGTAATAGTTTTTTCATCTGAAAACTTGATTTGATTTATTCTATTTTATTTTTATATTCCTAATTGACATTTTTATATAGGTTTTTAAATACATAGTAATTAAATAGCAATAAATGCATTATTTAATATACATGTCTTTATTGTTATGAAATGAAACAATAAATGAAATTATGATAATATGAACCAACATACGATGTTATTATGTATACATGCAGGTAATTATTAAATTATAGTGGAATTTTAAAAAAAATAAGTTGTTTTATGGCATTCTTAATCTTAAATTAATTAAGCTGCAATAAATGCATTTTTTGAACATTATTTTTGTCTTTAATGTTATGAAATAATAAATTGGATTTTAATAATATAAATCAACATTATACAATGAATAAATGATTAATCCTTAACTGGAATTTTTTTTTAATACTATGATCATTATACATGTTGCAATAAAAATGTGAGATTGAGAGAAAAATTAATAAATTACACTTGACTTGAAATAAGAACATTAGAAGGACTATTCAAAGGACGTGTTGGAAGTATCTATCATTGGAAGTATCTATCATTATCCTGATTTACATGATGTTATATTATCATTCCAACGACTTGCAATCTCTAGTTGTTTCTCATGCCTTATATGTTTATTCTTTGTATGGATTATCTAATACAATCAACCAAAATAATAATAATAAATTTTTCTATTAAAGAAAATCACATATTTTCCAATTATTTTGATAAAAGACAATCAATTTATGAAAGTCCACGCTTCACTAGACTACAGGAATCTAAAGCTTTAGAGATTTGTCCCTAAATAAGTTGAACATTAGTGAACAACTCACTTGTGTAGAAAATATGGTGGCTCCAAATTTTAATTTACTTGACTTCTCTCAGTTAAGTTCTACCTCATTGAAGACATTTTCACTTAAGTTGAATACTGAAGTTTGGAAATAGAAGACTGTCTATATGGCAAAGCCGATAGACATCTCATTAGATCAAGACTAGAGTATCCTTGAGTGTAAAGTGGTTACAAGGAATACCTTTTAACCTTTACACACGTTTGTCCAGAAAGTATATTGTTTGCGGTAAAGTATACAATTATGTAAAAGTGGTTGGTTTAAAATAAGACAAGTCACATCAACATAACTTTATTATTTACTGTAAACAATGCTTTTAAGAAATCATATTTAATTTCTTAAATGCATCTCAATTGTATTTGTACGGCCTTGAGTTCATTGGTGTCAATTTTTGCCTATAATTAGAAGGCTTTGTACAAACAAGAATTCACTTTTGCAATTTTTGGTAAACTTATGCAATATAGTCCTAGATCGTATAATGAACAATTTACAACTTTAAGTGTTTCAATTATTAAAATTATTTTTCGAGTATAGATCACTTGTATTCAATAAGTTTTTTGTATATATACATCTTTGTGGTATCTTAGTTTCGTAACAATCTTGTAATTTATTAATATCAATAAAAAAAATACACTTGAAGTTACATTGTGTTCCACCATCTTTACATTATTGTATTATTTATTGCTTTAAGTCTTATATTACTTTATTTACATTTAATGTTTGAATACAAGTAATACTCTCATAACACTAAATGAAAAAGTCTTGTTTAGTGATATTATTGTTTGTTCTCCATTAACATTGAGGTGTTTACGCAAATATCATAACTTGGGGCTTAACAATTTATTTTTAATATCTAAGTGAGTGTTTGGTTGGGAGGAATTTAATGGAATTCATTGGAATTGGAATTTAAACTCCATACATTCTCATGTTTGTTTAGACATTTGATAGAAATGGAATTTAAAACATCAACCAAATTCTTTAAAACATGGAATTTGAGATTCCTTCACATATGCAAAGGAATTCGTATACTTCACTAAAAACACCCTTACTTTACAAATTAACTGCACTTTTACTTTTAAAGGGGCCACAATCTTGATGGATGAAGGACGTGAGGCTTTTTTTGGTTATGAGTATTGAAGTTCTATTTTATGCTTTTGACTTGGAGATTTGTATATTTGCACCTCATATAGATTTGTTTGTTTCCGTCAATAAATTAACGGATTATAAGTAACGTGTATTGCATGTGCTCGAGTCAACTGAGTCAAGGTCACAAATTTACCAGGTTTGCAAGTTTGAGGGTACCATTCCATACTTTTAATAGTTTGGGGTAGCAGAAAACCAAATCTAGGATACTAATATAGGTTTTAGCCTTTTTCTAAATTGAGTCATACTTTTTTATTTTCTTTCAACAACAATCGTTAATTGTTAGTTTTAGTTAATAATTCACCATAATGCGCCTAAATGAAATTAGCAAGTCATAAATGGAATTAGCAAGTCTTAATGTTTCGAGCTATAAATCTCATATAAAGAACCCCTTCTAAGGGAAAACCTCATGACCACCCACTTAAATGGAATTAGCAATTCATAATTTTCAAAGTTGTAAACACTACAATAAACCACAATAAAAAAAAATACATAAACAAAATATTAATAAATTATTGCTATCATTCCCAGTCATATTTTTTAAACCATGTATTAGGTTCAGGCTCAAAGTATTGAGGAAAATAAAATCCATCTTCTTGTACTTTCCAATAACAATCAGTTTTGTATGAACCATAATCATCTTTTTCATCACAATATTCAGGATGTTTACTCTCATAAACGATAAAGTCTTGGTGCTTTGATTCCCAGTAAAACTCGCAAGAGAAGACTGATCTTCCCCAAAAATCAGCGCAAAAATGGATGTCAAATTCCTCCCCTGCATTTCGAGTAACATTTCCAAGATCATTATCTTTTGACTTGCAATGAAGTACTAGATTGTTCAAATTACTCTCAATATGAACATCGGTATTAGCTGTAACACACGCTTTAAGGACATCACAAAGTGTAAATGTAATGATGAAAATAAGTAATAGTTTTCCCATGATAAAACTTGATTTGGTTTTTTCTATTTGGTTTTTCTATTCCTAATTGACATTTTTATATAGGTTTTTTAGCACATAGCAATTAAGTTGCAATAAATGTATTATTTTTTTATATTATACATGGCTTTATCTATAAACATTGAATTTAAATTTTCAATATTGACTTTAGGTTTCAACAATATACAAATGTTAATACATAATGTATAATACCCTTTGTCTCTCATCAAATCTCAACCACTCATTTTTTTTCCGCTTTCCTCCATAAATCCTTTTATTCATCTAATTCATTCGAAATCTTTTATCTAAAAAACCGTACATCGATAAATTATAAAAATTATTTGAGTGTTCTTAAAATTTCATTCTCTTTCATTAGAGGGGTCATTCGATATACTTTTGACGATTTTTTAAATCCGGAGGTGGAGCCCGTATGGCTAAGGGCGGAGCCAGTCAGGTAGATCACCACATCACCGCCAACGCTGCCACATACATCACCGTTGCAACGCGTGGGTACCGTTCTCGTTTATATATAATAATAAACGAGATTTTAATAATGTAACCAACATTAAATGATGTTATTTTGTATATAATAGTGGAATTTTTTAAATTAATGTTGTGTGTAAAAATGTTTTTAATGACTATATTTATTGATGTGTTATATGTAATTCTATTTATATTTTTCTATGAAACAAAACCTTCTTTTTATGATTAAAATATAAAACACATTTAATGTAAGACTACTTATCGTCTATAATAAAGTTTTTGAAATATTAAATAAAGTTATTTTTTATGGTACAAAAATATTTTAGTTTGTTTTTTGGCATCTTTTGTCATAAAGTAAATAAGTTGCAATAAATGCATTCTTTGGTATCTTTAATGTTATAAAACAATAAAATGATTAATCTTTTTGACGCATTCTCCTAAATATCCTTCCAATAGTACTAGCACGTTAATCGACAATGTGACGGTGATGACAATGTCGGCGGATTGTTGGTGGCGATAGTGGTGATGACGACGATTATTGGCAGAGGTGGCGACGTCGAGTGGTGTAAGTTAGTATAAGTGTAATTGATGTAAAGGTGGTAGTGAAAATATTTTAAAAGTTAAGAGTTTATGATATAAATTAGTAAGACAAGGGTTGAGATTGAAATTAGTTCATTAAGGGTGGTTAATTTCTTATAACTCTTTCCAAAAGAGTAGGGGTGTTCATCGGTTTGGTTTTCGGTTATTTGGTCTATTTGGTTCAGATTTTTCAGTTTTTTTATTTTTATTTTTCAAAACCAAAACCGACCCAAAACCTAATCCGAAATAGAAAAACCAAACCGAAAACCAAATTAGAATTCGGTTCGGTTTCGGTTTAAAACTGAAAAAACCAAATATAAAAAACACAAATTTACCATTTTTTTTGTCTAAGTTGTGATTAATCAAAATAGGTTCATAATTTCAATTTTTCACTAAAGTAGTAAATTTAAGTTGAACATATGGATAAACAAATAATATAAGTGAAACAACTAAACTCTTGTTTGTCATCATTATTAAAAATTATTCATCAAAATTGAATTTATCTAATTTCATAAAAAAGTTAATATGATAAACAAATAGACATATAAAGTAAAAATACATTAATAATTATCCATAAAAAAATATACGAATTAAATATTTTTAATAATACATAATAGTAATATAAGTTTTTCGGTTTTTTTGGGTTTAACCAAATTCAAAATCCTTTACCCATAACCAAACCAAAATCCGAATATATAATTCGGTTTCGGTTACAAACCAAACCCAAAACCAAATTCAAAAACGGTTTGGTTTTTTTCGGTTTTTTAAACGGTTCGGTTTACAGTTTAACCGGGTAAAAACCAAACCGTGAACACCCCTACAAAAGAGAGATTCATTAAGGGTAATTGGGTTACTTTCAAAATAACTTTTGTGTAAACGTATATAAAAAATATCATTAGCCGCGCAATACGGCGACTCATGGTGAACCGGCAATGGCAACGACTATTAGTGGTGCTGACAACGACGAGTGTTGTAGGTTGATATAGATGTAATTGATGTAAAGGTGGTAGTGGGGATATTTTAAAAATTAAAATTTTAGAGTTTAAAGGTGTAAATTACTTCATTAATGGCAAGTTGGATAACTTCTTATGGATCTTTCCAAAGGAGGAGGTTCATTAAAAAACAATTAGGTCATTTTTAAACTAATTTTTGTGTAACTATTTCAAAAAATAAAAGGTAAATAATTTGTATACAGTAGTAAAGAAGTAAAGATGATCATGACATATCTATATCTATACTTCCCTATAAAATAAACTGACTATTCATTCTTAAATTTTTAAGACCTTGATATGTCTAATTTACCATCCATCTTAATATATCTCTATTTCTATTCTATACACCATGACTTAAATACCCTTACAAAAGTTTCAAATATTTTTTTTGTTTGTTATTGTAAAAAACTATCATACAAATAAAAGTTCTGATTAAGTATTTGATTTGAAATTAACATTATAACAACACCTCGAACGTTGTCTAATTTTGTTGCTGCAACGCGCGGGCATCCATATAGTGTTACAATAAAAAAAATGAGATTAGGAAAAAGAATTAATAATCAATCCTTTTACTCATTCTCCTAAACAATGATCTTTCTAACACTATGATCATTACACATGTTACAATAAAAGGATGGGATTAGAATTGTCCCAATGTAATTCGTTATATGTATAGTTTTAATATAAAGACAAAACTATGAGTGATGGTGTTCAACGATTATATGCGAAGATGTAGAAAATAAGTTTTAAATTTATCAAAAAATATCATACTATCTAATGTGAAAAAATTAATAGATCTTGACTTTATTACATATAATTATTTATAATTGTTAATTTTAAATGCATTTTTAATTTGATACTTTTTTATATTTTGAGGTGTTTTTAAACTTTTTAAATTTTTAAACACCCCTTTCATCTATTATCATATTGTACATATATGAATTTTTCTCAATTGTTGGTTTTTATTTAACATTTAAATATTTTAATTATTTTAAAATGATTTTTTATTTTGAAATTTAAATGAATTAAATTATTATTGACTCTAAAAGTATTATAGTTTTAATTCAAGTAAAATTTATTTTTATTATATTTGATAGTACGAGGGCTTAAATGCTCGTGCTACGCACGTCGAGATTGAAATTTATTGGTTGCGTGTATAATCTTGCGGATTTTTCAAATTGTTATTGAAAACTCAAAGCATGAAACATTGATATAATAGAATGTAATAAATAATTAAAGGAATAATACATATAGTATGATTTATATGTCTTTAGTAGTTCATATATATTCCAATCATCAAACTTGTAAACCTGAATTATGTAAAAGAGAATTAAATCTCATTAGGTTTATGATAACTCAAGTTATTGAAATCCCAATCACACAACATCGTCAATAAACCAATAATTCCATTCTCTATCTCATTCTAAAAGGAAAAAATGGTTCAAAAAAATGTCGGAGTATACCTTCCTCTGGGGAATGAAACAAGTAGGTGACATTCGTCACACCAAAATTGCGAGACTGTCGTGAAACATCAAATTCGGAGTTTACTGACAGACCACCTATTTTTCCAATTTCATGAACCTGCCAAAAGGCAAAAGGCAAGTGCTTCCCAAGGATCAGGTGGTAAACTTTCTCACCAAGGAATCTGTCTTTCGTCCAACTGTTTACTTCAAAGTGTGTTGGGCCCAAGCCCCAAACCTTCATCTTATCACTTCAGCTCTATTATAATCTTTTCTTAAGTTCCATCAACACAACTTTTAACCCGACCTTCTCTTACACTTTGCAAATAGGTTATCATGACACACATACATGACTTTCCAAAAAAAAAAATGACATACAAGTAACTCCAAAGCTCAATAAACTATAAATACACTAAACAGCCAAATGTTGCATCCTTATCACTTCAACTCTATTATAATCTTTTCTTAAGTTCCATCAACACAACTTTAAACCCAACCTTCTCTTACACTTTGCAAATAGGTTATCATGACATACATACATGACTTTCCAAAAACAAAAAATGACATACAAGTAACTCCAAACCTCAATAAACTATAAATACACTAAACAGCCAAATGTTGCATCCTTTTGGGCTAAAGAAATGTATGTAATTACCTATATAGTTTGCTTGTGACATAAAACTGTCTTATGTAGCAGCCTATTCTCCATTCGATAATCGATAATGTCATGAAACACTAAATAGGGTCGATAAGTAGATTCATTCAAGTGCTTACAATCAATCGAACACAAAAAATATAGAATCTTGTTCTAGTGAGCAACTACCTACCATTGTAGCAAAATAATATTAAAAATACTTGTAGGAGCCAAAATTGAAAAGCGTCTTAATAAGTAACTTATCCTGATTGGATTATTGAACATGATTGTAAAATGCATATGTTTCTATACTTCACATATGGAATACCTCAATTGCAGTTTCATCAAGCTGTAGACAACATAAAGGGAAAGCAACCCAGCAATATGTCCAGAAACAGCAGCTAGTACAGGTTTTACGAGCCTCCTGAATATAGAATAGAAATATAACCCTCAAAACCAGGTCAAAACTGGCATGCTTAATTGTGAGGTAATAAGAAAAAAATGTGGAAGACGACTTACTAACAAAATGCATAGAAATCACAGTAGAGATATCGCATTGCAATATTGCATTGTAGATTACTTGGAACGATATTGACTTCAATACAATCTTTTTTTTTGAAAAAAAAAAAGTATTGATAGAAGAGAGCTTTGACAGAATCTCCTGTCAATATCAAGGTACTATTGACATAATTATTGATAGCAGCAAAATTAGCCTCTTCGAGTTTAGGAATGTAAAGTTATCCCATTTGACTACACGTTTTGCCACTTCCATAATTTTAAATTTTATCAATTTATTTAAGATATCTCTAAAACAACAAAAATAAGAGAAAGATATATAACTAAATGGAATCATCAAAATATACATACAGTATAGAATGTATGATCATAGATAGGCATTGCACGGGTCAAAATAGGATCAAAATTGCCTTGTGGCAAAACTTTAGGGGATTGGTTTCTTTAAAGTTTATCGTTGGCCCAAATCACCTAAATGACTTAACTAACAATGACAAAACTATATTTGAAACCAAGGAAATGCACATACCGGAAAGAAATTTGTCTTATTTGCAGCCCAGAAAAATATTACCATCATCATGGCTAAGTAGGTACCAAGACGCCACTGGTGGTAAAAATCTCGAATTTCCTGCTATTTGAGGAGATGGCTTTACTCTGTCTTTTGATATGGTCATTATGGATATTGATAAAGGTAGTGATTTTCTATGATGTCCACCATCCTTGCTTTGTCAAATACAAATCTTTTATTATTTCAGCTCAAACCAAATAGACTAATAGAGAGCTTCAAAAACATGTATATGGATTTACAATTTGCTATAGTCTACCAGTATGGTAAAGGTGACAAATTGGCAGGTCACTCAAGATTGGTATTTAGTAACTGGTCAAAATGGATTAGTTTGTATGAGTAGAAATTCGAAATGGGTTAGTGAGGTATTTGTCTGTATAAAGTTAAGAATATTAAGTATGATTACAAAACTTGTATTACTTTACATATAGCATATAGTTATAATATAGAACTAATCAAGATTCCTAATGTATAATCAATACACTTAGACATGAACCTTAAAGCTTTAACTAACCCTTTTTGGTCAAACCATAGTAACCCACTACGCATCCGGGCAAGAAGGCGTGAGATAGCTAAACTGGAAAAAGTTTGAAATGGATACGAACTGTAGCATTTGTACAACTGACCTTCAGCTCCTCTATAGAACCAAAAAAATGGGAGAACATGAACGTTGAGACTATAACACATAGACTTATGATCCTCATAGTTCACTTGCAGAAACTACCCATCTAGATTAATCTCTGTTAATTGACATATCTGCAAGACCAATATGGCAAATAAAATCCCAAAACATGTAAGAAAATGGTAGAGGTGACAGAAATCTAGCCTGCCACCAGTTATGCAGTTCATATAATCTTGGATCCGCCCCTAGAATCCAAAAGCTAAAGCTATTAAACATTTTAATCATAAATTGAAAAAAATAGTTTTGTTTGGATCACTAGTAATCAAATGAAGTAAAAGTGCATTTAAGAATGTAGGTTTTCAATACATATAATATATCTTTACTCAGATTAGAGTTGGCAATTGTGAGAAACCTCAACCCGTTTACCTATAGACGGGTCTACTAATGTGACTTTTTTTATGCAATCGTGTCAAATGCGAACTGTTCAAATAAAAGATGAACCAAAAAAGAAAGGATCGAACAGTTAACGAATTTACAGTTGTATTTGTAAAAATGTATTTGTAATAATGAACAGAGAGGTTTTTGAACCCAACCAGTCTCGTTCCATTTATCGTATACTATAAAGTGACCCATTTCAGCTAGAATTCCATTTTACCGTTATCCGGTCCGCTTAAATTGTTGTATTTAGAAGTAAGCAAAGCAATTACCCCTAACCTAACCTATACCTATACATTCTCAGATGAACCTTCCATTATAGATATATAGGTCATAACTAAGACTCATTTCCCACCAAAAAGAAGGAAAAAAATAGCTTCTGTATTTTATCTCCCGTAGGTGTAGGAGCCCACCGTGACCTAAGAGTAAAAACCATGTTTTTGAAACACGAACAATATACAACTTACCTAACAAAAGCAACCAACTGGAAGAAGCATTTGGTTATGGCTACGGCTATGGATGCATTGTTGCTCGAATTTGGTTTTTTGTGAATTCAGCTACTCTAGTTAAGGCCTGCATTGTTATATATATAATTGCAGGTTTCTTCTACTTTTTTATAAGCAACAGTAGATAAGCTACCTAAATGACAACATTATAGGCATGATTTGTACATCACTTCCAAAAACTTAGTGATGGAAGTCTCAAGATTTTGTAGTTGATATTGAAAGATGCTTGTCAAATAGGAACCATATGAGGTATCAAAGAATGAGAAGTCATTAATATAAGTAAGTCGTTACCATGAAGGTGAGCCATTTTCTGCATAGCTGTAGGTGCAACCATGATAGGCATTGAAATCTTGAGACCCAAAGTCATATCTATCTTTAAAACATCAATAAGTGTATACGGTTAGAACCTAGTTTTACTATGAAAAATATACAGGCAAGCTTAAAAATACCGACGTATAAGACTTCAAAGCAAAAGATTCCATGTAAGATTACAGCATATCCCAATTTTACAAATATTAGAAAGTGGCCAGATTTCATATCAATTATTATAATTATCTAACAATATGCAGAAATTAATAATATAAACATCACAAATGACCATATTATCTCCCTAATCAAGCATATATGGGAACCAACATCCACTTTCAAATTTACTTTATACGTTAAATATACTCATAAATTAACTCACTATATAGTATATATCCTTCTGAACAGATTTATGCTGTTTTTTTAAGTGCGCAATCATGGTAAACTTTCAAACTTGAAATATATAACTTAATACAAATAGCGATAATAGAGACTATATATTTGTAAATGACATCCTCATTTGTAACCCGATCCATCCATGTTTAGCCATTAGGGGGGAAAATGTAGCCTATATAGCATTAAAAGAATAACGTTACGAAACAAATTTAAAACCATATATAGAATCTAAAGGATAACGTGAGTCTAATAACAAATTAAGAAAACATATAACCTAAGATACGCATAACATATAGGAAAACATACCAACAAAGTGCTTGTTATCGGTCGGGTTGAGTTGTTCAAAAGAAGCCAACCGAAAAAAAATATAATATAAACATACACAAATTTAGATACGCCAGTAATGTAGATACAATTATGAGACTCTACAAACATGAGTGAAATCTAAGTGCAAACAATAAAGAAACCAATCATGAACATACACTAACAATCTGTAAATAAAAAAGATAAATAAATGGGGGCACTTGGGATGCAAAAGGCAGAGATGGGAGATGGTGATGTTAATGAAAATGTAAAAACATGAAAGTGAAAGTGACCGATAATTATGGTACAATTTCTTAATTGGTTTTATGGATATTATAAGAGTTACTATTTTTTCTTAATCTTTTCAGTTTCTTTCATTAAAGAACATATGTAAATACGCACCATAATGATCGAAGAGAAGCTCAAGAGTTTTCCCCTACAGCTAAATACCAATGAAGTTAGTGAGCAAGAGTATTTACCCAAACTCGTTTAACTAATCGACATACTTATTACGTATTATTCATTAATCACATAGTAAAACAATAAATATCATCATCAATATAAAGTTTTAGCATTGATTCCATTTTATAACTTTTATATATATAAGATTGTTATTTTTCAAATAATCAATGTTTTATCTATACTATCTAAATACAAAAAATCATTTTTTTTTCTTAAACTTTTTACCTTTGAAAAAACTATTTAACATTTAAATATTTTAATTATTATAAAATGATTTTTTCATTTTGAAAATTTAGAAGAATTAAATTTTTATTGACTCTAAAAGTATTATAGCTTTAATTCCAATTAAAGTTTATTTTTATCATATTTTGACAGTATTGTTATTTTTCAAATAATCAATGTATTATCTATATTATCTATACTATATATTAAAGCATGAGTTGTTTGGTTGAAACTTAAGTCAGCAGATAATATTAACCCTTTATTCAAGCATGATCAATCTTAACCATTAAATCTTAAATGCATTTACAAAGTTTCCAAACCAAAAGGATCCACTCATGAATTAATATTTAACTATGATAAGATCAAAACATATCTATATATTTATATTAAAATATTAAACAATAAATCTGACTCATGTTTCTCTATAACATTCACTCAATTCCTTTTAATATTTTACTTTGCAAGACCAAATGCACCTGACTTCCCACCTCTTCTACAAAACATATCAAATTTCGTTATCCATATTTTAATTTAAAGTATAAGTAAATTATTCCATTTACTTAAGTATTTTTCAATAACATAAAAAACCTTTACTCTAACCTTCCTGATTCAGTATCATTGAAACCCTCCCCCCCCCCCCCCCCCCAAAAAAAAAAAAAAAAAAAAAAAAAAAAATCTGATATCATCATCAATGCATCATTATCATCTTTGAAAACAAATACTTCATTCAACCAATTAACCTCAAAAATCCATTGAAAAGAATGAGGTTGAGAGAGGAACAGAAAAAAGGGTCTTTGAAGGTGATTGTCGTCTCTTTCCAATGATTTCCATAAAAAAATCTTACCCTCCATTTATACTAGACCTGACAATCTCGACCCGTAAAGGTAAAAACGGGTCTTTTTGGGTAAACTTTTTTAACCCCACGGGTGTAATGGGTGTTGTGAAAATCATTGGAACGGGTTTAACGGGTTTAATCATTGGAGGTACGGGTCGAGCGGGTTATACCTGGTGGGTAATTGGTTAATAATTTGATAGGTGATGCTACAAAAATCCAGAATTTTTGATTTCATCCCCGATTAAACTGACCACCGTTATACCTCCGACCACCACCACTTCCACTTGCCACCAACCTTCGTCACGACCAATGGTTGCGCGGGTTGTCGGAAAAAGAAGCCGTGAAAGAAAAGGGAGTAGAGGAAATGGTGGTGGTAGATGTACTATTTAAATATGAATGAAAAGAAAAATATACTATGAATAAACTTAAATATAAATAATAAATATAAACTTTAAAAGCAAGCTGATTAGCAGATGGAATTGAGAAGATTAAGAAGTAGAGACGTTGCAACAGCCCTAAATTGACCCAAGTCCAATTTAAATTAACCCTAAACTGACTCAAATTCAAGCTGATTCAAGTTAATTTTGCCATAAGCTGAATCCAAGCTGATTCGACGTTAAGTTGACCCAAATCCAAATTGATTGATCAACCCTAAACTGACTCAAATTCCAAGTTGATTTATAAACAATATTTATATATACAAAATCCTACACTCAGCCGTCCATCGGACGGGTGTATTTCTAGTCTAATAAAACAAACCATTTTTTTAATTAAACTTTCTACCATTGAAAATCAAAAATACCCCTCTCTTTTATTCACTTATTTAAATATCTCCATCTAATATACATATAATACACTTAATGAAAAACTTTACAATATAGATCTCTCAACACTTAAAATAACTACACTGTCACCTCTAACATTAATTAATTTTACATTCACCACCATTGCCGTCCCCACCATCATCCCCGCTTCCAACCCCACCACCGTCACCACCACCACCTCCGCCATCACTACCCTTACCGCCGCCGCATTATGCGGGAATAAGTCTAGTATATTTATAAAAGTAACCTCTTACATGTAGAACTAGTCATCTCATCGAAATTATCAATTCATTTAATTGTGCAAAATCCTATAAATTATCATAAAAAAGCACTACACATATTGAAATGAAATTTATAAGACATATACTTAAAACCACCCATTAATCGTTAGACGAGATTAAAGACTAGTTACAGTGTTCACATCACAGTCAAACCGAGAAAACCAAATAACCGAACCAGACTTGAACTGAAACCTTTCAAAGAAGCTTACGATTTGATCCACGGTACCACATATTCAACCAAAAAGATTCTTAGTTCAGTCCAGGTATAACCCGTGAAAACCAAGACATGGATCGAAGAACCGAGAGAAGATCAAAGTTATTCATATTTTTGTGGAATTACTAAACATATATTCATTTATTTAGCAAATAAGATCCTAAATATCTAACATATATTCATACTCATATATACGTCAGCTTTCTCCAAACTATTTCTCCAAGTTTTAATAACCCTAAAAATGTTATATATACATATATATTTATATACAAACTGCGAACTAAAAACTTCACATTGACAAAAACGCTATCAATATTCAACCCTACAACAAACAAGATAAACATAAAGTTTTGTTTTTATATATGCTACTGTTTGGCATCTTATATCAATAGCAGGATAGCAGTCTATCGGAAAAATAATATTTAGGAGACTCGAAGCTTGTGAAACTATAAAAGTATGAGCAAAAATGTGATTTTATGAAACAATTCTTATGTTCTTATGCTGCCAATCGTATGTTTTGAAAAAAAAAGACGTCCTTATAAAATATTTGTGTTACTTGAATGTTGGATATGTAGTTGCTTACCTGATTCGGACATCACGAACACACTAACGTTAAAAGCTTATACAATTTTTATGTTAGTTTCACTCGGATTCGTTCGAACCTCTCCTACCCATAAACCGAGCATGAACCGAAAAGAAAACACCAGTTTGGTTCTCGAATCTACATTTTTTCAATATTGGTTTCCGGTTCGATCTTGAACATGTTCTTTTTGGTCCGGTTGTTGCACTGTGAACACTTAGTGTCATATCCTCTTATCTATATCATACTATATTATAATACAAGTTTCATTTACATTTTCAACATTGAACTTAAATTTTTAATATTGATTTTAAGTTGTAACATTTACTTCCCCAAAATGCCCCTGTATCTATTCTAATTTTACCTAAAATAACTATAATACCCTTTATCTCTCCTTAAATATTAACCAATCATTTTTTTTCATCTCCTCCATAAATCATTTTATTCTTCTAGTTCACTCAAAATCTTTTATCTCAAAGACCGTACTTTGATAAATTATAATAATTATATGGGTGTTCTTAAAATTTCATGCTCTTTAGTTATAGTAGTCATTCCATATATCTTCGACGAATTTTTAAATCCGAAGACGGAACCCGTACGGCTAAGGATAGAGCTTATCAGGTAGATCACCCCATCACCACCACCGCCGCCGCCGCCACCATGACATCACCAACCTGCCATCACTGCTGCAATGTGCGGTACCATTCTCGTATAAAAGAAAGGGAAGAAAACATAGATAAATATCTAAAAGGGTAAATCCGTCAATATATTCACCCTAAAACCTAAACACCGACTTCCCTACATCAATCGTTTCCGGCCTCCCTCCACAGTCCACCCTACTTTCATTATTATTCGCATGTTCTTTTTTCTTCAGAAAAAAACCTTACATTTACACCTTCAAGGTTTTTACTTGTTTATTTATAATAAAAATAATTAAATAATAACAAAGGTGGGTGATTTGAGATGGGTGTGCCGTCGTTTTACAGATGGCTGGCAGAGAAGTATCCAATGGTGGTTGTGGACGTTGTTGAAGAAGAATGTGTTGAAATTGATGGTGTAAAAATACCTATAGATACAAGTCAAAAAAACCCAAATAATATTGAATATGATAATCTTTATCTTGATATGAATGGTATTATTCATCCTTGTTTCCATCCTGAAGACCAGGTAATATATATATATATAGGGTAGGGTTAATGTGAGAACCAAAAATATGATATGGAGAGAACCGTAAGAATCACTAGTATCCTTCCTCTTTCTTCTTTTTTGTGTGGTTTTTTTATTTTTTTTATTTTTATTTTTCATTTGTTGAAACTTTTTTTTGTTTTTTATTTTCTTTTAACAAAAACCCATTCCAAAAAAAAAAAAATAATAAATAATTTTTTTTTGTAAAAAATTATATGGGTTATACGGTACGGGCGTTGCCCTACATCCGTTCTAAAGGGGTTGTCACCGGACGCAGTATGGATTTGGTGGGCGCCGATCCAAGAGATGGTGACGGTTGTTATGGTATGGGTGCAACCCTTAATTCTAAGGGCAAAACCATGAGAGATGATTTTTCAATGGTTCTCACGTTTCTCACCATATATGTTGGTTCTCACTTGATCCTTTCACTATATGTGTATAATCTTTAATATCAAGTTTGTCTTTTTTCTTGAATATGAATCTAATTGGTTGAGTATTTCTGTATTTGGTTTAATGGGTATGAATAAAGTTTGAAGCTTTATGTTAAAAATAGTGAACAATTTGTATAGTTAGCACTTAGCAATGCATGCCATTATAAATCTTGAAGCTTTTTAGTGAATTAGAATGTGTTTGTTATCGATAAATTTTGTGCTTAAAAAGTAAATTTTGCAACGGTAAACAAAAACTTTCATGAACAAGAAAGTGCACATTGTCATAAACATGAAAGCATGTGTGGATTTTATTAGTAAAATGTCATTTGAGCAATCATATATGAACTTCAACTTACGGGGTGTTTGGACGTGGCGCATAAGTGATCATAGAGATATGAAGTTGTAATAGGTTAACGCGGTTATACAAAGCCTGGCAAAAGTGATTATATCTTCTGATTTTTTTTTTTTGCTTTAGAGGCAAAATATTTTTACCTATTATTTGGTTATATCTGCTTAGTAGACTGTATAGGTGAGTTGTCATTCTGACAAATAAGTTACTTTTTTTTTTTCTTTGTAATTTGGTACTAACTTTTAATTACTTGGAGATTATTGCTCTAAAAAGACAGTACAAGCTGGTCATAGCTTTATACGATTTCTATTTTTACCTATTATTTGGTTAGGATGTCTGACATGAGTAAGCTGAGTGAACCTCAACATTGATGTGAAAATTGAACGTAACTATAGTCATTGTCCGTCATAATCACTATAAATTAGGCGTTGGATTTCTATGGATCCCATAATAATTAGTATTACTAATTATCAAAACTATTGGTTCCATTCTCGAAGCCCAAGATATTTAAATATCTAAAGAACAAAGCGAATCTGCTAAAGTCATATTTGAGGTGATTCTATCTACCAAGTTTCTTAGTTGAGTAAGCAGAGAATTCTATAATATTAGACTATACATATGGTTTTCATTTCTAGAAGACTGTATAGTAAACCATTATTGATGATGCTTAGTATTCTTTGGACTATATCTTATGTTTATAAACATTTATCTAATTTAGTTCTATGTTTTGACCTTTTTCCTGTTCATATATACAGGCTTCTCCAACCTCTTTTAATGAGGTGTTTCTACGCATGTTTGACTTTATTGACCGGCTTTTTGTGATGGTGCGACCACGTAAACTGCTCTACATGGCTATTGGTAATTATAAAGTGTGATTTTTTTTGTTACTTACGCATTGAGAATATATGCTTATCTTTTAATATGGTATTAGACGGTGTTGCTCCAAGAGCAAAAATGAATCAGCAACGGTCTAGGCGTTTTAGAGCAGCAAAGGATGCAGCAGATGCAGTATGTATCTTTTTTCTTTTCATGTACAGATGACAAAATGGGAGCGTCAGCAAAGTTGGGCGACGACTCAATATGTGTTGGGTCGACATGAGTTGTCAAAGTTTTTTTTTTGTCTAATATAGTCAATTAATTCATAGTATGGTCATAGAAGTCTAAAATAGTGATCCACTTTTCTAAAATAGTTGACTAATAGTATGTCAATAAAAATATTTTGCTAAAAGGCCAAGTTGCTATGACATTTTAATCAGGTTGAAAGTCATATGTGGTGTATTTTGCAACATTTCATTTACTTTATAAATTTTAAATCATTATCATATTTTTTTTTTGTTTCTTATAAAATTAAAAATTTATAGAAAATGGACAATTTTTTTGTGAGTCAAGCCATTCGGATCCAACATTTACGAAAACCAACCTCTTTCGACCCGGATTTTTTCGTCACCTCTGGTTACTCAATCTTGAGAGCATGCTAAGATTGAATTTTGTGATATGCTTTTTAGGCAGTGGAAGAAGAGAGGTTGAGGGAAGAGTTTGAGAGGGAAGGCAGAAAGCTTCCTCCAAAGCAAGAATCACAAACTTTTGATTCCAATGTCATCACCCCAGGAACTGAATTCATGGCAGTCTTGTCACTTGCTCTCCAATATTATATCCACAAAAGATTAAACAATGATCCTGGATGGAAGTCTATAAAGGTATTATATTATTCAGAGATTCATGCATGTTCGATGTTCTAATGTCAGGTTTTTTGTGATTCAATTGAAGGTTATCCTTTCTGATGCAAATGTTCCTGGCGAAGGAGAGCATAAAATCATGTCATATATTCGTCATCAAAGAAATCAACCTAGTTTTGATCCAAATACTCGGCATTGCTTATACGGTTTGGTATTGTCTTTTACTTTTTACCCACTCATTTGTATTATTGTGTACTTAGTGGTGGCAAAATGGAGACTCGGACCACTTTATCTCTAATTATATAATTAGTAATTAGTATGCAGATAACTGTACAATAATTTTTTAATATAATTATGTATTCATTAAACTAAATTTTAGGAACAAACATTTTGGGCAACTTCAATATGTTTGGCCTGTTTGACCTTTTGCTAACTTATGTATACTCTTCATTAACTAAGTTAGGATAGGAAATTTTATGCAATAAAATAAAAAAAGTACAAGTTGGGCAAATTTTTTCTGTTTGGCCCATTTGACCGTCATTGTTTTTTTCTTGCTATTTTTCTTATTATATATCTATGTCTATATCTATATATAACTCTGGTTGATCCATTTAGGTAAATGACCAAATATGGCAAATTTGCTTTTTATAAATGTACTGGTTTTTTGCTCAAATTTGTTCTTGAATCTCAACGTCACATCAAATTATTGTTCTTTTTTATTTACAGGATGCGGACTTGATAATGTTGGCTTTGGCTACCCATGAAGTTCATTTTTCAATACTTAGAGAGGTAAGCATTCCACAAGCTTTTGTAAATAAAAAGAGTGGTTACAATAACTTGTGTAGCTGTGAAGACGTGTGATTGTGTATTACAATCAGAAAGTTATAATTTGTTGATGTCTTCTCCCAAATTTTCTGTTTCCTGCTTGTTTATGTTCTCTTTTGCAAATTAATAACTGTATGCTTTGATCAAATACCAAAGGGCGGATTGGTATGCACATCTATACCCTGAAATCTATCTTAGTACTTTATTTTAGAAGTTGAAAATAAATGCAAATAGAAATAACTAAAGTAGTTATTTGTTCTGTTTATGTTTGAGTGCTTTTGTATGTTTCAGGTTGTATATACTCCAGGACAACAGGATAAGTGTTTTCTTTGTGGTAAAATGGGTCATATGGCAGTTAATTGTGAGGGGAAGGCAAAGAGGAAAGCCGGAGAGTGTGACGAGAAAGCCGATGGCGATGCAGTTCCTAAGAAGCCGTATCAGGTATTTATTATAAACAGAGGTCGTGTGATGTTTTTGGATATATGATTATACAGAATAGTTGGTTCAGTGTTTGAGTTACTTTGATCATGTTTTGATCTTGTGATTGTACATGGTTAAAGAATCAGATTAGAAAAGCGGGTAAGAGTCTAAGAAACCAAAGATTTAGATAATTGTAAAATTACATAACTATTGTAAGTTTATTGAAGTTTTTATGAGCTGATTCTGGTTTATAAAGTTGCTATAAGGAGTTTCAAAACACAAATACAAATACTTATGCAATCTGCATATTTGATATAATGACTTGGTTCTTTATCAGTTTAATGTTTCTCTCTTTTGATTACTCGAGGTTATGCTTTTGCAGTTCCTCAATATTTGGACTCTCAGAGAATACCTGGAATATGAGATGCAGATTTCTAATTATGAGATTGATCTTGAGCGAATAGTTGATGATTTTGTTTTTCTCTGTTTTTTCGTTGGAAATGACTTTCTACCACATATGCCTACTTTGGAAATCCGTGAGGTTTGTTCCCAGTATTTGCTTCTAAAGCTTCAGGGTTATTAATCATAATCTGAATTAATCTTGCACTTTTATCATCTATTTTTCCAGGGTGCCATTAATCTATTGTTTGCAGTATACAAGCAGGAGTTTAAGGCTATGGGTGGGTATTTAACTAATGCGAGCAAGGTGATTAGTTATTCTTCTTAGTTTCCTCTAAGGTTTGAATGATTTTATCAATGTTTTATCAGCAAATTATCCTATATGGTTGTTTTAACATTAAGCACCGTTTTTATTTTGTCACAGCCAGATCTTAGAAAAGTAGAGCATTTCATCCAAGCAGTTGGATCATATGAAGACATTATTTTCCAGAAAAGAGCTCGATTAAATCTGGTATAAATTGCCCCCTGTGACTATATGTTTTCTATATGTAGAGTCTGATACCTCAATTACATCTGGAGGTGGCACTTTGTATCCATTTATACATAGGTTATTTGTCTATCTTTTTATCTCTAATAGGTCAATTGGGCTTAATTAAAAACATTTGCTAAAATGGAAACATGTTAAATGGCTTGAACTGGGAAGTTACCTTCTAAATTATGATATAACCTAGATTAATATTGTTATAATTTGTCGTAGTCAACGTAATATGGTAGTTTTTGTAAAGGATTTTAAAAGAAAACGTATAATAATTGTTGTGGGTTAACTCCAACATGTTACCCAATCCAATGCCCACCCATTTTGCCATCGTTTTTTACATTATTCAATTTTCTGCTCAGAAACAAGCGCAGAGGATGAAGATTGACAGGGGTTGTGCAAGAAGAGATGATGCTCAATCAGTGTCTGAACCCGAGTCTTTGGTTCCAGTTAATCAGGTTAAGCATGCCACCAAGGAGCTGCCTGCCCTTGACATCCAGAGAAAACGGCCTATGCAGTTTGACGATCATCAAAGCGATCTTCGAGCAAAAAAAGTTGCACGTTTGACTTCCGGGGCTACGGTTGGGGCTGCTTTGGTGGAGGCAGAAGCTAGTCTTGAAAGAGAAGTATGGATTTTTCTGTTAATTAGTTTTACTTATTTAAAGTAAAAGTGGAAACTTGTTTTATTCAGCTTTCTTTTCTATATATTGACAAGGAATTTGGTGACATTGAACCCCTTGTATTTCTTAGTTAAGTTTTTTGATTTTACTCATTTCAAACTGTTAGAGTTAATACATAAGCTGTAGCGAGATATTAGGTTGAGTTTGCCACCCATACTTCATAACAATTTTCATCATTTGCAATACTAGGCTATACATTGCTTGTGGGGACCCTTAGAATTTGTTATTGCATCATTTCATGGTATTTGCTGTTTTAAAAGTTGGTTATATTTTAGGCACTTGAGAACAAAGAGGAATTAAAAGAAATGTTAAAGGGAGTACTACGTAACAAGTCTGATGTTTTTAACGCTGCAGAGCAGGAAGAAGACAAGGTTAGAGTTCAAATTCGATTTTGTAATCTATCTGTTTTAGTTTTTTGGTTATTCTAGCATTGTTTACGATAAATTATAGTATTGATGTTATTAATATGATCTACCCTTTGGCAGATTCAACTTGGTGCCCCTGGGTGGAAGGAAAGGTATTATGAAGAGAAATTTTCAGCCAGAACTCCCGAGGAGCTTGAGGCAATACGGAAAGATGTTGTAAGCTTTTTTAAGTTTTTAGTGTTTATTTAATTACATTGTTATGATATCTTCCTAACCTCAACAAACACCCAGCATACTAATAAAAAAAGGTCCAATTGAAAGGGATGTATGAAATGACGTCTGTGTTGTGGATTTGTGTTGTGGGATTGATTATCGTGATTTATCAGTTTGTGTCTGGACTACGGATAAACATTTTTCTGGTTGGGATTATCTCATTGTTTAGGGGTTTCGGTAAGTTATTTCACATCAATTGCAACAAAGTAGATTATCTAAGCCTTTAAGGGTAAAATAAATATTCATATATGCGATTTTTAACATAGTTCATAAGACTCTTACTCTTCTCCAACAATTTTCTTTTTCACAATAATGTGCTTTTTGGTCATTTATCTATTAGTTTTCCAAAGAATTAGATTAACAAATCATTCAAGCTTCTGATATTAGTACTTCAATGTCAGAAGCACATCGTAATCCTATCTTAAAAGCACTTTTTATTACAACATATTATTACATTTCAAACGCAAATCTAAACTGCCACTTCACCAGGAAATGAGTTGATATTTGATACGAATGTTCATAGGTTCTAAAGTATGTGGAAGGCCTTTGTTGGGTGATGCACTATTATTATCAAGGTGTTTGTTCCTGGCAGTGGTAATGTTCTTCCTTGAGGAGTTATCTATTTCTTTTACCCTTCAATATGAGCAACAAATTAATTTTACTTCTGTCATCTATCATTATCAAACTGACTTAAATATCCTATGAGGTTTATTTTCTTTTTCTAACAATGTAGTTGTTTTCCAGGTTTTACCCTTACCATTATGCTCCATTTGCTTCTGATCTCAAGGATCTTGCGCAATTAAATATACGTTTTGAGCTTGGGGCACCATTCAAACCATTTAATCAGCTACTAGGGGTTTTCCCTGCTGCAAGGTTGGCTTTTTTACTTATTTATTGTAATTTCGTACCTTTATCTTTATGGCTATAAATTTTTTATATTTGTTTTATCATCTAATTGAAAATTTTCTAGTGCTCATGCACTTCCAGAACAATATAGAAAATTGATGACGGATCCAAATTCGCCTATCATTGATTTTTATCCTACAGGTATAGTTGATTTTTGTCAAAATGGTCATTTCTTATACTCTATAGAAGTATTTTTGTGATACAGTTATGGATTGATTTAAATTTTTTGGCTGACCAGATTTTGATATAGACATGAATGGGAAGCGGTATGCATGGCAGGTCTGTTTTCAATGCTCACTATTTTGTTAAAAGATGATAATCTCATTCCATTCATTAATGAATGGGTTGGTCTTTTCATTTTATCTATAACTGGTTAAATTAATAAAATTTGGCTTAAAGTTTCCCAAAATGCACTTTTATAAATAACTAGATTATTATTGAAGCAATAGGCTTTTAAAATCATATTTAACACACTTATTGTGTATTAAAATATATTGAAAAAATTGAACATAGTGTTTTGGTTGAACAGGGTTCGACTTTATCTCTAATGGGTCATAATCATAAACTAACTTGAAAACTTAAAACGGTCAAATCGATGACAGTCACCCATGGTCTAAAAAAAGTTCATCCTCAAAATTAAATTTGCTTAAAAATATTCTATATTACCGTCATTGGTTATCCTTATGTCAGTTGTTTTTTTAAGTTCAAAAAGACAAGCATACACGACCAATCATTTGGACCCACATAAAATTTCTCACTTTTTGACCCTTAACTCTAGCCGACCATTTTGTCACCTCTAAGGTTTAATAAAAATTGTTTAAATGATCACCTCTGATTATAATAAGTATACTGGAAATGTTCACAAGTTTTGTTGTGTGCTTATCAATTTTAGGGTATAGCAATGTTGCCTTTCATTGATGAAGCCCGTCTTCTTGCAGAAGTGGAAAAAGTCGAACCCACTTTAACGGTATGGTGATGAATGCTCTCTTGTTGCCTGTTCAAAGTTCAAACTCATGTAAGATTTTATATTCTTATTGTGACTGTGATCTTTCTCCGTGAAGGAAGAAGAAGCACGGAGAAACAGCAGGATGTGTGATATGTTTTTCGTGTCTGCATCACATAAGTTATCTCCATACATATATGCTCTCAATGATCGCAGGATGAAGCTGTCAATAAAAAAGCAATCTAAACTCAAGGAACGAATTGATGCTGTAGCAAGGTTTGTAGCTCTTGCATAGTTGCATCTAGATTCCATATGTGGCAATTTCAAAATATTTACTTATGTAAGGGTTGATTTGGGTTATGTTATAGCTCTTGTGTGTTAATGGGTATAATAAAAGCAGGTGGTTTAAATGGAACTGATCTTATAGGTCAAAAGGCCTCAAAGTAAGGGTGAGCATAATATTTATGGATACGTTGGTTTTAAGTCCAAATGGTTAATAGCCGAGTTGGCTTAACAAATTAAATTATCAACGTGTACCCAGATGCAGACTACATCATGTAGTATTCAGCTAAAGGATTCTTCAAAAGGAGGACTTGCCGAAACCCAAACCCATAGGTCTAAGCTGTTAATAAGCCTTGTATATGAACTATATATATATAGAAGGAATCATCCAACTTAATAAACCTTCCATATGTAGTATATGTAGGAGGAAGAATCCCCAGCTATAAATAAATAAGGGATTTTATCATATATATCCTTGTTAAACTCAAAAATCACATATTTACCCACTTAAATAAGATAATATCACATATCCCCATGTTAAACACTAAAATGCATTTTAAATACCCATTTAATTAATCCTAACGTTAAATGAAGCCTTAAACACCTTTCTAAATTATAAACTAACCAATGTGTCCTTTTCGATGAACGTCCCCTTAGATTAGATATTATCTTTGTATTAATAAACCCCTATTAAATAGTGGTATATTTTCGATGTGTGTGTTATGTGATTGAATCATCAATCTTTTGAATCAAATTCCAATTCCTTATGGGCTCTAAATAGCTGCTGGTAATTTTTTAGATGAAATTAACACTGCAAAAAGAGAAAGATCATATATTCATATTTATATGTTTCTGTTGTTATTTATGTATATATAGGCATGTATCAATCCGTATTCCTATAGGTTTGTTCAACTTTAAAGCTTATTAAAAATCCACGCACACAGTATAACGTTACCATTTTCATCAAAAATGGATATCTCCAAGAATTCGTTTTCTACAAGCTTGCAAATATTAGGGGCAAGATGGGGATTTAGTTATATGAAATTGTTTTATTAATTTTAATTAATAATTTGGGTAAATATGTGAGTTTTATTAGTTAGGTTGGTTATATTTGATATTGTGTTATTTAGTTGGGTATATATGTTATTTCAAAGGCTAATAAGGGGATATATGAGTTTATCCCAATAAATAAAATGCAATTAAGCACTTAATAATTTGACGGTTAGTAATAAAGTAACTAAACAATACCTTCATGGATATTGGAACTCTATATTATCATCACTTGAAACGCTTTATGGTACATTAGGCGCATAGTGTACAGAAAGCGAGCAGTTTTTGAGAATTTCAGCGCTTTTTTCTTAAACTCAGTCACTAAAAAGCGTAAGATTTTTGTACAGAAGCCGCTTTAGTGAATCTGGACTGTAAAATAGGTCCAGAAAATAGGTCCATTTAGTATTTAAGATGGTCCAATACTCTCTAAAAGTTAGGGGTGGTAAAATTTTGTGGGTTTTTAACCTAATCGGGGGTTTTGATTATCTTATGTGATTCTCAGGTTCTAACATGAATTTTAGGTTGTTTTGCTACTTAACTAATTTATCTTTTTTTTTAAGTGTGCGCCTCGCGTACGAAAATCCCGCCGCTTTTGCGCTTCTTAAATGGACCTGTTCGCTTTTGTCCGCCTAAAATAATCTCTTTTTATTGGGATAACAAATCTGGGATGTATAGAATTTAAATTATTTATATCAAATTTCTTTAGGTCGATTGCACGTCCATCATTTAATATTAAATGTACAACTAAGCTGCGTTTATAACTGTGTATATACATACGCACATATATAACACAAATACGTATATACTTGTGGTGACCAAAGTGTGTTATAACTGTTAAGTCAGTATGATAACTTCAACCCAATTGAATTAGCTGGTAAATCTGAAACCAAAATCCGAACCGTCGGCTACGGTATTGATTTGGATAGTTTCTGTCAGTTAATTCTGTTAGAGGTTTTTTTTTTGTCCTCACTCCTACCCAAGGTGTATATTTAATGTTCAAAATATACTAAAATTATTCTAGTATATAAGAATATATTGTTATCAAAATCTAACTCCCGCTGTCTCAAAATCATTATCCACCTTACTATTGTAGGCATTCCTAGTGGAATTTCCCCGCTTCTAAAAGTAAATTCTTTTGATATGTTACCGAAGGTAGAAAGGCTGCTTACTGAAAGTCCTCTGACAAACAATTATCCACCTTACACCCTTGGTCCAAAAACTGTTATCTACCTTTCCATATTCGTGAGCCTCAATATAATTGTCCTCTTTCAGTAATAGTATGATACACTTGACTAGAGGTGGCAAAATGGATGGGTTGGGTGACGGGTCAAAACGGGTCTGGGTCAATACGGGTAGTTTCGGAAATGGGTCGAAATGGGTTCGGATCAACACGGTCCCATGTAAAAACGGGTCAATTTAAAAATCGACTTTAATTGTACATTTTTTTATAAAAATAATACTTCCTTTATTAAATGCATTGTTTACTTTTAAAGAAAACTAAAACATACTCTTAAATTTTGAAATAACTGGATGGATATATATACTTAAGAAAATTAATACATCCTTCATCCTCTACCCTATTAGTCATACACCTATTACTATACTACATACAAATATACAATTGAAAGCTTTTATTATTTTATTATTATTATTCTATTATTTTATTATTATAGAAAATTGATATTTTGGTGTATGCATTAACTTTAATTGCCAAGGAGTCAGCACGTGGCCCTTTTCTCTGCTACACTCAATGGATCTCTCAGCTCCCTCTCCCATTCTCCTCCCTCTCTCTTCTACAATTTCCCTCTGATCTTTGAACAAAATGGAAGATGACCCGTCATGCTTTTATCTTAATCCAATTCATCTCAAACATTATAAGCTATATTTTCAAAGCTACTTATATCAACCCGTTAAAATAATTGCTACCACCCATATATACCCAAAGCTTTAAAAAAACTACCCAGAATCGCCCATTGATATGTATATGGGCAGGTATTGCCACCTCTACAATTGACTACCTTTCCCATGTTACCCTTGAGATTATTACAAAAATTAGGGAGGCATTTAATAGAAAGTGAAGGCTAAAGCTATAATTTGACTAAATCAGTATTGATCTCATCTTAGTATGATCATGAATTAGTCATGTTAGCATGTACATTAATACAGTTTAATTGAAATTTAGTTAATATTTACTAATTTGAATAATGCTACTGTAAAACACATGATGCAGAATCAGTAACTCTTGATTGAACTATGGATCTAAACAATTTCTAATATGCTTTAGTCTAGCAAGAGCATAAGAGTTGGTTGGAAACTTGGAATATTGGCTTGATGAGTAGCAGGTCGGTATGTGTAGGGGTTATTAAAATATCAAAGTATGATTATATAAATATCTCGTCATATAATGATCCAGTATTTTATATATTTCATACATAATGAATATCAGATACTGATCCTTTTTTTTTAAGTAAAGCCACATATAACGTTGAAAATACTAGAGTATATAGTGATTTTTAAATAGTTGAATCTGTTTCACTTGCTTGTATCAACTTCTTTCTGATCAACTTTGGGCTACTTGCAGTGATGGAATGAATGGCTATATATTTCTTCCTGCTGGAGAGCCTTGTCCTACAATTTACAGATCACCAATCGAGGGGATGGAAGATATAATGGACAATCAAGTCATGTAATTGATTACTGTTTATTTCATTCTTAAAGAAGTGTGTGTTTATTGATTGTTATCTTATTTATCTAGTTTACTGTTTTACTTTTCAGCTGTGCAATATACAAGCTTCCGGATCCTCGTAAGCATATAGCTCGCCCCCCTGCCGAGGTTAAAATGCCAAAGAAGGTAAAAATTAATGTGATCTTTTGCTTAATGACCATTCAACTAGTTCAATTGATTATATCTGCCCGGCAAATGATAAAAACTAATGTGACCTTTGTTATTGACCATGCAACTAGTCTATTAATTATATCTGCTTGGCAAAATCGATGGCTTATGCAGATTATAGCCCAAAAGAGTTAAGCTCATAGTGGGTCATATTGGCTTGCCAACACTTCTCTAAACATTGTTTTGATTTTTATAAGTACTTGTGTTAAACTTGAGGGTTATTAATGGTTTAATTCTCAAACTTTCATCAATATGACATTTTAATACTTCTTTTTTATGGTTTAATCCCTTCACTTTTTGCACATTTGATAAACAATTCTTTTTGACTTGTTATGAGGGGTTCTCAATTTATTTTTTAAATTAATATTTTAACCCTCAAACCTCATTTTGTAAAATGGGTTTTATGGGATTAAACAAAAATTGTTTAAGTTAAAATTTTAAAAAAGGTGAAACTCTAAGGATTAAGAAACTAATTTTCTAATATAACAATTTTGCCAAGTAAAAGTATTTAGGAGGCTGTAAGCATTTAAATGCATTTTTGATGGTCAGTTGATCTTTTGTGCAACACTAACACACTCGTTTGTTTATGCAGACTGTAACGTTGGGGGATTTGAAACCCGTACCTACTTTATGGCATGAGGGCAATGGGCGGAAACCTTGGTATGCTCGGTTTGCTTTTATTTTCATCGGCCAATAGAGATAGCAATTACAACCCATTTGGGCCTATTTGGGCATTTGGCATATAGTCCAGCTCCAATTCATTTTGACCTGTACCTAAAACAACCTTATCTTGTTTGTCGCTTTATTAGACCCTCATGAACCATCCGGGTTGCCACTCCTAGAAGCCAATATACATAGCACTCATCATTGGGCCAATAACACGATACTTTCACTGAACTTCATTTTTGCCATTGGACTTTCAAGTTGCTACTAAATCATCCTTTTTTTTGAAAGTTATCATAAAAACATTCAAGCTACAAAAAACTTTCTTTACACCAGTCAAAAAGGCTTGTGTTAATCATCTTTTTGAAAGTGAAGAACTTTTGATAATAGTTTTAAACTATTGAAATTAAATAACAATTGAAGTGAAAGCTGCAATGCTGTTTATTGCAATTTGCCAAGAGATATTTAACATTTGAATCATTTAAATAACTGTCGTGATTCAGGAATTTGTCATTCCACGGTAATGTGCACAATGAGCATAAAAACCCCCCTGGATCTATTTCTGGGCAACGGTTGACTGAGGTGGCTCATAGACTCGTGGTCAATAGTTTACAAGTCAAAATAGAGAGGAAGGTGCATGGTCTTCAAGCAAGTGGTGCGAGTCCTTTAGTTGTTTCCCAAGGTTCCCAATATGGTGCTGTAAAGAATGACACTACCTCAAATTTCCGTGGCCGGCTGCAAAGTAATGACTCTGGTGGGGATGGTCCTAACTGGACACGTGTGCATGACCCTCATCAGTCTTATGGATATTATAATGCTAATTTCCGTGGCCGGCTATGTAAGAAATATGGTCCGTATGGTGCTAAATGGATACGTGTGCCTTATGGACATGATGGCCTTGTATGCTTGCCATGTGAGACCCCAATGCCCACCAGAGTACTGGCTAACGGTCTGGGTTGTGGTTCCAACAGTGGGGGAGGCAATCCATCTGGTGGGTCAAATGGTAACCAGCATCAGGGTGGGGTAAGGGTACCCAGGGCGAGTAAAAGTGGTGGCACAGAGGAGGGTCCAAGTAATGGCACATGTGGTCAAAGTGAAGCCAAAGTGTGTCGACGTGACCGCAGAGGAGGTACTCATCCAAAAGTTGGTGGAGGCGACATAGTTAAGATGTTGAACAAAAGTGGAACAAGTACACATCCGGAAAATGGTGGAGGTGACATAGTTAAGATGTTGAATAAAGGTGGAACAAGTACACGTCCAGAAAATGGCGTAGGTGAAGTTCAGGTGTTGAACAAGGATGGAACAAGTACGCTTCCAATAAATGGGGAAGGTGACAAAGTCGTTCAAAATTTTTTTTTGAAAAGGGGTAGAAAAAAGAGACATCATAAAAATGGTGGTCACATAAATGGCGTAGGTGAAGTTCAGGTGTTGAACAAGGATGGAACAGGTACGCTTCCAATAAATGGGGAAGGTGACAAAGCCGTTCACAAAAAAAAATTGAAAAATGGTATAAAAAAGAGACGTTGGAAAAATGGTGGTCCCTTAACTACAGTGTTGAACAAGGATTGTACAAGTACACATCTGAAAAATGATGGAGATGATAAGGTATCGAGCAAAGATTGAACAAAGCCTTTGCCACCACCTTCTCTGAAGAGCTGGAGGCAGTACTCGGCACCCCCCTTGCTTCATCTCCAATGAGTGCAATCCAGAAACAAGAGGTCGTGACCCACGTGAAACATAATGCAATACATGTCCTTATAGGTCTCTTGGTGCCCTTAATTTTGTTAATTATGTTGCGTCGAGTTCTAGTAGCATTGGCTTGTTATTTAGGACCTCTAATGACCAAAAACATGTATTTTTACTGGTAAAACATACTTGTTGAGTTCTTAAAAGTTCAGGAAAGTTTTACGGTAGTTGGGCCATCTAGGTTTGAAAACTAGACTAGTGGTCTGATTCGTTGAGGTCTTTTGTTTTTAATCTTTTTTCTCCAGCTAGTGTTACATTATTTATCTTCTTCCTATATAACGTTTGATTATTTACTGTCCTTGCACAGTCGATATGTCCCCTTTTAAACTCGTTGTATTAACTGTACGTATTTAAAGAACTATACAAAGTTCGTACTCCTATCCAAAAATGAGTGTTCATTAGCTAGTGTTACATTATTTCTCTCTTCCTACATTCTTATTTGGGTTGTTCCAATGTACATTGTCATTCTCTTAAGGAGTTCTCCTTTTCATTGTATTGCTTTTAAAAACCTAATTTCTAAGAATCGGTGATAAATGTAAAAACATATTGTAATTTATGCAATGGTTATGTGCCAATAAAACTTATGGTGCTGTGTAGAACTTGCTTGACTAATAAAGTAAACGTCTGAACAATTCATAAAAGTTGTTTGTTTAGGACTTAAATATCTTGAATTTTTTGTAACCCAATTCAATTTTGGATAAAACAGTATTTTTGAGAGGGGCTTTTTTATCCTGATATTGATACCCGTCTTTTTCATCCTGAAAGAGTAATATTAAGTAACACAATGTGAGTGGATATTATCAATTAAATATTTATTGAGAAAATTCGTGACAATATAATTAGTGTGAGTGATCTCACCATTGGAAGCGGGTGGGCTTGGGTTGGGTAGTTTACAAAGTAAAAACCTCTCTCTTTTGTCTAAATGGTGGTGGAGATTTCGTACTGAGCCTTCTAGTTTATGGGTACAAGTCATCACCGCCATTCATTTTTCAACCAGAAATTTCTCTCCTGTTCCTGTTCGAAATAATTTTGTGGGAGCTTGGAAAACCATTGCAGGTTTAAGCTCTCACCTCTCCGAGTTTGATATTGCTCTTGAGTGTTATATTACAGGTTCGCTTGGTAATGGTAACACTATCAGGTTTTGGATCGATACCTGGTTAGGCGATGTTCCATTATGTTCGACTTTTCCCGATCTTTTCAAGTTGGAAAAAATAAAACAATGCTTAGTCAAGGATCGTTGTACAGGTGCCGGAAACTTCTCACAATGGGAGTGGAAATGGACTCGTCCACCATCCACCATGATTGAGTTACAACAGCTTCTAGAACTACTATCTCGACTTCAAAGTATCCACTTGTCTAGTGAAAACGACACATGGAAATGGAAACTTGACAACTCCCTTTCCTTCTCAGTTAAATCCATGACCGTTTTTAGAATGCTACATTTGGACCAAAGCATTGGGCTTTCCCTTGGAACAAATTGGCACCCTTCAAAGGAATATCAACGTCTCCTCCACTTTATGCGTTTTATGTAATTCTCACAATGAAACCACCGAGCATCTTTTTCTTCATTGTCCTTTTGCCGAGTCGCTTTGGAGCTTCTTCCAATCATGGTGCCAGATTCCCTACAAAAGCCTCATACCCTACTCGAACTAATGGATTTTCACAAGACTACATCAACAAACCCCTGGAAGCAGAAACTCATTCATCTTGTCATTCTTACTTTCTGTTGGATTTTATGGAAAACTAGAAACGAGCAAATTTTCTCCAATAAACCAAGCTCTCCCCGCTTTGCCTTCAAAGAGATCAAAGGCTTAAGCTTTCTCTGGCTAATTAATAGAGCAAACAACATAGCAATTACTTGGTCCCAATGGAATTATTTTAATGTTTAAATCTTTGTAATTGGTTCTTTCCTGCATTTGTATGGTTTTCTAGCTCCTTGCTAGATTTCATATCAATAAAATATCTTTTTAAGGTTCAAAAAAAAAAATTTATAAAATTTTGTTAGATTGTATTTTAACGTGTCAAGTTAAATAGTGTATTTGCGTAATTCGCATAAGAATGATCTCATTGAACCTGTTGATTGATCAATAACTTGTTATGTCAGCCCATTACTCTTTGGAAAATTTTGTTATAAATTGTATTTTGATAGTTAAAGATATAGTATATTTTTGTTTTTTGAAAATTTGTTATAATACGGAGAAAAGAATTGAGAGGGGAGAAGAGATAATTCTATTAACCATACATTAGGGTTAGAATATAGCCTTGTATTTATAGGCTCCAATAGAATGTTCAAGAGAATATGCCAAGACATAGATAAGGAAGTGAATATCCATACAAAAATATTCATAATACTCCCCCTTGGATATTCACAAGTTATTATACGCAGATATAGTGTTTGCTGCCTCATTAAAAACCTTACCAAAAAAACCCAGTGGGATAAAAACTCGGTGAAGGGAAAAAGAGTGCAGCGCGTATAATACCCCCCCTCATCTGAATATCTGTCTTTGAAATATCAAATGTTGATCTTGTATATAAATGATTCGATAATCTGCTCAATTATTGCTCGATCAGGTGTGATGAAGACTAATTATGTCACCGTCTTGTTTATTATATGTCGAGATTGACTCTATCATTATTTGAGCTTGATCTATATATACTGCAATATCTTCAAATGACACTATTAAATATTTCTTGCCAATATGGCGAACACATTCTTCTTGTGCATTTTCATCATTGATCTTTGACCATGATCATCTTCATAGCTTGATGATGTAGTTCTTGATGATTGCTAAACCTCCATAAAATTTGTAGCGTCACCATTTGTGAAAAACCAAATTCTCCGTGACAGTGCTTTAGGCGGATGAGAATTCTTTTGATCATATAATCTCAAATCTCATGTGTCGAAGTATGTCTTCAGTTTCATCCAACGATATCTTGTTGATATGTAGCCATGTATTGCTAACACATTTATGGAAAATTACAATATTGGGGATATGTAGTACTATGTGTAGCACTAATAAGATATATCAAAATCCCATTCGCGGTTTGAAAACCGATAATACCTTAATGAGTAAGCCTAGCCAATATTGAAGCTCTTTGACCTTTCGTCAATATACTTTTATAATGGACAAAAGTCTCATTAATGTTATGCTTGATTTTTCGAGATAATACAACACTAAGTTGTAGTATATCCATCTCTTCATGAGATTCAGTATCCATTCATTAATTATTTATAAATCTCTTCCTTGGATATCCAATTTGCAATTGATGATATTGCATGTCGACAATTGTGCCATACACATATTTTGTTTGGCCATATAATGACATAATAATCTCAAAACCAATGTTGTCCATAAGAACCATTCATACATATGTTGGTCATTAGAAATATGATTCATTATCCAAACATTTTATATCTATGTAAAACTTTAAGCCATTTGCGGGCTCTAATGATAGCAAGGAGATACAAATAACTATTTGTATATCACGGTATTCAAATCTACCAATAATATGATCAACCATGGGAGAAATATATTAGGTCTTTGCGAAAATCTATTGTAGCATCATTTCGCATTTCGCTTTAGTACAAAGACCGATAAAGTATGCTACACATTCTTATATATGAATTTCATGTCCAAAACTCCGTGCACGATTAGAGGCTTTAAATACTTAGTAGCAATGTGCGTCTTGCTATTTTAGTCAACGTATCTCAATTTCTTGCACCTCATAGCATATATGCTCTTAAAATTTGCACGCATAGTATTTAGCACCATATAGTGTACATAATCGTTGTCGACATCAATCTTATTTCAATTCCATTATTTCGATTCAATTCAATACTTGTAAGAGATCTCTTTATTATTCAAATATCAGCGGTTCCTTATGAACCATTATGTCTATTGTCTCTTTAAGACACATGTGTGGGTCTTCTCACCTCGATATGACCATCACTTTATTGCTCCTTTCTATTTTCAGTTTCGAGGCTTTTTATTTGGAATCAATATACCATTTTGCATGCGTGCCATAGACTTATATAAGTTATCATTATGAGATACGATCACCATTGGAGCATTGAAAATCAATGTATATGGCTTTACTTGATTTAGTGAGCGTGTAAGTCAATTTCCAAACTCAAGTCTTTGGATCATCATATGAACATTATGTTCATGTTCTTTAGTAAGCTCACACAAAAACCGTTCAAAATTGTTTCTTCCCCCCCCCCCCCCCCTTAATGAATTCCTCTTTAGAAATACATCTTTTTGCATTGTTATAGGATATATATCATATCCAAGATAACGAGGAGGAAGTATTTTATCTTATTGGCATGATGTAAGCTCATATTGTATAATGATTTTGCCCAGACATATAATTCGGATTTTTGCTCTAATAATCTTTAAATTTGCAATAGACGCTTAATACGCGCTTTTAAATAACCCTTGATCAATAGGAGAATGGAGCATAACATAGTATTAGCCTCATTTCAAATTCAATTATTATTGTAAATAACCGTTGTTATTACTTATTTGAGCTACAATTATTTATGTTGTGAATAAATTCAAAGAGTAGCAAAATAAAATTCATGCTCTTTAATCCAAAAAAATGAAACTTTTAAGTTTCTTATGCATAACCATAGTTATGATTCATCTTAGTGAATAACGAAAATATCAATCAGTGAGGAAACCTTCAAGTTTCTTATGCATAACTGTAGTTATGATTCACCTTAGTGAATAACGAAAGAACAATTAGTGAGGAAACCTTGAAGAATCTTATGCATAACCGTAGTTATGATTCATCTTAGTGAATAACGAAAGAACAATTGGTGAGAAAACCTTGGCGTTTCTTATGCATAACCGTTGTTATGATTCACTTTAGTGAATGACAATAGAACAATTTGTTCTTTAATGCATAACCGATGTCATGTATCCGTGTATTGCTTCAAGCAATTTTTAAAAATTAATAAAATGAAACCTTAGGTTTCTTATGCATAATGGTAGTACGTTATGATTTGTTTTAGTGAGTAACAATTAAACAATTTTTTCTTTAATACATAACCGATGTTATGAAATCATGAATTGCTTCAAGCAATCTTAAGACGAAGTAAAAGTTCTTTGAAGAACAATTTTTGTTTTCATGCATATAACTGATGTTATGAAGTTATATATTGCTTTAAGTAATCTTTTAAAAGAACTACAAGTTCTTTAAAGAACGATTTTTTCTTTTAGGCATAACCAATGTTAAATGGATAGGATATTAATCGGTTTCCCCATTGTCGAAAGCAAAATCATTATTATCAATTAAAAGATGGATCGTAAAATTGATCCATATATGCATTAACTAATATTTATATAAATCGATACTTACCTCAAACTTACCTTAGAAGAACCAATTGTTTTCTGTCTACATATTAACTTTCAAACTTCGCGTAACATATCGAACTATACCCAAAAATTGCTATATCACTTGATGGGCTCTGACGTCAAATATAAAGAAGCTCATGATTGGAAAAATTGGCTAAAAACTTTTATACCAGAAGTCCAAAACATGCTTTGTAGTATTTAATTGTTATAACTTGTTGATAGGAATCGGCCGAAGAATAAAACTTTTCTTAACACTTGATGAATATACACGTGTACTTCAATTTTACTTGTTGAATTAAAGAGTAAAGACACCTGATGACCATGCTTTGAATAAAACTTATATACCAGAAAAATCACTTTGAAAACCAATTTTTTTATTTTTATTTTAAATTTACGGCCGAGAAACAAAATACTTTTAGGGTTTTTAGACTATCGTGCTGATAACATGTTATGATATGGAGAAAAAAATTGAGAGGGGAGAAGAGATAATTCTATTAATCATAGATTAGGGTTACAATATAGCCTGTATTTATAGAGAATATGCCAAGACATAGATAAGGAAGTAAATATCTATACAAAAATATTCATAATAAAATTGAATTTACTTTAGTAATTATTGAAACAAGGCGGTTTTCATAAAGACTTAAGGCATCAATATGTAATAAACTATACATAACATTGGATGTAATCGGATATATGTGACATCCATATACCTTGTTATGTAAAGTGTCAAGTTGTCACTTTGCAAGTTTAAGATTGCTCGAATACATATACACAATATAAACTGATTAAAAGTGATATCATATATAGTGAACACGGATCTCTAATTACATATGCAGTATTACGCAACCCAGTGGGCTTCGATGATCTAGTCTCAATGTGTGGCAAGTTTTTTGAAGATCAGCCCATGTCCAATCAGACCATTATTTTATTAATTTATATTGTTAAGATTTAATTGAGAAAATTACACTGAGAAACATATCTAGACTCTTTTTCTCAAACTAATATAGTCGATAATCCTTTACGAGAGCATACTGGACGAACCAAACACGATATATGAAGCAAACATGTGAGGATCAAGTGAGTGTCTCAAAATGACCGCCAGTCCATTACCATTACGGTCCTCAGATTAACCATCGCGGTCCTTGCATTGATCCTGTGGTCTTTGGGTTAACCATCATATATTTGTTAAAGATCGGTAAAGTTATAACTCGAGTTGGATGTAGAGGTCGTTAGTAAAAAAAAGTTAAGTTTCTGTTTAACTTTTGTTTATATATTAGAATGAAATTTTTTGAGACATGTGTGTTTAAGGAAAAGGTCGAAACAAAGCCAAAAGTACAAATAAAAATATACATAACACGTAATAAAAACCCCTAAGTTACAAGATCTATTTAGTTGAATGATGTTGAAGTAACCCTTTCCCCCCTATATGATTATCTTTTTAAAAAGTTGATATTGATATCGGTTTATGTCAATATCATTTCATACAATATTTTATTTATCTTTTATACTCGTTGTTTTTTTCCTTTTTATATAACTAACGATTTAGTTGTTAGTGACTGAGTACAGTACATTTAAGTAGGCGGTATGAAGGTATCCAGGATTAATGTTTTCCTATCCACCCTTAAAAAACACCCATAGTTGTCGACTCGTAAATCTCGACTCGACTCAAAATTTGATTTTTCGACTCATGACTCGAATCGTAAGAGTCAAGATATTTGAAAATGTGGTATTTATTAATATGTGTAAGTATTTTTTAAAGACATATTGTAATGTATTAATGTATTAAGCTAAAAATAAAAGATTTTATTATAATCAAATCAAATTTAAAAGTATATAATAGAGTTATTATAAAAATAAATTTAAAATATATATAAAATTAAAAAAAATATTTTGTGACTCATGACTCAGAACATGACTCGACTCGTGACTCGGACCGACTCGCACCACAAAACACGAGTCATGTTACGAGTCTAGAGTAAAGCGAGTCATCCCATTGGCGCCTCGTTTTCCCTTTGTTTTTACTCGACTCGTACGAGTCGACTCGTGGCTCGTACGAGTTTGACAACTATGAAAACACCTTTGTGTATACCACTCTGAACATACGTCTCGTATGTACATTTATGTTACAATAATTTGTTCATGGTTCGAGTTCCGCATATTGTCCAATTAAATTACTGTGGTATCGAATGCTTACTATTAACTTTTTTTTTTTGTTTTTAACAAAAAGGTGTTTGTTCGTTTCCATTTTATTGATAAAGACAAACGAACGAACATCTGTTCGACTAACTGTTATTTGTTTTTTTCGAAATTTACTAAACAACCAACCGTATGAATATGTACTTATTCTTGAAATAAGTATACTCCATATTCATTAATTATTCCACAAGCCTAGTAACATTAGTTTTGCTCTTTCATCTATTTCGCTCGATACGACCTCTTGCATTATCAAAGTTAAACTGTTAATGAAAAAAAAAAAAAGATCTATTTAAAAAGTTACAACCAATTAAGACTGTATATTAAACCATCATTGATTGCCCATAATCTCGAGTCGGTAATGTCTTTACCTCTAAGTCTCTAACTGCGTATCCGAATTGAATTTACAAAATATTGAATTAATTTTAAACTTCTTTTCGGAAGTTTAAAATTTTTATTTAAGCTTAAATTTTAAATTTTTAGAAATTATATACCTTCATGCATCACATGGATAGGATTATATCATCCATATATATATATATAGAAAAGGGAATATAAGGTTGTCCAACACTTAAGCTTAGGTGTGTAACCTCTCACATACTAATATTTTATTATTTTTTATTTAATGAATAAATGTATGAGCCTCATGATTTTTATGGATTAAAAAAAAAAAACATAAGAGTGTTTCACACCTAAGCTTAGATACCCGACAACCTTATATTCTCATCCCCGTATATATATATACTCATTTATATTCTATTATTAGAAAAAGGAGAAAAAAAAAATATTTTTATATTTATTTATTGATTGTGTGAAAGGAATGAGAGCCGTTGAGAAGATTAGGGACCAATTCCAAGGATAAAGGGTGGGTGACGACCATCACACGTGTGTATCTAAAGCTCTTTTTTTTTTTTGTCCACACCGGCCATCACATCATCATTCCGGATAACTACTTCCCCCCCGTGTCCGGCAATCACTTTCTTACAAAATTATACTAACTAAGGCTTCTCTTTATAAGGACTGGAGTCCTGAAGAGTCCTGACTGCCACGTCAGCAGGACTTCCTCCAGGACTCTCCCTGCCTATAAGACAGCTTCTTCATAACTTCTTCGCCACATCATTAATTCTTTTTTCATTTATTTAATTAACAAAATACTATTCAAATTTAATAAAAAAAACATTTTATTAATAACACACAAATTACATTATTTAAAAATAAAAAACAACACAAAATTTAAAAAAAAAACATACTAGTTGATATAAATTACGATCCTAATAATTTAAAATATATATTAAGAAAGTAGACATGATAAAAAAAAATCAACGTTGACGGTAATTTTCCGGAAGGTGCCAAACATGATCCACTAGAGTATTGCGAAGTCGATGGTGCGTCCTTCTATCACGTATCTCTCCGACGACTCGCATTTGCGTCGCAACCCTTTCATCCTACGTACGTCTTGGCATATTAGTTGGATCAGACAAATAATCCTCCTCAAGGTCGGAAATTGCATTACCGTTGTCTTGAACAATCATGTTGTGTAGAATGACACAAGCATACATCATACGTTTTATCTTGTTCACCGAATGCGGGCGGGCATCTTGTTTAAGGATTGCCCAACGACCTTGAAGCACCCCGAAAGCTCGTTCGACATCCTTTCTTGCAGCTTTTTGGTAGCGCTTGAACTTTGTAGTCTTTGGGTCCATCGGGCATTTAAAAGACTTGACTAGTGTGGCCCATTCAGGATATATACCGTCAGCTAGATAATATCCCTTCGTAAACTCTTCGCCATTAATAGTATATTGCAATTCGGGGGCCCTATCTTGGAGTAAATCATCAAACAAATCTGATTCATTAAGGACGTTGATGTCGTTGTTCGAACCTGTAGGGCTAAAGAAAGCATGCCAAATCCACAAATCATACGAAGCTACAGCTTCAAGCATGATCGTGGGATGTCCTTTGTCGCCTCGTGTGTACTGCCCTTGCCAAGCCACCGGATAGTTTCTCCAACCCCAATGCATACAATCAATACTACCAAGCATACCAGAAAAACTATGAATATGTTCATGCTTACTTACCAAACGTTGAACATCTTGAGCTGTCGGCCTTCTTAAGTACTCAATGTTATATAAATAATAAACACACTTGCAAAAGTTATGCAAGCATTCAGTTGAAGTCGCACGACCCATGTGTAAGTACTCATCTAATTGGTCTACATTAGAAGCATACGCCAATTGACGTATGGCGGAAGTACATTTCTGGAAAATGTTGAAACCAGCCCTACCAGTACAATCGGTTTCACTTTTTTGGAAAAACTAGAAAATGTTTGGGTAGGGGTTCGATGGCGCTAAAGTTGTGTATATCTTGGCATATACGAAGAAACATATGTTTGCGCATTCGAAATCTTCTTCGAAAATAATCGGCCGGGAAAGTGGGTGCATTAGAAAGATAATCATTCCATAAACGCACCGCGGCTCCGACATGATCTCGTGATAAAACCCTCTTGGTTCGAGGTACACGTGAACTTGACTCGACATCGTCTGTTTCGTCTTCGTTACAAACATAAAAAATGGCGCTTGCGATCTTTGGATTAAATAGGGTGTTCATTTGCGTAACGGTTGAGTTTAGAAATTTGAAATCGTCACTTGATGATGAATTAGACATGATTTTGATGGTGTTTGATGAATGAAATGGTATGTGATAGAATGTTTGTGTGTTAGAAATGAGAATAAGGTGGAGTGTTTAAATAGAAAAAAAAAGTAGCCGTTAGAAAAGGGAAAAAAAAAACAAGTTTACGTTGGTTTGGGTCCTACCTCGTGCGTCTTCAAAAGTCCACCGGAGGACTTGTTCGCGGGACGCTTGGCTTCGGACGCTCCCTGCCAATAGTGTCGGTCGTCCTCCAAGTCCAGAACTCCTCCTGAACACTTGTATAAGCAGGGGCCTAATACTTTTTCTTTCAATTTAATATAATTATGCACCTTTGAAAAAATTATTTATCTTCTATATAAGTTTTAAGTCTCACATTGAAACAATTAATAAATTTAAGCAATTGGTATTTTAGTGGAGTTTTATTATGTTCGAGTTGTGTCAAAAACAGGATATTACATCTACGATGGTAGGTTAACTTAGGCTCAAGTTAATAGGCTCTAAGTAAAATAAAATAAAAAAGCAAATAAAACAATATGTTTTTTTCATTGTAAATCACTGTGTATTATGATAATCATGGTGCATTAATATATACTCGTATATATTTGTAATCTCCATACATTAATTTTATCATGATCTAAGGATCAAGATCTTGTTTTACTTTAGTTTTTTTTTTTACAGTAACCAACATTCTAGTTAATAATCGGTCGTGATATTTTGGTCTCTTGTGTTGCTTTGAGGAAATAATACTTTGATCTTAGGGTCCGTATACCATTGAAGACCAATGCGGAATTTGGATTTAGATTTTAGAGGGTACATTTATTGGTATAAACCAAGAATCGAATTAAAATAAAGTGACAACTTAACCAAGTATATAAGATTATTAACTATAACCACCAATTATTAGACTTATGAAAATGAACATTTCACATTAAATCCGTACATATTAATATAATAATAATTTAACATAATGTCATATCACCAATTCACCACCATTTGCACCGAAACTTATGGCTTGTTTTATCCTAGTGTTAGCTTTAATTAAATTTGTTTGTTAGTGAATTTATTATTATTCATCAAGTTTATATGACTAGAATTTATATTAGCTGAGGAAGCCTTTTAACTTTCGGCTTGAACCGGAAGGTACGATCACATGCATGCGACTTTGATCAAAATCTCTTCTTACTTTAGATTTGTCTGCATATTATTCAAATGTTTTTCTTATATCACTTTATGACTTTAGATCGATTTCAAATATGTTATCTTTTGATGTTAGTCGTTATTATACAACACCTGAAAGAATTTACTTTAATATACCAACATTTCAAAGGTAACCACAAACATACATGACAATATGTCTCATTTATAAAAATGAATAAGTTTTGATATTTATTTTTGGAATAAATTTATAATATATATACATAAATTTTAGGTAAAATAAAAAAAGTATTAAAGTAAAACAAATAAAACAATAGGGTTCTCTTCATTTGAAATTACTATGCATCATGAAAATCACCGTGTATCAAATATATATATTTGTGCTTTATGAATCTTCATGCATCAATTTTATCATGAAATTACTGTGCATCATGAAAATCTTGTCTTATTTGTTTTATTTTAATAATTGTTTTACGGTAACTAATCCATATATATAATACATACACAAACATATGAGGTTGTGTTTCACATTTAAGTTTAGATGTATAATTTCTCACCTTTTAATCCGCTAAAAGCATGAAGCCTAAATCATTTTATTATTTCACCAAAAGTATTAAAAATTAATCTGTTATGAGTTCTACATCTAAGTTTAGATGTGTGACAACCTCATATTCACTTTTGCGTTATAAAATAAAATATATAAGGGTTTTTTACATACATCCACCAAAAATTTTTACTAATTGCAAATATATCCAAACTAAATTTAAATCAACAAATTTCCCCATTCTTAGTTCTTCTCGTCATAAAGACCATTATACCCTTTCCCCTCCATTCTAGATTAAGAGCCAATTAATCCCTCCAAAATAATTTCTTCAAAATAATCCCTCAATTTAGGTATTGAGTCTTCATAAATATACTCTTACTCTCTTGATCAATAAAACAATTCATTAACAATTGCTACCGTCTTTTAAATCAAGTAAGTGGTTTTTAGCAGACTTATAATGCACTGCTGTATATTTTTTATATTAATTTTGTAATATGGTAGTGACATTCCTTTTTTAATTCCATAATTTTTGATCAATTTTCGTCATTGTAGTCGTAGTTTAATTTTTTGATTTCATAATTCTGAATATTTTTGTTAATCATTATCTTTTTATGTTTGATAATGTTTGTTGAACAGATTGTATCATACTTGATATAACTAATTGTTTTATCCCAAATATGATGACACTCACCAATCAAAATTGTATCACTTGCTATCTGTTAATTTTGCAGAGTTTTTTTTTTTTTTTTTTAAGATGGAACATAGTGTAGATATACTAGAAATTTATGAAATAAATGTAAACTTTGATAGAACTAGGTATGGGAAGTTTACTCTTCTTATTTGATGATCCATTTGAATATTGGTAGTTATAATTTGGATGCCATCTTGGATGGATGATTGTTAATTTGTTATTGATGAGAGAATAAAATTGTCATAATTCTAAATATTTTAATATAATATATATGATTGGATATAAATGTAAAATTATATGATAAGAATGGAGATAATTGTAAATTTAAATATAATTTGGATATATATGTACTTAGTAAAGTTTTTTAGGGATGTGTGTAATTCTCCTAATAAATAAAATAATTATCCTGAGAATCATTGTCCATTATGCTCGGTACCGATTAATAAACATGACCATCATGATTAGTTGGTTTTGTCGTTGATATAACAATTTTATATATTATGTATTTTATGAATTTTTATGTATCAGTTTTATTTCTTGATCTTTATCTAATAATCAAAATATTGTTTTATTTAGTTTACATCAATAGTTGTTTTACAGTTCCAACTTTATAAAATATAAAATAAAATCATATGGAATATATATATTTTATAATGTAATTGTAATTGTCTATTACATGCTTTGGCATTTTGCCGGAGCATTATATTAATAAAAATATAGTTGTTCAAAAATATATTTATATTTATATATAGGGTAAGGTTTAACTAAGAACTATTTAAATTGAAAGAACCATGAGAACCACTATATTATAACTTGATGTTTATAAGTAATAGGTATATGTGAACATATTCGTTCACATAGGTTCATTTGAGAACTATTCATATATGAACATAGGTAATATTAGTTATAACTTGACATTTTCAAATGTGCATGAATTTGTTCACATAGACTATTTACATATGAACACCAAGTTATAATTAAAAAGTTCTCATGGTTCTTCCAATTCAAATGGTTCTCATTTGTTTACCTATATATATATATATATATATATATTCATCTTTCGGTTTAATCCTCTAAAAATTAGGTGATGGTTTTGATATTTTGTTTAGAAGAACAAAAGGTTGGGTCATTTGAAATTGAGTTCGCGTTTGGTTTACAACATTGAATGAAGTATTATGGAATTGAAATTGAAGTCTATTTTTTATGTGTGTTTAATTGTTCAAAGATGAAAGATTTTAGCTAATAAAATCTTAATTTCTTGAGATGAGAGGAAAAAAAAATTAATTCCATCCATCACTTGAATTTTAAAAAAATTAAAAACATTTATTCAAATTTTGTTAAATTACGATCATTTTTAAAAACATTTTGTAAGATAAGTCTGAGAAATATATTTACATTTGGGTTAACAAAGAGGTCAAATTGTCAAAGTAAGGGGGATAAAGCCATAAAGGTATGTTGTGCGGTGAATAATGAAAATGGAGATCTCTTATATAAATAAAAGACAATTGTTTTTAGAAGCTTTTTTAGACAAAAATTTTATGTGACAACTTCTTATTCTTTTTTACAAGTATTTTAAAAATTCATGACATCATAAATCTTTTGATTTTTTTTTTCTTTTGATCTTTATATAATTTAATCTAATATGGAAACCAAATTACTTTTTAAATTAATATATTTTCTTACAAATAACAAATCAAGACCCCACAAATTTTATGTCAAATTTTCCTTTATACGAGTAGTTATTCGCAATTATTAAATAATTATGCTAATGTTATTATTAATAATATAGAGTTATAGTATATTTTAATTTGTAGCTTAATTATTAGTTTCTTTTAGATTGTAACTTAACTGAAGGAATATAATTATGAAATTGTGTTTATTTTATGAAATTTTTAGATTTTATAATGATTTTTCTTCTTGAACACTATGAGTAAGTAATAATTTTCATAAAAAACTTCATTCTCTTTAACTTGAAGGTGTAGATGAAATGAAAAGTTAATTGTCCGATATCCATTTAAAGGCTTTAATACATTATTATGCTTATAACTATTTTTTTCTCATTCTCGTGTATTATTTTATCACGTATACTCATTTATGTGACATATAGTCAATGCTAAAATATTCTATTACATCATATTCAATTACTATTGCATTATTTGATTTGGTATTTGACATATCAACTTTTCATATATAATAATGAAACAAACCTGCAATTATTGTTTTACTCGGTAATAAACGTTATTGATTATTGATTAGCAAAATTTGTATTAAAATCCCGGGTTAAACCCTATTCAAAGGCGTGGTCAAGATAAATTTGAAGAGTTGGTGAAGTTATTACAAAAACAAAATCATAAGTAAATGAAGCCTAGCTCAACCGGTAGATCCATCCCTGGTTTTTCTCACAAATCTTGGGTTCAACTCTCAGAAGTTACAAGTTTGTGGATTTTTCCCCGAATCACCTGTAACGACTTATGGTCTACATCTCATAGTTTAAAATACCTGCAGGGCTTCACCATTATATTCCCTGATCTCGAATACCAACTAACTCTTAAAAAAAAAAAACCAAAATCGTAAACTCGGTTAAAAATAAATAAAATGCGTCGACTCGTAACATCATTGGAATTAAGATGATAATAAGATTTCACCTTGTACTTAATTAATAGGTTGATTTGTAAAAATGTACATGAGCATCACTATGTATATAAACAAAATAAAACAATGCTTTCGATGATGACCTTCATTATCTTGTTGATGTTTTTTTGTTATGTGGGCAGCGGTGGTTGGGTATTTGCTTTCTATCATAAATCACTAAATAAAAAAATCACTTATCAAAGATGTGCCATTTTCACAACTACAGAAAACTTGATTGATGCATATCTTCGTTATAATAATAGTACACTATATAAATAGTTTTGATTCTTTCAAACAGTTTTGGTAGTAGTTATCTCGTTAACTAATCACCATCTTGATCACATGAAATTAAATAGACCAAGACTACTATCTATCGATACAATTGTAACACCCCAGGTTAGGCCCAGAATATTACCGAAATTATATATCACACAGTGAGATTATCGTAGAACATGAATTACATGAATAAAAAGGATTCAGTGAATCCAACCAACATTTAAAGTAAATGAATACAAAACAAACATAACGTCATCAACGGGTTCACACAACAATACAATACCATTTAGAAGGTCCTAAGCATAAACCCTAAGAAGGCAAACGGATCACGGATCCATGAAAGTCCCAGTCCAAGCCCTAGCAAGATCAACAAATAGCCATCAAGTCTCCAATTTCACACGAATACCTGGAAAAGTGCACTAAACAAAGTCAACACTAGGTTGGTGAGTTCATAGTGATGGACCACAAGGAACCATCGTCAATAATCGCGATAAGTATAAAGAAAAGTAAGAAATGCCTTACGAGTGGACTTTACAAGTCACAATGTCAACCAAGATAGGTAAACTTATAGTAAACCTCGTCACATAACAAGCCAATATAGTATCAACAATAATGAGAGATGCGTGTCATGAATATACATAAGTGATGTCAATATCAAAGAATATGTGAAACAATAAGGATGTATGAAATAAACGTGGATGAGATATGACCAAGCAATGTATGAGTGCATAACATGTGTGTCTCCGAACATCATCAAATGCAAAGATACTCAAGTATGTGTGACTACATACTTGGGGTTTGCGTGCGTCCTGCACAATGCAACGATACTCACATGTCATCCCAATGACCAATGTGGCATTTCAAAAACATCGATGTATATACGTCTATATACTCTGAGTCGGTGTGTGCCCCGCACGAATATCAAGCACTCGAAAGTACAAGGCCTCCCAACGGGGTGATAGTGTATATGCGTATGTCCAACTCAATCTCACCAGACAGTCCAAGAATCCAACCAACTCCCATACATCGGTCTCTCTAAACTCAACCATAAGTCAAACATTCAACCGATAACCGAAACAACATGTACATACACTTCGGAGGATTCTACTTTCATCGAATCATAGATGTTTATATATAGGGTTATCCGCAGCTTTCCCACCACATCTATAACCCTTTGAAGGTACAATCAACTTCCATGTATGCACAACTATCTTAATCACAATATATAATCAAAAACGAATGCATAATAAATCGAACAATCCAATCAAACCATCAATAAGTCAATCAAACACGTGTGTGTGCTCTTTCCAGCCCAAATCTCAATCGAGTAGGAAGCTACGGAACTCACCTTGGCCGACAACAATGAGTTAGGATTGAGATAAAATGATATTAAGATTGTTCAAGGTGCTCCGCGTGTTCACGACGTATAATAACTTACAATATACACATTAATACGTTTAGTCAAGACCTTTATTAGGTTTTAGGCATGCTTTATGACTTGGATGGCATTTGTAACTCGTATACGACACTATAAGAATCGAGGTGTGATGAAGTTATGATCGTTTCGATCGTCTAATAATCACCACATGTCTAAAACCCAACAATATGTATAGTATTTCATAAGTCAAGATTAGTTTGTGATTTAAGAAATGACACTCATCCATGAGTGACAACCAAGACTCGTATACCTCGTTTTAGAAATTGATGTGTGAAAATCTAGTTAAATTAAAATCCTATGAATACTCCGAATCATTTACCACACACAATCGGGCAGTGGACCCGTTCTTATGTAATATAGATTAAAGTAAGTAAAGGTTCGTTCCACGGAGACTAACAAGAGTTAGCAAGTTTTAAGTAATTTAGAAAGAGTTTGGTTTTTAAAGACACCACGTCATCTTGATTTTAAATTGAAAGTTAGTTAGATTGAAAGAGTTAGAAATTCCATAGAATTTATAGAAAAGAGATTTGTTTTAAATCAAATAGGATGAGAAGATCATCCACTTCGACTCCATGATACACATTATTTAGGTTGCATATATTTAAAGACCCAATTCAATTATGTTGATTTTATAACCGAGAACTAACAAAGACTCATCCCGTACCCGTCAAATTCGTTACTTTATTAAATTCCCTTAATTAACTAGTTCCATTACTAAGACTGGTACCCCAAGACGCCTTTCATAACTTTCCTAGCCAATTAATTGTTTTGGTTATTAAGATAACAACTGTGTCTATTGATTGTACCCAGCCATTAACCCGTTAACCCTCATTAACTATCAATTACTTCCTACCGTACCCGTCATAGAAACAATTGCTTCTAACCAAGCAATCAAAATAACTTCTACACAACCTAGTTACAACTGAAGTTATGCAAAAACTATCCGCAATTGAGAGTTAAATAACAAAGAATTAATAAGCTAAGATTACGACACAACATTAAATCAAATCAACTTGAATTCAAAAGATTTATGCAACCATTATTCAATGTATCACTTCATCTCAGTGGATGACGAATTATTTAGCTACTCATAATCAAAAACAAAGCACAAAGAGTAAAAATATAGAAGAACGTATTGTACCAATGAGTAGAAAACAAGTAAACGCTAAGAAAATCGACAACCGAATGCCTTGAAGCTCACGAACAACCCTTAGACCTTGATGGACGAAAAAGCTGCTGAGAATAACCCCAAAGAACCCTAAAGTCGACTAGAAGTGATTGTGTGGCGAATGGGAGGGTTATGGTCTTGTATTTATAGAGTTTACAAGAGGTCTTCACAAACCGACCTACAGGTGCGACACACCAAGCTTCAGGTGCGGCGCACCTGGCCTTGTTACCAAATTTGAATCTGCCCGTTATGCGACGCACCACAGGGTTGGTGCGTCGCACCTCCCTGCTTTCCAACTTCTTCCAAGTTTCTGAATAGAAAATGCTCCGCACCTCCCTACATGGTGCGACGCACCTGCCCTGTTTTCAGCCAAAACTTGTAGTTTTCATTCCGTCTTCACTCGTATGCGTCCATGAACCATCCTAATGCATCTTCTAGTCTTCCAAAAGCTGTTTCTAGCCATTTTACCTGTTCTAAGCCTGAAATCACCAACAACACCATCAAAGCATCGAATATACATATAATTTACACATAATTAAGCTTAAAACGTCTTAGAAACGATATGGGAATATGCATATAAATGGACATATCAGAAATCAAGAAGTGGTTTAGAACGAAATAAAGTCGTCCAAAAGTCATCCCTTGTCTGCAATTTATCATTATGTTTATTATACACATTGCTATACAAACATATGTTAACCTTTCATGCTCATAAGGACCCTAGGTTTGCACACTCGACTTCGGACATCCCATATGACTAATATAGGACTCCATAGGAGTTGAGGAATGACTCGATTGAAAGCTAAACACGACCGAAGACCCAAGGATTAGAAAAGCAATGCTGGAAATTCAAACAGAAAACTGAACTTGCACAACAACGTCTGGGACGATTTTGCCATCGTCTTGGCCTAGATCCTCTTTACGGTGGAGTGGTTGTGACTTACGCTGCCTATTCGAGTGAGGCGCTAAGAAACAATAGACCAGGCCACCTTCTGGGACGGTGGTTGTTGGCATTCGAGATGCTGGAGTAAGCTGAATCTAGCAGCAACAGTAGCCAAGGGGAAACAACACCAAAACCAACCCAAACCACAAACTTGAACTCAAGGTCGATTTAGGGTGATTCAAGACTCAAGTTTCTGTAAAGTTTTGCTAATTTAAAACATCATTAACCCTTAGTTAACACAACCCATTTCATAATCTTGTTTCATTTCACCAATTCATGTCTAAATCTTCTCAATCCAATCCAAACCAACCCAAAACTTGATTTGACCTTCTAACCGATTTGTTTAGCTAAAATACTTATCTAGGAGCATAATTACTCTAAAATAAACACAACCCATTTTGAATTGACAATTCAACACACAAATTTCCAGCTAAAAATCGGATTTAACCTAAATGAAACCTAATCAGACCCTAATTTCGACCAAGATGCCTTTTGACCATATTTAATGACCAAGAATACTTTGATGTAGTTAAAAACAGACATATAAACATATGAATGAGGTTAGGAGGTAGAATTTACTCACCACAAGTTCCACAAAGCCACCAAATCCAATATTAAGCTACAATATGAGTTTTTATGTACCCCCAAGACCCAAATTTGAGATATGATGCTAATATGATGAAGATGATGATGTTTCTACTATTAATCTTTCTTAAATAACATTAAATGTGGTAGATTTCTAAAGAGAGAGAGAGAGATATGAGTGCAAGGAAACTCTTGCATTCAATTTAGAAAGAGAAAGAAGGATAAGAGTGTAGGAATGGGTGGTGGAAGAGTAAAGAGATTAGGTTGGGTAAATGGGTTGTGGGTTTGACCCATTATCATTTCTAGTTATAATAAATGCCGTCATGTATCGAGTCACATGATGTGTCGTCCCAAATGACCATGTCTTGCATATAACACGTCAATAAATCTCAAAATGCATTAAATTATGTCATAAATCCATTCGTTAGTCAAATTGACACACAATGTCAAAGGGTCAATATCGCGGATGTTACAACAATACAAACAAAACAACATTGAAGCATTTTTAGCAAATGAAGCATCCCTGTTTTTCCCACCGGTTTTGGGTTCGACTCTTAGGAGTGACTAGTCTGTAGGTTTTTTCCCTGAATCACCTGTAACAGCTTATGGTCTACATCTCATAGTCTAGAGTACGTGCAAGGCATCACCGTTATACGGTGAGGTGTTCCATGCTGTTGAATACCGACTAACTGTTAAAAAAAAACATTGAAGCATTTTTAGGCGATACATAAACATATATTTTTTATTAACACATGTCCTTTTAAATATATTTATTAGATTCCCTACATACAACTTACAAATTTACGATATAATTTAAGAAATTTCTAATTTATTTTTGTAAAGTTAGTTTCGATTCAGAAGTGCCGAGACAATTTTAACCAGCGCTGGACCTCTAACCCCCTCTTCATGGAAAATACTTTGAGATGAGAACCCAGGACTCGAACCCGAGAACTTGAGAAAAACTCACCTCCATGACACACATAATGGATTTAGATAATACCCGTGGCCAACCCACTTATGATAATATAAGGAAATGTGGATATACAATAATTAATTATATGTTATTTTAATACGGAGTATGTCTTATCATTTAGTTAGTTTATTATATAGTAATAATTTATTCAAACTTAAAATCTTAAAAATTTAACATGTGGATTTCATTAATTCTCTTTCCTAATTTTGTCTCCTGATTTTTTTTACATGTCATCATCCTATAATTAGGTTGATTTTTAGGCATACAAATTAGGTTGATGAAAATGATTAATCAACCTAACTCATATGCTTAAAAATCTACCTTAAATCTTAAGATTTTGATATGTGGATTCCACTAATTCTCTTTCCTAATCTTGCCCCCTGATTTTTCCACATGCCATCCTATAGTTAGATTGATTTTTAAACATACAAATTAGGTTGATTTTATCATTATCCTTATCATATATATATATATATATATATAATTAATAAAATAGTAATTATCCAAGCATTCTAAGACATTCTCCTTATTATAAAGGTACCCTTAAATATTGCCACATAAGATTTATCCTAGGTGGCATCCCCATATTTTTTTACAAGATACTTTTTTATATTTTCATTTATTTATATTGCCACATAGGATTTATCTTAGGTGACATCCCCATATTGTTTTTACAATATATTTATTTATATTTTCAAAAATACACACATTACTTGTGGTAAATATATTGTTTATTTCTAAAAAAATATTTTTCCAAAAATACACACATTACTTGTGGTAAATATATTGTTTATTTCAATACAAATATGCTTCCTAATGCCCATCGACACAATTATATAAAATTCTTAGGTTTTCTCTTTAATTTTGTTCTTTACCACTTTCAATATGCAAGTTAACCGATTTGTTATATTTCATGTGTTCTATTGCATGTCTTTTTTATTTTTCTTAATTTATTAGTTATGGCACAACTTAATTACAGTAAGATTTATCTTTTCTTTGCTTTATTGTTATTGTTACTCAACTACAATACTTTTTTTCTTAGATTTTGGGTGACCATTTTTAATGACAAATCTCATGATGGTTGTTAATCAAAGGTGTTAGTGAAAAATCTTTCGTTTTTGTAAATAAAATTTTTGGTTTCAATTAATAATTAACAACATAAATAATAAATAGACTGAGTTTATATATACTATTAAAGCAGAAAAACAATTTGTTAATAATTGTTAACATATATATATAGTTTTAGCCAACACTTAATTGAACTATATATTTAAACAATTGTGCATCGCGCGGGGTAAAAGAGCTAGTATATATATAACTTTATATTTAAATACATATGCTTTATATATAATTTTTGATCATATGCTAAATAGTTTACGAAAACTTTTTTTTAAAATAAAATAGTTTATGAAAGTTATATTACTAATAATAGGAAAATTAGTTATACTCCCAGTTGTTACGAAACCGTGTTGTGTTGAATATAATATCAAGTAAAATATTTATGATATAATAGTGATCTAAATTAAAGTGAAATAATTGGGTTTCTAGAGCTGATGGAGATATATTTTGTTTAGTTTAATCGATGTTTAACACTTTGACTTGAGTTCTTAAGTCATAAGTCTCACTTTTCAAATTAGTGACGACTTGTCTGACGGTGTGCCTCTAAAATGGTGAAAGCAACGGACGATATATGGATGAGAAATGATAAGTTTTTTTTAAAGATAATAACCTAAAAATCCTTTTAACTATTAAATAATAACATGTAAAAAAATCAAAAATAAGATTAAAAATAAGAATTAGTAAAATCTACATCATTATCTGATAGTTTAATAGGAGTTTTAGACTCATCTTTAAAAAGATATAAAAAATAATAATCAATAATTATCACTACAACTTATTTTTGTTTTTTTTAAGGTGTGGATCAATTGTTCGCAACATAGGATCTAGCTTACGTTATCTTAACCGGGTACGCGTTAGAGAGCCTCATCACCCTCAATACCTTGTAGAAGGAGAAACCTCCATGTCTCGAACTTGAGACCTCCAGCATGTAAAGCTGGTGCTCAACCACTGAGCTATAATGAGAAGTACATCACTACAACTAGGGGTGTTGTAAATAACCAAACCCAAATAACTCGACCCAACCCGAATGGGTTTAGGTGAAATGGGTTGGGTTATTCAGTTTACGGATCGTCATTTGGATTAACCCGAATAACCCAAAGCTTAATCGGTTTGGGTTACGGGTAAAAATTCAATAATCCGGGTCAACCCAAATAACCCAAATAAGATGTTTGTTTGTTTTTATATATACTAATATAACATATCAAATTTGTTTGAAGTATATATATTCTTGAATATTAATGATAAAACAACCATCTTTTCATTCAAGAATTCAGAAAACGCAAAATTATATGTGTTTCAACCGTTTTGGATATAAAAGTTTGTTAATCTAAAGAAATATCAATATTATTTAAGTTTTTGAAATTGAAATTACATTGTTGCAATGTTGCATAACTAACAAATCTTTTTAAGTTGCACATAAATTCATCAATCACATTTTATTTGGGTCACCCAAAACCCAACCCAAAAAACCCGAACCCGAATAACCCAAAGCTTATTTGGTTTGGGTTACGGGTTGATTTATAATTTTTCAAAACCCGAATAACCCGACCCAAATAGCCCGAAACCCATATAACCCGACCCATCAACACTCCTTAGTAATTATGAAAAAGTTGTTGTAACTATCGACCACAACCGTACAAAAATAATAATTATCAGACTAAAAAAATCAAAAGAATACAATATGAGATCCGGAAATTTAGACATTGATACTTAATTATAAAATTAAAAAAACAAAAGTAATTATTATGATGGTCAACCTAGCTGGTTAGATATTTTCCGTTTCACCAAAGTATTTAAGTTTAATTTTTAAGGATGACAAACCTTGGATTTTTGCCTACGAATACTTGTAGCGGCACATAGTCAACATTTCTTTCTCTAGCGTACGGACAAAACTTTTCACCATTATACGATGAGGTTTTTCTAATGTCGTATCCAGATTGAATGTTTGAATAAAAACAGATAACATTTACAGGTAAAAAATAAGACATTAATAGAAAAAAGTATGATAACCTAAATATAAAAAGATTTTATAGGGCTATGCATAACGGATAATTAACATCTTTCAAAAATATATTTTACTTAGAATCAAACTAAACACTACATAAGAAGAATTATCGTTTTTTACGAGTTTAGAGTGCTAATATTTTGACGATATATGAGGAGGTTAAGATGTAGACAGACTTTACCTTAATTATATAAAAGGTTGTTTTTAGGCTTTATCTAAATAATAGCTAGAAAAGACCTTTGGCCTCTAAATGAGATGGGGATCGAACATCTATATTAGTACAAAATTATCAATGATCAAACTATAATAACAAAATAAAAATAAAAATCTACTCTTTATCACTTATTTTTAAGCGGCATAATTTTTCAATTTAAGACAACACTGCAACCATAACATAGTGAAAAGCTAGCTAACGTGAGTAGTTGATTGTTTAACTGGATTATGCCACTTGCACACTGGATAGGAAACCCAAAAGAAACACTATTAAGCTCTAATTCTATGTTTTGTAAGGATCGAACCTCCAACTTGGAGGATAAAACCTGATGACTCACCATCTATCTCTATCTCTACCATTTACCTTTTTCTTTCTTCTCTCAAAAAGTTCTTACCCATCTCTTTTATCTATTATTTTGAGTATAATCACTTAATATACCTATAATATCCTTAAATCTCAGCCATTCATTTTCTCTCTCTCCTTAAATCTCAACCACTCATTTTTTTTTTCTCCTTCATAAATCATTTTATTCCTCTAATTCATTAAAAAAAATTTATCTCAAAAACCGTACATCGATAAATTATAAAAGTTATATGGGTGTTCTTAAAATTTCATGTTCTTTCATTAGACATGTCATTCGATATACTTTCAACGAATTTTTAAATCCGAGGGCGGAGCCGTACGGCTAAGGCATTTGGCTATCACACTCTATGACCTATCACCCCCACCATCTCACCGCCGCAACGCGCGGGTACTTTCTCTCGTACTACTTTATAAAAATTATCACACCCCCACTTTTAGAAATAGTAACACAATAGTTACATACAGAATTACTAAATTACCCTTAATAAAATCCAATATAGAAAAAGTTTTTATAAAATACCAAATTTGCCCTTAATGAATTAATTTACACCCTAAACCTTTATTTTAATAATTAACTTTTTAAACCTTTATCTTCTAAAAATTTCAACTATCACAATTACATCAACTTACATCATTTGACACCGCCACCACCACCGATGATACCATCACTTACTTTCCCACCACCGCCGCCACTTTAGGTATCATGCTTGTTAGAACAAATGGATCATTGTATACTCTTATCAAGAAACTTAATTTTCAGTCGCACAAATGAAACCTAACATTTAAACCTTAACCATCATGTCATTGATCCATAATGTCCTGCCAGTGGGTGACAACCATTGTGCACTCACACACTAAATCACTACTTATTGGTTCATTATCCATCCACCGGTCTCTAGGTAGTTGGTTGAATATTTTGCTAAATTGACTATTGCTAACAAGTCAAGTACTTTTATGATTGGATGGATTTAGGTAATGGTTCGATACAAGAAGTTCATGGATGTAATATGTTACATTACATAACATTATTAATGCATAATTATTGTGTAAAATCTTGATTAAGTTTTTGCTTAATATATATGAAAAGGGTACCTGCACATGCGGTGTTAGTGACAACGACTAGTGGTGGTGGCGGCGGTAGCGATGTAGTTATTAATGTAAAGGTAATTAATAAAAAAGAGACACTGTATTTATTTTAAATGTTAAAAGGATGTATGTTGTAAATAATTTTAATATGTATATTAGGTATGTGAAAATATATAAGATAGTTAATAAATAATAGAAAGTGTTTGAATAAATAGTGTTGGAACATACTATAGAGATATTTTGGGTAGATGTAATGTGTGAGTTGAGAATCTGTTGAAAGTTAAAGATATTTTGAGTTTTTTTTTTTTTAAAATATAAAGTTCAAAACAAGGAAATGATAGTTTGTTTTATAATGGATAAAGAAGATATGTCCAACCAAGGTTTTTTTTTAATATTCTTATTAAATCTGAAAATAATTTTAGATTTGGTCCAAACAAAATTATTTTAAAATATGCATAAATTTATACTATCAAAAAAGGGGAAATATAGAACTTATAAACAAGATTAAGGAACCAATTGACTTGATTTAGAACTAAAACATCATCAAACATAATGAATTTAAAGAAATCGAACTATGAAGGTTCCTAATCAGTAGAACGATTATCTCAACAAAAACAACATATCAACATAAACCTTGATTAGGGTGGAGAAGACCATGGAGTTTCGAAAAACGTTTCAGACTATTAAGAACAAGTAAAGTAAATAACTCAAGTCATAAAAAGTTTAATTTTAACTAACTGAATAAGAAAATAATAATGTACGTATAGAATCAACGAAAAAAAACTATCTAAAACAGCCGAATCGATTGAATGACATGTTACAAATCAACAAGTTAATTAAGTATTTTGGCAACATGCAACAACCATTCATGGTGATGAGCTTTTGCCATCTTATGTTATTTCTTGAAAAATAAGTAATGGTCTTAATAACAGATTTTGGAAGGGCTAATTGTTTGGAAGTGTTCTAACTTTGACATTTTTGTTTTACTGGGCCTCCATCAATAAAAAGTTCTATTTAAGGGCATAAAACCGAATAAAATTACTTTAGTGGGATTGTGACCTGCTCATGCTAACGTGGATTATATTTAAACGGTCATTTTTTTTTACACCTCATTTGTCATTGTTCTTTGCCTTGTGGATTTTTTTATTACTCGTACTTTTTGTGGTCAGTATCCCAAACTTTTTATCAATCAAAACCAACTACAATACATCTCTATTATTAACCTCAAGACACAATCAAAAATCAACTTACGTAAACTATGCAACTATCAATTTAATCATATCAAATACACAACAAAGGAATTAATCTTTCACAAATTATTGCCAGAGTTGCCACCGTCACCACCACCCCCGGTTTCTCCGCCAACTCAACTGCCACCATCGCTCATTTGCGTCGCCATCAATGGCTTCTCCCCCTTAATTCGAGTTATAGACGCAATAGATGGAAGAGATGGTTTTGAAGTGTGTGGCCAACGGAGTCCAACCGAAAAGAATTCCGGCTATGTTTGACGTGGCTATGTTTATGGTTTTATCCCTTGTTTGTTCAATTCGAAATCATATTCCCAAGGAGAATTGAAGTCTGAGATTTGTGTAGATCTATATATAAGATCTGAGATGATGTTAAATGATGATAATGGATTACCTTTTTTTCCTGGATGATGTTGGATGATATTCAATGGAATCGGAGATCTTCAAAGTTTTGTTACACCTTTTTTCTTTCCTAAATCCTAACAGATGTATACACACATATATATATATATATATAAGATGTATCAATATATAGATCTATATTGAAAGAATGAATTTGGGGATATTTTGAAATTTATTGGGTTTTATTTTCTCAAATCAAGAATAGCAGTGGTGAAGGACTTTGAAACATCAAATCCTATTCTTTTTCCTTCCAATTGAGATGATGTCTGTAATATCGATTAATGATATACATTATTGAGATGAGATAGTGGTTGGATGGATGAGTTTCTATTGATTTTTGATATATGGTTATTTTTATTTTATACGTAAAGTCAAAGAATTTGATGTTTTGGGTGATGTGTAAAGAGGAGTGATGACTTGGATGTACACATCATTAATTTGATCATTTTAAATTAAATTGAAATTAAGAAGTGACCGTCTACCTATACAGAGCCTCACTAAAGTAATTTTTCCCGGTTTCATGCCTTTGAATAGAAATTTTTTTTGATGGAGCCCCAGAAAAACAAAAACGTCAAAGTTGGAGCACTTTCCAAGCAATTAGCCCATTTTGGAAAGACATTTGGCCTGGGGACTCATCTTTGTCCAGCAGGTACCCTCGATTATTTCGATTAGAAAACAATCAGATTGTCCCATTTTAGAACGTGTTACAAATATATTCGGAACTTGGGAGTGACGTAGGGAAATAAGGGAAATAATTAAGATGAATATTTTCATTTGGAGTTTATTGAAAGATCGTCTACCTACTAGATTTAACCTTAGTCATAGAGGTATTGAGATCCTTCTATTTCCTGTCCTATATGTCAGTCTAATGCGGAAATGTCGAATCATATTTTTAAGGTCTGTAACACCACTAGTGAGCTTCGTGTGCTAATGAAGTCTTGGCTTCAACTTCAAATTCCAGACTTTAAAATCCGTCAAAATGTCTAGATTGGATATTGAGTCTACCAATATTAAAGAAATATAAGACTATTTTAGAGGCGATTTTCTTAACGTGGTGGTGGCGGCGTTGTGGAAGCATCGAAATAATGTTGTCTTTAATGGTAGTACTTTAACTAGTATTGATATCTTTAAGGATATTGTTTCATTATTTTTTTGGATTAATTGTCATAGTAAAGAAGATAAGTTAGTTTTATGGCAAATTTCTCTTAATAACTTGTTGTAACTCTTTGTTTGGTGTCTTTTGGTCTTTCACCGAAAGTCTTAATAATAAATACTAATGGTATTCTGAAGAAAAAAAAAATTTTTTTTTGGCAAGAATAAAGCTTTTTAAGCTTCACATGAAAGTGGACCATGCCTAAAACACTTACCAATTTCCCAACATTGTGCATTATAAACGATGAGAATTGTGCATATATAATTGCTTTGGTCAAGTTTCTTTTGATCATTCGAGGATCAAAGGAATAATTAAGTGTCATGGCATTCTACATTTTTGTCTTGTAGCTAGCAACCCTTGAATGTAGGACAACACATTATTCTCGTAGTACGAACGTTCACTCACTCATTCCTGTCGTTAGTCCGTTATCCTTTCTTTCTTTTTACGACAACACATTATTCACATTGTACGAACGTTCACTCACTCAACCCTTGAGTTTTGACTAAGTAATTCATGAAATCATTTTTACTGATTGAACAATTGTTGGCAACATTGTAATTTGATAATTCTAGTCTCGTTGAACAACGTTTTATTATAACTAATTAAATTTTATTTGTTTCACTTGCATATAACTTTCAAACAACACAGTGAAGCTAATTAAGTCATAGATGGAGATGGAACTGACAATATATAGGAGAAAATGAGAAAGATATATATGGTTCATGGGTCTTGAGAAGAAGAAAAAAGGAATATTTAAAAGTCAATATATACATTTATTTTATGGTTGTAATAGTTTAAATCAGGCCCGTCTTATAATTTCGGGTGCTTGTGCGCGCCATGATTAAGAAATAGGCCCTTCATACTCATAACGTTAACGTTGATCGTATATTAAAAAAACTCAAATTTTCTGTTGGGGAATACGGAATTCGAACACACTATAACCAAATATATAAAAGAATGTTTGAAGGCATGTGGTCCCTTTCAAATTGAATCAATTTGGATTCACCCAAACTATTCAATTGGATAAAATCATAGATTGAGAATTTTCTGTGTATTTTATGTTTGAGAGCATATAGAACCAGCAGAAAATTTGTGAATGACTAGAATGAGGATATGAACGGAAATTTGTCCCCAGCTAAGGGCTTTGTCCCTTGAACCCCGCTAGGGGCTGCCACCCCTTGGATCTGCTCCCACGGGTGCTACACCCGTATCCCCTAAGTTTATAATAAGCTCAGATAGGTGTGTACTTCGTACCTCCAAGCCTATATGATGTATTATTATAAAAATTATGGTCAAACAAGTTTACCCAATTATACTAAAATATCCAACCATGTCTAGTGACATGGATATATGAGATTTTTCCTTAGAGATATACGGAGTATATCGCTTTACGAAATGCAGATTAGATTAAGACAAGTAGTCTATCCTGCATCATTGTCTCGTAGATTGGAGTCCGGCCAATTCAAAACGCGTCTTTAAATAATAATAATAAAAACTTCTTAGTAGCTATACATGAGTAGTTTTACATTTATACGAACGCTCGATCTCGACCTACTTCTTCTAATTTAAGAGAGATTAAAGATACGAAAGTATATGCGAAAGTAGAGCTAGCACATGAAGGCATACAAAAAACTAGATCGTGTTTCACATTTTGAGCCATTGATAGCGATCGATCCCATCGTGTCTAGTTTTTTATATATTTTAATTTTAATTTTATAAATATAATAAAGTTATAGATGGTGGCATGCTTTGCCAGGTGTTGGGGTACTAGTAGAATTTATACAAATATATAAACACAAATCTTTCTCTCCCACCATTCTCACATGATCTCTAATCTCTCTATATATATATCCAATCTTTCTCTCTATATATCCAATCTTTAAAGTTACAAGTAAGTGGGAAAGTATAGTCTTATAGATAAGCAACACAAAAAAGAGAAAGTGAGTAATATTATTTCCATAAATGGAAAGTATTAACCACCTTAAACAAGACGGGGCAACGGTGTTAACTACCACCAAATTACCTTCAAGATTTAAGAGAATTTGTGTCTTTTGTGGAAGCAGTTCAGGCAAGAATCCCGTTTATCGCCATGCCGCCATCCAACTTGGCAATGAATTGGTACGACATCTCTATCTCTATCTAGTAGTAATAAATTTCACGTTACTGATCAGAGATCTTTCTAGAAGCAGTCTCTAGTTTTCTCAATATCCAGCTGAGATTAAGTATCGTTATATATTGTTTAGTTAAAACTAAACTTGTGTTTTCCCTTTTACCCGGCCTACGTACAATTTGATCATTTTGGGGGTTGAAAATTAATTTTTGTGGAGTTTTTTATGCAGACTGTATAAATTAACAAAATAATTGTGGTATATTAATCCAAAATTGTGTGGTATCTATATGACCATCTTCTATATATTTGATAATCTTATGCTAGATAGTACAAAGTATATGCAAATAGAATATAATATAATGATTATGATAACAATCTTTGTTATGTCATAGGCTTGTCATATATATTCACTAATTATGTGCATCTAAAAATGAGCTAATAGATTTCTGGTAATTAAGTACATACATGCAGTCCTAAATCCTAATGAACCCATGCATTTGACAATCAGTCGATATTTTTGTCACACTACAAAATGCCAAGTTTGATTATTGCTAATATGTAATTCAATTGATCTTTTCCCACTAGTTGTGTTTATTTTTTGTAATCTGTTTATTTATTCATTCATATTATATATAAGAAAAGCTTTATATCCCAAAAATCGGTTTTCTTTTGGTATTTTGTGCGTGTATAATATATGTGGGTCGTCTTAATTTCAGCTAAATGTGACGTGGCATAGGTCGATTGCTGGTCATGTATGCAACACTCAAAAGTCTAAAATTATATATGTTGTTCAATATTTAATGAAATTAAATTGAAGTAGCATGTATATATGATATATATATATATATACAAGTTGCGTATAAACTTAATTAATGCTCTACTTATTTAATTGAGTTCTTTTGTTAAACTATATATATTAGAAGTATATATATTCATCATGGACTGGAATAGGCTAAACATATATAAAATACCTTTAGTCCATTTTTGACACGTAAGTAAACCTTGTTCACTGCTTTTTATTCGTTTATGGTGCATATATTCATAATATATAATAAAATAATATAATAATAATTAAAATAATATATAAGCTAGAATTAAAGAAGGCCATACATATATATATTTGAACCATTACTTTAGTCAAAGTCAACAAAAGCGAAAGGCTTTGTTTAATTAGTAAAAATGGCCTTCACAAAGGCTTTGTTTAATTAGTAAAAATGGCCTTCACAAACATCGTCTTTATAAGACAAATATGAAATATGGCACATACGAGTATACAACCACCCAAATTCTACCATAATTTGATAATTAAGCATGAGTAATGCTTTATACAAGTATACATTTTGTAGTATAATATGTATATTTGTTATGATGGCAAAAAAATTATTATAAATTTATTATTATCTTAAACCTATAAAAAAATCAATACTCAACAAAAAAATAAAGTAAAAGAAAAAATTTAAAATTGAAATGACTCGTGTAGAACCCGACGTAGACACATCCACCTCGGTCCAACGACCTCACTTTCATCTCTAAACGACACCACCCATATGATGGATGGTTGACCCTGGTACGGCTTCAACGTTGAGGTGGTGTGCCTCATTACATCATAAAACTTTCAAAATATATAAATTGGCTACTTAGCTAGTTGTTGGTTGTAGACTTGTAGTAGATGTGTATTGGATGTTTGTTTGTGGAGACAAAAAGGCAACATACTTTTGGTGTTTTTATGAAAAAGGTGTAACCTTACCTCTTGTACGATTTATGTCATGCTATATCCTATGAAAGAACATGTCAAAACATTATCGAGTTAGGTACATTACTACACACAATATAATGATTTATATGTGTGTTTTATATGCCGACAATTAATGTTTTGGCTTCTTTCTAAAGGAAATTAGTCAACATATACTAGTATTTTGTTTCTTATCGTTATTATATGTTTTGAATCTATAATGACATACTTAGATACTTATTGGATCGGTCACCAAAGATCAACAATAGTTAGGTGCCGTCTAATCGTCTATCTATATACTAGCCTTGTACCCGCGATGTGGCGGGGCATAAGAATAAAACACTGGTTAAGTAGCGGTATCGTGTTATTACATGAATGTATGATTCAACTCAAGTGTTTCTTAGTCCGGTAGAAAGTGCAAACCACCGTGTGTTTTTGTGGTATATTATGTGAGCAACTTCAAGGAAGGGAAGAAACACACATAAGGTTTTTTTTAAGGGTATTTTTGGAATTTCAAAGATAAAGTTTTGATGGTAGTATAGATTAAATGGGTAAATTATAGATTTTAAAGGTAGAGTGTTAAATTTTGGAAGGGGTAGTTTGTTTATATAGTTGTTATAAGATAAGAGCAGATATGAATGTAAGACATAGAAAGACCCAAAATGTCATATCAACTGCGTATCAACTTTCATCATTTCAAGGGTTTTAGGCCTTAAATTTTTTTTATTATTTAATAATTAATAAGAACTATAAACAAGTCCATATATTATATTGTAGGAGACTATACATATATAAGTTATATTTATATTTATATGAACGAGCTATATTCTCCGTGTGTTGCACCGAATATAAACTATTGAAAATACAAATAAGACCGTTAGTAACGTGGAGTGTTAAGACAGGGTTTCGTGTTTAAAAGGTATTGTTATAGTATAAAAAAATGGAAACATCAAAATAAAGAAATGTATATATACATGATAATTAAATTAATTTAGTTAATTTAATATGATTGGAGAATATTGAAATGTGGCAGGTTGAAAGGAAGATTGATTTAGTCTATGGAGGAGGAAGCATTGGGTTGATGGGCCTGGTTTCCAAGTCCGTGTTTGATGGTGGTTGCCACGTCTTAGGGTATATATACTACTACTACTTTTTACTAATACACTCTTTTCTTAATTTCATTATCAAAAACATGTACATATTTGCATGATAATTATAAAGTCGAAAATCTTTTGACAACAATACTATTATGATGAGGAGTTAAATTAAAATCTTGTTAATACATTTTTTTGGTTTTTTTTATCTAGTATGTTAATACATTTTTTGGTTTATATTTCATTGTGACCAAAAACTTGTTTATGGCTTAAACCCCAATTATATTAATGTAATATGTTTTGAAAAATTCTTTATTGTTCTTCAATTGTAGTTATAAAATACTAGATATATCTGTATCCATTTTTTCTAGCTATGCAAATAATGCATCTTTTCTCTTTTTTTCATTAGGAAAACCAAAATGTTAATAACTTTTTTCATTTTGTTGGTAACAGTATTTAGGACCTTCAATAATAACCAAGTGTGTTTATAAAAACTTGTACCTCATTGTTAAAAGATGTAGATAGGAGAAAATACCCTGATACCACATTGGCAAGATATATACAAGCCGCATAACTCATGCCCCAGTAAAACTCCTCCAAATACCCCACAAATAAGCGTTATTTATGGTTAAATATCCTCAATCATGCTTGCAAACCTTTTGCACCCCATCAATCATAAGGGGTAAACATGGTGGGGTCCGACTTTGTATGAGACGATTGGCCACTTGAGCTAACCAGGCTAACTCAAAGTGGTTGTAAATGGAGAAATATAGGGTCAGATTTTTTTAGTACAATATTGTGCATTTAACAATGTATTCGTGTCATTTTCAAATCCTTCACTTTTAGTTAATACCAATTCGTATTATATGATAACTGATTGTCTAATTTACCATGTCCTTTGTGCTGCATTGCAGAGTTATACCTGAAGTGCTTATGTCCAAAGAGGTAATTAATTACCATTTAGTCTCATAAATTGCTTAGTTTTCTTATACTATGTAGAAATCAGACTAATGTTGGAAACCTCAGATTATTGGAGAAACTGTTGGTGATGTAAAATCAGTGTCGAATATGCATCAACGAAAAGCCGAGATGGCACGCCAAGCTGATGCATTTATCGCATTACCTGGTACTAATTTGTTTGCAAAGTTTTAAATTTCTAGGAAGATACATGTCTTCAGTATTTGATTTTGACAGAATACAACAACTTGAAAGTTTTGCAAATCTACAGGTGGGTATGGTACACTTGAGGAGCTTCTTGAAGTCATTACATGGGCACAACTTGGAATCCACCAAAAACCGGTAATTGATATTTTCATAACGCGGGCACAAGTAGAATACGCAGACATATGTATACACATCACACGTGCAATACACTGGTATACCATACATACATTTTACATCACATACGTACAAAATTGTTTATCATTTTGGGTATGTACTATACAGGTAGGATTATTGAACGTAGATGGATACTACAACTCGTTACTGTCTTTCATAGAGAAGGCTGTTGATGAAGGTTTCATCACCCCTGAAGCCCGTCGGATTATTGTCTCTGCCCAAACCGCTCATGAACTCTTGTCCAAGTTGGAGGAGTACAACCCAGAACATAATGGGTCAGAAGCTAAGTCGAGTTGGGAAATAGAGCAACAATTGGGATACACCATAAAGTCAGATATTGCACGTTGACTTAATATCATCCCTTCAAACCCCAACAGAAAACCATTAACTACCATTAGATTGGAAGGTCACAAGAAGTTTGTTCTGATTTGTTTAACAATCGATCTCAACTTTCCTGATTGAATTTGTGGATTCTTTTACATCATGTATATTCAGTTGTGCCGAGTGAATTGATTTGATAGTACATTAGGAAGAAACAAAGGCATTGTTTTACATAATTTTAGCTATATAGTTTGAAACACAAAGTTGTTTTACTATACACATATTTTCAGATGTTGTAATGAACTATACAGTTTAAACACAGTTTTGATAAAATTTGTTTGATAAATTGTTGGAAATAATCTCTGCTTGTGTTGTATAGAGAAATAAAATGGGAAATTTTGCCCTTTGTTCTGCTTAAAGTAGCACTCGGAGAATTTGGCAAGAGGCTGCACATGATAGCTTCTGTTGTCTTCCTGTACTAAACTAGGTTTCTAGATGAAAGAAGCTTTACCCTGTGAACAGAACCTTCACCCGATCCAAATACTAAGAATAGAGGCTCACATTGATTTTTATATTTACAAACTAATTTTTAAATATACGCTTCTTAGGGCCTTTCCAGGCAGTGCCATCTCCCAAGGGCAATCCAGTGAAAGAAATATTCACTTGTAACCTTGTGTCGTAGGTGGCAAATATCATTTCATGTACTGATGAACAATTCATCTCTAACAGTCTAAAAGAGTAGAATAAAATAAAGGATCTCATTTGAAAAAAATAACCTCCCTGTGACGTAGCAAGGTTTTCTAACGTTGGTATGCAGCACCATTGCAAACTATTTCTCAGGTACAATAACTAAAACATTTATGTTTACATCTTGAAAGGGAATTTTAAGATATGCAGATATACCCACCTTTAATAGGTTTTATTATCTAGGCATTTGAATACATTTTGGACGATGTTCAAGCTATTTGACCCATCTGACATGCTTAACCCGTATGACCCTTTTTTTAGTTAACAAATTAGAATTAAAACATAACACTAACTGACCATATGTATAGAAATGGGTCAAACATCCAAAACTTTTATAGACTAAAAATGAATGAAAGAAAACTTACATGAGTTCCAGGTAAACTTGTTATCGCAACTGAACCATGTAGTATTTCCCCAATTAGCATGGTCTTCTCCATCATATCCGGTAACAAAGTCAAGATATGTGCTGTTTGAACCTAAGTAATTGGCTTAGTGACGAATTAGGGTTACACAATCATTACTCTCCTGATAAATCAGTGCGAACCTAACAAACTCTTAGCGAGTTTAAGGTGGAATGATTGAGTAATAAATATGAGATGGATGTCGATATGATTGAATCTTGATTGTCTGTAAGCATTGAATGTGAATTGAATTCGATGTGTTGAAATGAATCCTTAAAAGTATTTATCTATGAATACTGAGAAAGTCTTAAGCCTCTTTCTAATATTCTTGTATAGTGAACTCTCTTTTCTAGTTATAATATACAGTGTTTATACATAAAGGCTAAATCCACCCTCAACTCATGTGATTCAGTGTACATTGGGCCGCCCATGATCATCAAACAGGATGACCTATCTTATATTAAAAAATAAGATATCCATATATATGTAAAGGAAGCCTGTTTACTTTGGCTCGCTAGCAAGATTCGGCAGCGGGGAGGGAAAGAAAAAAGGGGCCGACCCTAATAGGGTCCGACCCGGTGTCTCACCCGGTTTCTCACCCGGCTCCCATCCATTTATATATATATCTCCACATATTTATATAGGGCGGCGGTAGCATCAAGGGGGAAGGGAAAATCCGACCCTATTAAAATCCGATCCTCCCATCTCACCCGGTTTCTAACCCGATTTTGTAAGTACCTTCGTGATCGATCTGTATTCCTTTCCTTTTTCTGACGGACATGTCCTTGTGATCCCGACCCGCCGGCTTATAGATATCAAGGGACATAGAAACGTGTATGGATCTTATTCTTTTCTTTTTCTAGCCGACCCTAATAGGGTCCGACCCGCTATTCTACTTCGCCGCCCGGTCTTCTCGACCCGGAATTTGATCTCGTCGACCCGATCACGCCGACCCGGTCCTTGATCTAGTCGACCCGATCTTGCCAGGTTCAATCTTGCCGACCCGGTGATGTTGTCGACCCGGTGTTCTATCTTTTGCATATTTCTTTTAATCCCGAGATATCTATACGGGATCAAATCCCCCCAAGTTTAGATATAAAAAATTTAGACAGATTTTTTATATGTAAACTTTACTCCTTTTTTCTGTGCAGACTCCATTTCGAAGAAGATAGCTTTGCTTTAAGCCATCCATCTGGAAGGACTTGATTTTCTTTAAGTGGTGTGCTGCTGCATTATCTCAAATCTTCCCTCAGTTTTTCAGATTTCCACTTAGAGGTATTCGAAAATTTGTAATACTACCTAGTTATGAGAAGTGAATATAATTTTGTAGTTCTTATCACATGTGATATAAGTTTTTGCAGTGAATATAATTCACTTTGAAAAATAATAAATATCTTTTTCTTTATCCTTAGAATTAGAGATGTAAAGTACGTATCACTTGATAAAAGTTGATGTTGAATTGTTATTCATTTTTGTATGGATTTTGCTTCTTTCTGCATACATGATATACAATATACATACTTTGCCAAAATAGTGTGATTGGATGCATTCATGTTAAGCTGGATATTCAAATCCTTGTACTCCCATTGTGTCAATTACGTAGACATGTAGGCTGTGAATTTGCTTATTGCTTGTCAATAGCCATGTTTGACTTTATGCACCCTTTTTTTTATATATATAATATGATAGTCGCATAGGATAAATCATGTTTTGATGATACATGATACTAGTAATTAGACATATGTCATTTAAAATTATAATGAGCCTGCTATTATATATACACGTATGTGTATATATATTTGAACTGTATGAAATAAGTCATTTTCGCGACTCCTCATGTGAACGTATATTTACTTTTATGTGTAATGTTAATTGATAACATATACCTAGACATGGGGTTCCAAAATGCGCATAGACCTTGGTCTTTTCTTTTCTCAGGTTTCCTTTTTGGATTGTTTTTTAGGGTACCTTAGAAAATATACTAGACATGTCTGCAGACAATATTGACCCTTTGGATGTGATAGATGATGAAGATATTTCTATTCCCGTAGGGGTTGATGACACAGATTCGCGTCTTGGTTTTTTTGGGTTTGAAAAACTGCTAGAAGATTTTCCATGCCTTGTTAAGTATAATCCCGTTAGGGCTACTTCAGACCAAAGAGCCAATAGTCCTCCTCGAAAGGTTGCTTTTTATCAAGCCTACTTAACCGTTTCCAACCTTAGACTTCCTTTGACAGCCTTTTATCTAGACGTGTTAGCACATTATAGAATAGGTATTGCTCAGACTCAACCCGTCGGTGCTAGTAAGATTTTGCTTTTTGAGATGATTTTAGCAGCTTTAGAGATTCTGATTCCTCCATCGGTACACCTGTTTAGGAAGTTTTTTAGGTTGGTTACTACCGGAGATTGGTTTACTTTTGTCGTTAGAGAGTCTGGTTCTTTACTAATGACCAATCTCTCCGGCACCATTAAGTTTTGGTGTGTTGATTATTTTTTTGTTGATGCTTCCTTTATTCCCCAAGATAAGATTGCTTTTCTTGAATGGAGGGATACCAAATGTAAGAAAGCCAATCTTAGGATTAATAAAAAAGTTAATGCCTTGCCTGATGAGCACTTAGTCAACAAGGAGGATTGTGAGAGAATAATGGGAGTTTCCGTCCCATATAGGAGTTATGCTAAGCATGAAGCTATTTTGGTTCTTGCCAAGGTTAGCCAAGATTGGGAAGGAGATGCTCCAACCCTAGTTGATGTGTCCACAGGAAAACGTATGGATTTATTATTATTATTATTTTTTTTTTAATTTTTTTTTATATATATATACTTGCTAACAATAATTTGCTCTTTATTGTTGCTTTTTTGTTGTTTCTCAGCTATGAGTCTCATGGAGGGCTTGGGCCTGGACATTGAAAGGCTTAACGCATCTAGCAATTGCAAGCCCACCAAGCCTACTGAGCCCATTGAGCCTTTTGATGATGAGATAGGAGGTTCTCCTATGGAAGTTTCTCAAGACACCTCCCAGGCTATGAGATTCTCTTTTTCTCCTGAGCGCCAAAATCTTGGCATTGATGGTTCTCCCCTTCTTTCTTATTCCTCCCATCCTTCAGAAAAGGAATGTGGTAAGAGGATATCTGCTTTACTTGGAAGTGTTCCCTCTCTTTCTCCCATTGGTACTTATCTTTCCTTACAAATATACTTATATTTGCATACATGTGCATTTAGTTTACTTAGTTTATTATATGACTAAACATTTTCTCTAATTGTGCAGCTAAAAATTCTTCTCTAGGTCTGTTGCATGGTGAGAAGAGGGTTGGGGAAAATATTGCTAGCCCTCCCTCTAAACGCTGCATGACTGCTCCTCCACCTACACTTAATCCTTTTGGCAGGTTCACTTCCTCTTCTTTTGGTTCCACTTCTATTGGACTTCTTCCCTTGCTATCCTCCCGGGACAGTTTGGATGAATGCATGGCCACACTTGAGCCTATGAACCGGGAAGGATTCCATTGTTCAGAGTTCCCTATTCTTCAGGGTATTGACGAAGATGTGTGGAATGGGCTTAGGCGTAAGAGCGCTTATAAACTCGGTTATAATGATTCTTCTCGTACCTTCAACCTTCAAGCAAGTTTTTCCCACTCCATGGATGACTTTGATAAGCGGGTGGGAAACGACTATTATATCCCATCCAAGCCTCTTCATCTTAATTCTGATGTGAGAGATCCTGATGTAGCAAGGCAATATGGAGATTCCTTCGTTCCCCCACTCCTTGCAGCAGAAACTAGCTTCCATTCGCTAGAACATTTGGCTAGGGTACGTTGTGTATATATATATATATATATTATTGTTGTTATTATCATTCATTTGTTTAGAGAATGAAGTTAGTATGCTTAAGGAGAAGTTGGAGGTAAGTGATGTTAGGGGAAGGGAGGTAGAGAGGGTTCTTGATGAAGAAAGGGCTAGGGGGAGGAACTTGGAGGAGGATATTGAGAAAGGTGCTCAACTTAGGAGGGATGTCATTCTAGCCTTTCCTCAGTTGTTTAAGCTTGCTATTAGTCACCCGGACGTTATGAAGATAATTGGTGATTTTAACCAAGCTACATTTGCTGTTGGTAGGCATTCTGTTGCCGTGGATCTTTTAGATAAAGATCCTTCTCTTGATCCCACTACTCTTCCCTTCTATGATGTCTCATCCCTTACCAGGATGGAAGATGCTAAAATTGTTTTTAGACAGAAGTCCTTTCCAATAATTAATGCTATTACTGAGGATCCTGATGCTTCTTTGGAGGATATAGTGTCTCTCCTTTCACCATCTGCTTCCCAGGAGATTGCCCCATCAGAGGCTCCACATGCTCCTTCATAGACTTAGTTTTATTTTGCTTATTTGTATTTGTACTACATATTAACTTTTATTGTGTAAGTTTATTTTTGGTGTAAGGCTTCTAGCCTATGAACATTTTAATGTGGTCATGTTAGCTTAGTTGTAGTTAACTTTGCTCTTTATGATTCATTACTCGCGAGTTTCATTTCCCAATGAGAAATGCTTATCTATTTCACCCCATGAGTGAAATGATGATTATTTTGATATGCCACCCTATGAGTGGAAAATTTTGCAAATTCAAATTTGATAGGAGTGAAGGTGCTAAGACCTTTGTTTTTCCATTACTTCCCTATGAGAAGTGTTATCTTTCCATCCCATGAATGAAAACGATGAACGTTGTTTTTGTCATGACATAATAATAATATAATCTTTAACAATTTTAAGAAAAAATGCTACTTTATTCATAGTCATAAACATGATGAAACATAATGAGGAAACCAAGTACATGGAATCTTGTATCACCAGTAGGACTTTCTTTGGTTAGTAGCATTTCCGGGTATTAGAGACCCGTCCTTACAAGTAGCACCTTTTCAGGTTAATAGCATTCCAGGTTCTGGGTACTGGATACCCATCAAGCTCTGTTAGGATATATGATCCATCTCCATTAGCTTTCTTTACCGTGTATGGACCCTCCCATTTTGGGCCTAGCTTCCCAAGGTCTTCCTTTCTGCTTGCTTCATTTTTTCTCCATACATGGTCTCCCACTTTGAAGGTCATGGGGAGTACTTTTTTATTGTAGTACTTTGCCATTTGCCTTTCGTTCTCTGCTTGACGAATGTGGGCTATATCTCTTCTTTCTTCTATCATATTCAAATTTTCTCTGAGGGATTCTTCATTCTGAGTTGGTTCAAAATTAATGATTCTTTGTGTTGCAACAGTGAGTTCTGCCGGGATTACGGCCTCGGTTCCATATACTAAACTAAATGGTGTTTCTTGAGTGCTTCCTCTTGGAGTAGTTCGATGAGCCCATAAAACACCAGCAACTTCATCTACCCATCCTTTTTTGCATTTGCCCAATCTAGCCTTAATTCCTCCCAATATGGCCTTATTCATGACTTCCACCTGGCCATTGCCTTGGGGATGGGCTACTAAGGTAAATCTCTGTTGTATGTCCATATCCTGGCACCATGTCTTAAAGGGATTTTCAGCAAATTGCTTCCCATTATCGCTAACCATCACATGAGGAACTCCGAATCTGCATACTATGTGTTCCCACACGAAATTGATTACCCGCTGCCCTGTAATGGTTGCTAATGGCTTCGCCTCTACCCACTTTGTGAAGTAGTCCACAACTACTATCAAAAATTTCATGTTACCAATGCCTCGAGGGAATGGACCGACTATGTCGATTCCCCATTTGTAAAATGGCCATGCTGTTGTAACCGGGATAAGATCTCGCCTAGGCCTGTTGGACACAGGTGCATGCATCTGACATGATTGACACTTTTCAATTTCTTCCTTGGCATCTCGATATAAAGATGGCCAGAAGTATCCAAGTCTCATGATCTTGGTAGTAACTGATCTTGGTCCTGAGTGGATACCACATGTTCCACCATGTACTTCTTGGATGAGTTCTTTTGCTTGTAAAGGACCTACACACCGAAGATGGGGACCAAGGAAAGATTTTCTGAACAAGGATCCTTCCATGATCAGATACATTGGTGCTTTCATTCTTATTTTCTTTGCACTTTCTTTATCTTTAGGAAGGGTTCCATCTTTGATGAAATTGTATAATGAGGTCATCCAACATTCAACTTCTTCTACTTGAGAAACTTCCTTTTTTGGCACTACGGATTTTTCTGCCAACACCTCCACTAGCACTTCCTTTGTAAGATGGGCAAAGTTTAAAGATGCAAGCTTACTTAAGGCATCAACCTTCTTGTTTTGGCTCCTGGGAACCTGCTCTATGCTGAATTTCTTGAATTCTGAGATGACCTTTCTGGCTTCCTCCAAATAAAGTTGCATGGTCTTTTGACTTGCTTCAAATGCCCCTTTTATCTGATTTGCTACCAGTTGAGAATCAACATAAGCATGAATATTTTCTACCTTCATTTTTCTAGCTATTCTTAGCCCTGCTAGGAGAGCTTCATATTCAGCTTCATTGTTGGAGGCTAGGAAGTCAAAACGGAGGGCATAGGAGTATTCCTTTTTATCTGGATCAATAAGGATGAGACCTGCTCCAGATCCTCCAGCACTGGAGGCTCCATCAGTAAAAAGAGTCCATGGTAGGTTTTCTTCTTCCTTACTTGCATCTTCTTCTAAAAAATCTGCCAAAACCTGGCCCTTCTTTGCGTTTCTTGGTTGAAACGTTATTTCGTGCTCTCCGAGCTCAATTGCCCACTTAGCTAGCCTACCAGACACTTCAGGTTTTGAGAGGACTTGCCTGATGGGCTTATCTGTGAGAACTTGGACAGGATGTCCCTGAAAGTATCTTCTGGGACGCCTAGCCGAATGGACTAGAGCAAGGGCTAACTTTTCCAAGGCCGGGTAGTTTATCTCGGGCCCTTTCAATGCCCGACTAACAAAGTATATGGGCATCTGAGAACTTCTTCTATCTGCTAACAAGACAGCACTTACACATTCTTTGGAGGCACCCAAGTAAAGAGTGAGTGTCTCCCCGGGTATCGGAGCAGTAAGTGTTGGTAGGTTAGCCAAAAATTTCTTCATATCTTGGAATGTCTTTTCAGCCTCTTCCGTCCAAGAGAAATCCTGCTTCCTTAAGCACCCCTTCAAGGTTTTAAAGAATGGGAGGGATCTATCAGCTGCTTTAGAAAGGAATCGGGCTAAGGAAGCCAACTTCCCATTTAAACTTTGCACTTGTTTCTTTGTCCTTGGAGAGGGCATATCTATAACTGCTTGAATCTTCTTAGGGTTGGCTTTTATTCCTCTTGCCGTAACTATGTGACCTAAGAACTTTCCTTCCTCCATTCCAAAACTACATTTGGAAGGATTTAGCTTCATATTTATGCCCCTAAATGTATTAAAAGTTTCTTGAATATCAGCTATCATGGCATTCTCATCATGGCTTTTGATGACTATGTCATCCACATAGGCTTCAATGTTTCTTCCGATCTGATGTTGGAAAGTTCTATCTGAGTCTTTGGTAAGTTGCTCCTGCATTCTTCAAGCCAAATGGCATTTTTTGGAAACAATAGATGCCCTGGTCCGTGTGGAAAGCAGTCTTGTCTTCATCACTTTTCTTCATTGAGATCTGGTGGTATCCCTTGTAAGCATCAAAGAAGCACTTTAATCTGAACCCATCTAGGGATTCCACCTTCCAACCTATTTCTGGGAGAGGATAGTTATCTTTAGGGCAGGCTTTGTTGATATCTTTAAAATCAACACACAGCCTCCATGAGCCATCCCCCTTTTTGACCATAACTGGGTTTGCTACCCACGTCTAGTACTTAACTTCTCTGCATATGCCTGCCTCAACCATCTTGTCTACTTGCTCACAAGCAGACTTGCTTCTGTCCTGAGCCATACCTCTTTTCTTTTGTCTTATAGGGACTATGTTTGGGTTGGCATTTAAGGCGTGCTCTGCAAACTTTCTTGGGACACCCGTCATGTCTGACGTCTCCCATGCAAAGACGTCCAAAAATTCTTTTAAAAGGTTGATCAACTTGCATTTTGTCTCTTTGGGAAGTTGAGACCCAATGATAACTGGCTGCTCTGGGAATTTTCTATTTATGATTATCTTTTGCTCAGGGCCTTCATTTGCTACTTCAATTGACAAGTCATGTTTCACTTCCTTTGGTCTTTCCTTATTAACTTGTTTGCACTCCCTTGGCCATACAATGCGCCCTTTTATGGTGGCCACCCCAGCTGGGGTGGGAAACTTAACCATCCCATGAATGGTTGACGGTACGGCCCCGAATTTTTGCATGGATGTCCTACCGAGCAACGCATTGTATGGTGAAGGTGCTCTAACAATGGTGAAGTCGATAACTTCAATTCTATGGAGAGGGTATTCGCCCATCATCACCTCCATACTTACTTCTCCAATGGGCCAACTAGATTCACAATTGAAACCAACTAGAGGCGCCAAAGGCGGGCGCTTGAGGTCTTTAACTCTTTGAGGGAGTTTATTGAAGCAATTCTCATAGATAATGTCAACAGAACTCCAATTATCTAAGTATATTTTTCCAACCTCGAAGTTTGCCAAGCGAGCTTGTATGACCACGGGGTCTGAGGATACGGCTTCAACTGGTGGAAAAGAAATTGGAACTATGGCCCAATCCTTCAATACATTCGCTTTTCGCTTTTATGGATTTCTTCTTTGGTGGACCATACAAACATGTCCTTCTGCAGGGCCAGGATCATCATTGTTTTATTGTTTTCTTTTTTGACTGATGCTTTCTGCCATGCAAAGGTTTTCTTTGCTGGAGTTTTTCTTCCCTGCTTTGCTCCAGGGACAAGATGTTCCAATTTTCCTTATTCTAAAGCCCTCTTGATTTCTGCTTGTAGTTCTCTGCAATCATTAGTATCATGTCCATGATCTTCATGAAAGTCACAGTACTTGTTCATGTTTTTCTTTGCAGATCTGAGAGGGGGAAGGGGCTTGAAAGTTGTACCCACCCTCTCAGTTTTTAAAATCTCTTTTGGAGATTTTGTTAAGTCTACAAGGTGGACATTTTTTCCGTATTGAATGGGTCTCTTATCTCTTCTGTCATCAAGACGTTCATCTCTTCTTGTATCTCTTCTGTAATCTTCCCTGCGCCCATCTCGCCTAACATCAAAACGAGGCCTTTTGGAGGGTCCTACCCATGACTTATCCTTCCTTATCATCCCTCTCACTAAAGTAGAGGTTTCTCTAGAGGGGAGATAGTCATATGCTCGATCAATGGCTTCTTTGAAAGTCTTTGGAACCTTTGTTGTTAACTTTTCTTGGAGTCCTCCTGGGTGTAAAGCAAGAGTAAAGCCTGAGATCTGTTGACTTTCTGGCAGGCCAGGTATCCTTTGACATTCTTGAGTGAATCTCAGGATGAAGTCTCTGAGTGGCTCATTCTCCCTTTGTCTTATTAAGTGGGCTTCCAAGTGATTACGTTGGTGCTTTTTTGTTGGAAGAAATGAGCGACAAATTTTTCTTTCAGATCTTGGAAGTCTTTTATACTTCTTTCAGGTAAACCAGTAAACCAATCCCTAGCATGCCCTTGCAACGTTCCAAGGAACAAGTGACAGGCCACAGGGTCTACCCACTTTTCTGTGAGTATTGCTTGGTCATATAATGCTAAGTGGTCTTCTGGATCTCTAGTGCCATCATAAGTTCCCACAACTGGAGGAACTTTTTGACCATCTGGGAATGGATACTCCGCAATCCAATCACAGAACCTTGATTTGACAGCGGATCTTGGAATACCTACAGCTCGTGCCTGCTCCCCTACTTCTTCACCAGATAATACTTTTAACATCCTCAACAGTTCCCTTGCGGGGTTCGGTGGTGGTGGTGTTGGTTCTGGGCAAGATTGCTGCTTCTTAAGCTGCTCCACCATTAAAGACATCAAAGATTCCACAGCCCCCTGAGGGATAGTTGTAGGTGGAGGCGGAGTTGGTTTTAGTATATTGGTAAGTTGTGATAACCAATCTTGATTGGGTTGTGCTTTGGATGGGGAGGTATGTGTTTGGGGAGGTGGTTGGGATGACTCCCCCATAAGCTTTAGCAATTCTACCAAGTGGCTTTCCTGGACTGTAATGGTCCCAGATGAACTAGGGACAGATTGTTCAACTGGGATTACTTGTTCACTTCCAAGTGATGATGATGCGTTAGGCAAGGGTGTGATAAGAGGAGAAATTGTCGGAATGACATTTTGAGCCTCATGACTCTGGTTTTTCAAGAATCCTTGGGTGTTGGTGACAGAATCACTTATGCCTACGGTTGAAGAGGATGGTGAGGGTGATGTTCCCCCTATAGAAAACAATGACCCCATAGTACCTGAGTTTAGGGCGGGTCTTGTAGTAACTACATCCTCAGATGAATATTGGAGTCTAGATCTCACTTCGGATAATTTTTTATCAGAGACTCTTTTTTCACCTTGGTTATGCTTAGCACTTTGTATAGTCATGAGAGGTGAAGAAGTAATGGTGGTATCTTTTTGAGATTTTTCCCCATCACCTGTCTTAGCCTCCGTGGACCCAGGTGATGTTATTTTTGAGAGTGGAGTTTCTTCCTTGGCCATGCAAGACCAAGAAAAAGGAACAATGAAATGGTGTTTTGATCTTACAGGAATCCGTTCAATAAACGGGTCCCACGGATGGCGCCAATGTTTGAACCTAAGTAATTGGCTCAGTGACGAATTAGGGTTACACAATCATTACTCTCCTGATAAATCAGTGCGAACCTAACAAACTCTTAGCGAGTTTAAGGTGGAATGATTGAGTAATAAATATGAGATGGATGTCGATATGATTGAATCTTGATTGTCTGTAAGCATTGAATGTGAATTGAATTCGATGTGTTGAAATGAATCCTTAAAAGTATTTATCTATGAATACTAAGAAATTCTTAAGCCTCTTTCTAATATTCTTGTATATTTTCTAGTAATAATATACAGTGTTTATACATAAAGGCTAAATCCACCCTCAACTCATGTGATTCAGTGTACATTGGGCCGCCCATGATCATCAAACAGGATGACCTATCTTATATTAAAAAATAAGATATCCATATATATGTAAAGGAAGCCTGTTTACTTTGGCCCGCTAGCAAGATTCGGCAGCGGGGAGGGAAAGAAAAAAGGGGCCGACCCTAATAGGGTCCGACCCGGTGTCTCACCCGGTTTCTCACCCGGCTCCCATCCATTTATATATATATCTCCACATATTTATATAGGGCAGCGGTAGCATCAAGGGGGAAGGGAAAATCTAACCCTATTAAAATCCGATCCTCCCATCTCAACCGGTTTCTAACCCGATTTTGTAAGTACCTTCGTGATCGATCTGTATTCCTTTCCTTTTTCTGACGGACATGTCCTTGTGATCCCGACCCGGCGGCTTATAGATATCAAGGGACATAGAAACGTGTATGGATCTTATTCTTTTCTTTTTCTAGCCGACCCTAATAGGGTCCGACCCGCTATTCTACTTCGCCGCCCGGTCTTCTCGACCCGGAATTTGATCTCGTCGACCCGATCACGCCGACCCGGTCCTTGATCTAGTCGACCCGATCTTGCCAGGTTCAATCTTGCCGACCCGGTGATGTTGTCGACCCGGTGTTCTATCTTTTGCATATTTCTTTTAACCCCCAGATATCTATACGGGATCATGTGTCATCCTCCATTGCATGATAGAGCTAACTAGCTGGCCACAGAAGCTCATCTCCATAACCGGTTGAATTTTATAGTTGAACTTAACTTCAGGGATGTTTTTGCTGTAAATTTCTCGATGTTCATTAGCAGTATGTAACAATTCCTCTGCATGCTTTAGATATTAGAAGCAACTTTAAATATGTTGAATTACTAGACTTGAACACAGTGATTCTGAAGCAATTGCTGCTGCTGTTTCAGCAGCAACATCTGACCTGGTTTTGAAGTGGTAATCTTTGTTAATGGCCATTTCTCGGCCATCTTCAGGCCTATCCCAACATTTATGGTCCGCGGCTGGATCCCCCACCTGAATATAAGTAACGATCTTATTTGGTATTGTCTTATGATGAAAAAGATCGAGCACAGAAAAAAAATCAGCGGACAGGGTTTCGTTAAAAGTGTCAATCTCAACACATTTTCATTTAAGTGGGTCAACTTGGGTTGTTTTTATATCCAAAACCTATCAAATGGGTAACATGAAGAAAAACTAGCTACCTGTCAAGTGTCAAACAGGTTGTAATCGTTATTATCACAAATAGCTATTCATAGAAATAAACAAAAGGTATAGCGCGTCAAGGCAACCCAGCCCAGACATTTTGACTCATCCAAGAAACGACTAATTACGTATTTACATCCCAGGCTTATTTACGGGTCTCCTGATCGCAGCACATTGTTTCATAAGTAAAGGTCTCTCGGTCAGCCAGTCTTTAACCTATTATCGCAAAAAACATATATATATATATATATATCCTGAAGTTAAATGTAAATAATATAATGGTAAGTAAATGTGGTAATCTCAATTCGTCTATGGATTCACTAGAAATGGCTAGACTTGGGTAATTACTTTTCTGTAACACGTCAAATGAGTATACTCCAATGAAAAAATGGGTTTGATAGTTACAAACTATGAATACCTGAATAAAGTTGTTTTCGGGATTTTACTAGAAAAGACTCTTTTGAGATCCTAGGGCACTGATACTTGGCCTTTACTATACACTAGCCACAAAAGATAACTCACAATTCCACTATGGAGTCCATATAAGATCCTGAAATTACAGATCTCAGTCTCTTCAAGAAAGCATTATCATTGTCAATAGAGGTGATTGGTGACAAAGTGGCCATAAGAACAAAACTTCCATCATTATCAACATCAATTTCATAGACCTTGTGAAAAACATCTCGAAGCTCTTGAATCAACGTTTCATAGAACAGTTTGTCACGAGGGATCACATTGATGACAAGAACACCGTGATCATGAAGAACTCTTCTCATGGCCTGGAGAACACATTTCTTAACAAATTCCGGTGGAGGAGCACTAAGCCCATAGACGGCCTTGCTCGAATCCAAATCAACCATAACTACATCAAATTTACCATTCAAAATATCTTCGCTAGTTCCTAGAGACCCAACATTTTCAATCAATTTTATGGCATCTCCAACAATTATTCTGATAAATTGCCCATCCTTTAACCCAAAATATTTTCTCGCGACACTCAAAACAACCTCGTCGGCCTCCACACCAACAACTTCAAACCCCAACTGGGCATTCAAGAAACTTAACAGAGCACCACCACCAACCCCTAAACACAACGCTCTTGGAGTCAACCCTCGTTCAATTCGTTCATTTAAAGGCACAACAATCAAAAAGAGTCCACAAACCATAGGATTCAAATACGCATGAACCAAAATCCCCGTATCAACTCTAAACTCAACCTCCTTCATTTCCCTCAAACGTCCTAAATCCAATCTCCCAATATCACCCGCCACGTCACCTTTACCACAAACAAGACGCACTTGTGATTGTATCAAATTAGGCATTCTTTTAAACCTCAACCGTCTCCTAAATTCTTTCTCCGTACCATCCTTCACTTCCACTTGAACATCCTCAACAACAAACTCACCAACAAAACGACCGACAAACCTACCCACAATCACACTACACAACACATCATCTTCGTAACTCAAAAACAACACGTTTTTCGGGACACCGTTTTGAAAACACAATTTCGGGTGTAAAGCAATAACTAAGTCTTTTAATTCACTCTCTAGTTTCTCCTTATCTAAGGCATCAATAACCGGGGGCCGAATATAAACACAATATTCATTTTTATCATTATTATAATAAGATATATTATTATCAAAATGATTACCAATTAGGATGAGACGAGAGACATTGGATGATAAGAGCTGAAGGTGGCCGGATTTTGTGCAGAAGTTCCAGTCGGTTTCACGGTGGTTTGGGACGATCATGGCGGCGATTAACGGCGGAAGGGTGTCTGACAACGTTGGAGAATCGAGGACGGCGACGTGAAGGAGTGGAGTGTGGAAGGAGGACAGGTGGCGGTGTTTGATTGGAGATGGGATTGTGAATGTGATGTATTGTGATGGAGTTAGGGTTTCCAGTGCTGCTGATAGATTCACCTCCATTTTTCTTTGTTACTGGTTTTGAAGATCAGAGTGTTAAGTGAAATTTATGTACTTTTTTTTTCCCTTCTTTTTTGGAATAAGACAGACTGATAGAGCACAAATCGATTTACGATCAGTCTTATTAGAGTATTATTTAAAATAAGTATTTTCACTAAACGCGAAGTTCCAAATGAAATTCACATTTAAAAAAAAAAGTTAACAATTGGTTATATCATTGGTTAATATCCCAACGGTGGTAAGTTTTCTTTTAATACATTGTCATGCTTTTAAACGAACTATTATTAGGTTTTTCCTATCATTAGGTATTATTAGATAAAAAGATTCTCTAACATGTTAATGTGAAAAAAGTTAAAATTAAGAAGTTAAATTGTCTGACATAATAGTTAAATTATTTACCATCAAGATACTTTAATAGTAAAAGGTTTTATTTTTTTATAAGAAATATATTATGTATGCAACTTTTACATAACATTTGAGGGTGTTTGGTAGGGTGGAATGAAAAGGGTAGAAATGGAATGAGAATCACTTCCCTTGTTTGGTTACATAAAAGAATGGAAATGATTCCCCCTTTTACCTCTTCATTTTAATTATTAATTTTAATTAAAGAATGGTGAGAATGGGGGAATCATTTCCATTCTCATGATTCCTCTCAAAATGGTGAAGAATGGTGAGAATGGAATCAAATTACCTTTTTTTTCTTTTTTTCTCATGTATTTAATTATTAATTTTAATTATTTATATTATGATATTATAATTAGTTTTTGTTAAAAAAAATTTTCAAATTAATTTGTTTATTTTTTATATTTCTCTTATTATGATTCTCTGTTATTACCAAACAATGTAATTATTCTCTTTTCAAATACTCATTCTCTTTCCTACTATTTTCATTCTTTATTACATTTCCATTCTCAATGATTCCTTCCTACCAAACGTCCCCTTATGGAAGTCAATGATCGAAAACAGTTATATGAAGACGTTGATTAGGCTGTGTACATTAAAGTCAAATAAACTCGCCAACTTATTTTCAGATACTTGAAAACAATTTCATTTGGTTTCATATCAAGAGGATGGATAAGGAAAGGGTTTAAAGATGATTACGGAATACGATAGTATATTTCAAAAAGGCACTCCCAGGAAAGCCAACTCCATTTATTCTAACCCAACTGCCCAAGTGCCCAGCAATACACTAATATATTTTTTCCATTATAAAACCGGAGGATATATGAGCTTACAGTTAAACCAGGTAAAGTTCAACAAATATTTGAACCAGATCACAGATTCATTCCATGTCACGGGTGATTATAGATGACCCGGGGTCACATTCAATTTAATGAAAATAGCTGTATTCAATTTGCTGCTTAGACTAGCCATTGTCTCCACTCGACAAAGGGTATGTTAAGGCCCAGTAGTCATACCGATCTTTGCTCTGCATTTAGGCATGCTACACAAATGTCCATAAAAAAAACCATTATATTTCATTTGCATGACACAAATATGAAGTACAAGTTTCCCAAGTGTTTTACAAAAACATTCAAAGATACAAAAATGACAAGTTTATCATATGATATACTAAGCGATACATTCTGCTACAAAACTTCAAGTGTTGTATCCATTTCGTTTCAATTTCTATAGAAATCAAGCATTTCTTCTTCAACAGGATGAGTTTTACCAACTATCGTGAGACAGTGAAGAGGTGCACCAAAGTCAACGCTCCGTAACTGCTTCATTGAACCCGCCACCACCATCTGATCTTCACTTCCTAGCCGTGCAAAACCAACACAAAGTGTGTCTTCATTGTAAGCTGTCATATGAAAGATAATATCAGACTGGAAGAATGATTGTAAGTATTCCATGTCCCACAAAAACTACAAAACTATGACAAGTTTAAGATATCCTCCAAGTGAAGCAGAGTTTCATTTTTAGAGAAACCGTCGACCTAAAATAACATCTTTGCCCATTTCATCATTGTAATCCGAATTGATTTTGGTCTACATAGTTTCTTTCCATCTAGAAGGATATTCAGGATATCTTTGATAGGAGTATAGGACATTTCAGTTCAATTAGGCATTATATCTGAATAAATCAGTAAGAAAACACTCCTCACAGTTACTTTTCAAAAATTCTAGGGGGAACTTACCAGATTCTCCGCGTAGTTGTTCAACCTCCAAAAGCTGATCGATAGCAACACCAATTGTCATAAAACTAGGAGGCTCATAAATTTTTTTCCCTCTGAAGGATTATAAGAAAAAACACAGATATTAAGAGACATTAGTAAGGATATGCAAGCATGAAACAGAACCATATGTCAGCCATCGGATGTATTCTAACCTGCATAATGATTCCAGTGAGGGCTCCTTTACTCTTATATCTGCAATGTCAACAAAGATTTTGAAGTGACTTAGAATCTTTGACCAGATGAATCTCCTATGTTCTAACAAATATAGAACATAGAAGTTCTTATGCACAGCATACAATATCTCATGTACTTATGCTCTATTCAACATGAAAATGTGTTGAATTGCCTCTTTTAATTCTCGAAAATTGCTCTGTTTCTGATACTTTTCAATAATAAAACAAACAAAAATTTATACAAAGTGACATCAAGAGCATAGGTATAATACAATTACCTAACAAGCAGAGAGTATGCAGTCCAAGTCCACGGTTTCGTTGAATTTTCTCATAGAAACTGTCAGGCCTCCATGTCTCGGTAAAGAATGGAATTGAAACGGTCTCTCCATATCGGTAAAGTTGTAAGCCACAGACCCCAACTGCATTCATTATTGACGCATTGTATACCACCTTAACCTCGACATCCAATTTCTTGGCCCGTACCACTAGATCACTGTGTGTTGTGGCTCTGTTTTCATAACTTATATGTCTTAGCAATAAAAAAGTTATACAGTAAAAACACAGTAGTTGTATAAGCCATATTGATGTCAACAATAGAAATAAACACCCAATTTGACAGATGGTTCTTGAACTCAGAGAACAAAAGAAAAACCTAGAGATTTGTTGGCTTGGTTTTGCTCATTTATCGTCACTAATAAGGTTTTAGGTAGAAGTCGTAATTTGAAAACATTACCTTACGAATGGGTCAATTCAGGTTGTACATATATCTCAAATAGTTCAAACAAAAACATAAAACTACCTAGAAAGGAAAGTAGTGATTGAACAAGTCACCAAGCTGTGATTTTTAGGCATAAAACCTTGTAAATCATCTTTATATGCATAGAATAAAACGATTAGTGAAGTTAAAAGATGTATCAATCTTTGCCATGATAATTTGTCCTAAAAAGAACAAAAAAATTTAGGACAGGAAAGTGTCCCCAGTCATCAGACAAAATGACAGACTATACCAAGCAACCTGACCCAACGGTTTCCAACCTCTAGTTTCAAGTAACAATACTGAATCTGAAAGATTAAAAGTTCATATGGTATGCCATATATTTTTTGAATGTGACAATCAGTCACATTATTTTGTACCTAAACAGTGATTATTGTTAATGTATCATCAGGGGTGACGGCCTTTTCCGAAAAAGATTAAAAGTTCATATTTGTTGTTGTTTACTTAAATGTGCTTCTACAGTGATTGTGAAGTGGCAGTAATCAATTCCGAATGTTAAATAAAAAAAAAACAAAAAAGTTAGGACAAAATGACAGACAATACCAAGCAACCTGACCCGACGGTTTCCAATCTCTAGTCTCAAGTAACAATCTGAACGATTAAAAGTTCAACACTTGTTGATTAAAGGTTACTTAGATGCGGATCGAAAGTGATCATGAAGTGACAATAATCGATTCCGAATGTTAAATATTAAGTTCTTAACTGATTATAGTTTTGTGTTAGGGGTCAGAATTAGCAAATTTGTTGCAAGAATAATTACTATCGACTATTAACATAATGTAAAAAGGTGTATAATCTAACCCAAAAGGATCTCCAACGACAAGGAAAGCAACATCGATATCACGAGCCTCCGTCAACATATCATCCGCCTTTTCCTCTACCATTTCTCGGTCTGCAACCGTAAGCGGCTTCCCGTACAACTTCTCCTATTAAAAATATCAACATCCAGTCAAAAATCATTACATATATAAATACAAAATCTATCACACAGCAGTTACCAGAGTGGAGATGCCGTCATCGGAAATACCGAAAGAAAGGAGAGAAGTGTAGGATTCAATGTATAATTTTTGACATTTTTTAACAGCTTCAAGTCCTTTTAAGGTTATGTCTTTTTCATCTCCCAATCCTAATCCTATTATATATAACATTTTCTCCTTTTTCTTTTTTTCTTCAATTTCTTCTTCTTGTATTTTCTGCTTCAATGTTTTAAAAAACCCTAATTATAACCCCTGCTGCTATCGCTCTTGCTTTTCGATCTTTAAAACCCTAATAATTGTATTAAGTTGATCAAATACAGTAATAGTTATATATTTTAAAGCGAGGGATTAAAAACAAAGAGTCGATATGTCCGAGTGGTTAAGGAGACAGACTTGAAATCTGTTGGGCTTCGCCCGCGCAGGTTCGAACCCTGCTGTCGACGAATGGTAAGTTTTTTCATAACATTTTTATTCATAACTCATATCAGAATTTTTGTTTGGTTAAACATAGCGTTACGAACTAAACATTGTTCATACAAACGAATAAATGAATATAATGAATTGTGGGTTTAAAAGCTATGATGCACCGAAACTCCAATCAGGTAGGCGTACCCGTTTCAGAAACTTCATGGGAACGGAAACTCGTACGAAACGTTTCCTTGAAGTTTCCATATATACCGAAACGTTTCTGTGAAGTTTTCATACCGTATCTAATTAATATTAGGGTTTCAATGAGTTTTTTGTATTCCAAAAACGACTTCCATCTTGCGACTATGCGTACTCCCAAACACAAACCAACTAAATTATACAATTAAGATCACCATTAGACTTTTTTTGTTCCAAAATTGATTATTAAAAATTTAATCCGTGATCACCTATCACCATCAAACATATATTATAAAATTATACATATATAATTTTACATAATCTCTGAAGTCTCAAGTCTCTCTCTATATAAAATCAATATATTTTATTTTTTAAAATTTTTTTATTGCCATATCTTTGCCGTACCCGTATCCTAAATTTTTTAGTTTTGTCGTTCCCCGTTCCCGTATCGTTCCCGTGCCGCTTTGCCGTATCCGTTTCGGTGCTACATAGTTTAAAAGCTTAAATCTATCTCTTATATAAATAAAAGAGGATTGTTTCTAGACGTTTTTTTAAACAAAAATCTTATGTGTCAAGTTCATATTATTTCTTACAAGGGTTTTAAAAAATTATGACATCACAAATTATAAATCATTTTGATTTTTCTTTTCTTTAGATTTTTGTAGAATTTGATTTAATTTGGAAACTAAATCTTCCTCTACAAATTCCATGTCAAGATTTTCACTTATAGTTATTAACTATTATCATTATAGTAATACAAAGTTATTGTTTATTTTAATTTGTAGCTTAATTATTATTATTTTTTAATTGTAGCTTAACTAAAGGAATATAATTATGAATTTGTGTGTATTTTATAAGATTTTTAGTTTTAATAATGATTTTTCTTCTTAAACAGTGTTGTAATAGTTTTCATAAACTTTTATTATTATTTCTTGAATTTGAAGGTGTTGAGCAAATGAAAAGTTAATTGTATGATATCTATTAAAAGCTTTAAATACATTAATATGTTTATAACTTTTTTTTCCCCATTATTGTGTATTATTTTATCAGTTTATAGCTTTCAATTAATTATGAAATCATCATAATTTATTGATTTAAAATTTAAAATATTCTACCTTTTTAAATATATCTCATTAATATAGATTTTTATTAAATGTTCACACTATTATGTAAGATTTTAATCACCTTAATTTCCGTTATAATAGGCCGAAACTATGGTGTCTTTTAGTATATGTTTTACTTTTTGCTTTTACCACCCGTATGTGTTTCAACATGTGTATACAACTACACAAGTTTTGTTTCCATTTAGTTACATTATTTACATAATAACTTATCACAACTTTTCAATTTATTTAACATTATTATCATACATTTTAACATGATAACATATCTCAAAGTTACCCGGGTTGAATCCAGGATGATTAGCTTGTACAATTAAATTTTTAACTTTTAAAATAATAAAAAGGTTAGTGAAAAGCTTTATTTATATCTATCTATTCAATATTATAAAGCAAATTCCTCCCGACTAAATTTTAAGTTTCAATATTTACTTTTTCAAAATGCCCCTTATCAATTTTATATTCACCTAAAATAACTATAATACTCCTTCTCTCTCTTTAAATCTCAACTAATCATTTTTTTTCTTTCCCCCATAAATCATTTATTCCTCCAATTCATACAAAATCCACTTTTCAACTTTCAACATTCAATTTCAACAATATACACATGATAATGCATGATGTACCATATATCAATGCATACAACTTTCTCTCTGCTCCATAAATCATTATATTAATCTAATTCTTTCAAAATCTTTTATCTCAAAAACCATACATCGATAAATTATAAAAATTATATAAGTGTTTTTAAAATTTCATAATCTTTGAGATGTCATTCGAAATACTTTCGACGAATTTTTAAATCTAAGGACGGAGCCCTTACGGCTAAGACATTTGGCTATAACACTCTATGACATATCACCTCCTGCTATGACCTATCACCCTCATCATTTTACCGTCACAACGTGCGGGTACTTGCTCTCGTACTTCGGAACAGATCACTGTTATAAGATGAATATCAGGCCAGAAGTAAACAATAGATTCCTTGCAAAGTTGCAATATTGCGTGTCAAACTACACACATACCATATTCTTTTGGATCATGGAATATCAACTTTCTGCTTAGATTGCCAACTATATGCTGAAAGAAGTTTTCTAAGCATACGAGAAATAATCAACATAGCTAGACTTGGCTATTATTATACACTTGTTACAAAAGAAAATTCACAACTCCATTATAGTAAATATAAGATCCCAAAATTACAGTTCTCAACCTCTTCAAGAAAGCATTATCACGAGAACACAACTTTCATCGATATCGATGTCAACTTCATAGAAAAGTGTGTTACAGGGGATCACATTGATCACACTTCTTAACAAACTCTGGTGGTGGAGCTCTACGTCACATCTGCTGGACTGTCAATAGAGTGCAATGTTCCAATCTTATTGTTGACAGAACTCTTAAATCATCACAAGATTTCCCTGCTGGAGCTGGTCTGACTGAAGTAGAAGAAATGTCACATCTGATGGACTGTCAATAGAGCGCAATGTTCCAATCTTATTGTTAACTTGAATCATCGCAATATTTCCCTGCTGGAGCTAATATTTTAGTCCATGTGTTCTTTTGTTGGTCTGTAGGTTCTCAAATGTTTGTATGTGTGGGAAGCAAGATGGATGGTCAGGTGGGTTGTTAACGGGTCAAATCACCTGAGCTTGAAAGTCATCATTTTTCCGGTGCGAGTTAAACGTCTGGTTAGGCTGATGCGCATATTTTTTAAATTAGCTCGTCTATTTTCTTGTCGTTTGCCCTTGTCTATTTCGCGTCTGTTTCTTGTCTTTTGCCCTTGTGTCTATTACCTTGTCCATGGAAGATGAATCAGCAACATGAAACATGTTGGATTCCACGCCAACCGACTATTCTAATTTGGGTGAGGTTTCAAGAAACAACCCTGAATCCTGCAAGCATGTAGGGTCCCTAGACCATACAAGAGGCCGCCCTGATACTTGGGTCCAGAAGGTCCAGAATTACATTTCTATCAAGTTCAATTAGAGCGATTTATTGCACTAAAGTTACTAACATAACTGTGTTCCAATACAGATTAGTTAGAAATGACCGATACCGTTCCAAAAACATATCCCCTATTAGATATTAATAATTCAAGGCTATTACATACTTAAAATAGTTTACTTTAACGATGCACTAACGAGAAGCAACATGATTTAATAAAACGAAACAAGAAACAAATACAGAAAAGAATAAACAAATACAGGGATTATCGGGGATCTCATTCCCCATCCCCACTATATCGCTATCTCATTAGCAATACAAGTTACTCAAAAGACCACTACGTTATAACTTAAATGGTGACACTAATTAGCAATTTGCAACATGATTTAATTAAAAGAAAACGGGAACTTATGCAATTTGCAAGAGACTAAGTAGCACGGGCTCATAGATTGCTGGTTGGGTTCAGACTACTAACACATGGACGAGACATGTTACATGACGTGCACAAATAAATGGGTTAAGGATATGTGCCATGAATCTATTGATTTGATGCAGTTGTAGATATATGTGTAGTACAGGACCAGGGGGAGATATGATTTAGTGTACTGATTGGTATATATGGGATACAATTAAAGAACATATGTAATAAGGAAAGGCTTCCTATGGGGAAAATATAATAAACACGTCATATAATATAAAGAGGAACCTTAATTACCCGCATATGAGAAAATAGAAATATATAATGTTTATCTCGCTAATTTAGTGACATTCTTCACTTTCTAATCAATTGGAATACTTTCATATTCTACAACATTAATAGAGTTTGACTTTTTACAGCTAAATTTTGCTACCAAGTCTAACTGTAGTAACTTAGTATCCCAACTTGCATAACCTCAAAACAGATGAAATATCGAGACCGGCAACCAAAAAGCCCTACTCTTCTACTAATGACACTTCACATATTTACTATGCACTACCCTTCAACCTGTGATTAACTGGAAATGGGTTGGTTGAAATATAGTAGGAAACAGGGGGAAGTAGAAAATCCTACTACGAAGCTACCAATCAACCTGCAATCAACACTTGCACACACAGTGGATTTCACACTTATTTTCTGATTGGGTAAACAGGACATAATATATAAAATAGGTAGACTTCCACTACTATTTAATTGTCACATTTACCTACGTCCTCGATTCAAATTGACTCACATATGATAACAGTAGGGATGGGCCAAAGTAATAGCAATTCTGTATTTACAACTTTCAAAGTAAATCTATCACAAAATCTTACTCCATTCAGATTCTCACAGTCTCACTCTGCCATTGATAGTTCCAGTTAAAAAAACTCCTATTGATAGTGAAGCCAGCATACCTACTATACTTACAACATAGCTATCCAGCAGCAGTAGTATGTTTAAAGTGTAAACAGCTCTACTTTGATGATTAAAGTAGTAGTGACTATGAATGTGCATAAAAAACGAAACTCTATATTAAGTTGTAAACCTCCATTCTCAAGACAAACAATTACACATCACAATACCACATGACTTGTAGAATAAGAAGGTTTCAAATATCTAAGCTGCTAAAAAGTAGACTTTTTCAAAACAAAAAAATTTAATGCAGAAAAACATGCTTACTACAGAGATGTATCATAGAACATTCTCGATCACAACGATAAAGACAATGGACAAAATCAACATTATCATAATTTACGGATTTTTGATTTATGAAATGCAAACTAATATGCCCGAATAACCCAAAACAATATTACATTAAGCATGCATCATTTCCATAAACTTGCTAGAAAGACCTATACTATCAGCAATGCAACATTATTGCTAAGAGATGAAAGTGATATCTCTACCTCAATCACTGTCGGCCACAATTTGACAATCTGCATGATCAAGCAGAAGTAGAGTTTCCATGTAAGAGCTCACAAAGAAAAAACTATCTTCTCCATAAATCCCAAGCTTACTGATATGTTCTGAACATGGTTCATAAACTTGAAGTATGGCGGTATCTTCACCGTCATAGTGTGTTTCCATAATAGGTTCCCCATTCTTTCTAAAACATAGAAGCGTCTTCGATAATAGATTTGGTGCTTTAACGGTATATAGCTTCATGAACGATTTCTTTACAGTATCTTCCATTACCCAAAGTCCCAAACAGCACAAACGTCTGTCATGCTGCCCGTTATGTATTCAACCATAGCAAGTGACTCCCGTATCTTGGACAGATTCATGTAAAAGGAATCATTTCAAACTCATGTGTCGTCATATCAAATGATACAATCAAATTAACGTCCTGAGGTTTTGCATCTTCAGCAACAATCCTCGCTTCACAAGCATCCCAGTAAATAAACCTGTCGATAAGTACCTGACAGCATTGCTCATGGATTTGAAGATAAACTGTTTTACGAGGCAGATTTCTCGACGTGAGGCTCTTCCAAGTCCCCGAGCTCAGCGTAAAAACTTCAACTTTCCAATGTAGGCTATCTTTAAGGTCTCCATATAAAATCTTTACAACAGTAGGGTCAAAAGTGACGGGACAGACCCCAAAACCTACAAATGTTGTATCAGAAGGAAAAGGCAAAGGAAGCAGAACACATTTATTGATTAAAGGATTCCAAAGGATAACGACTTCAGAATTAATTAGGATGTTGTCATCGAAATCATACAAGCACACCAAGCCATGAGAGCAATCAATTACTCTAGAAATAGTAAGTTGTTTAGTGATACGTAGAGCCTTGAGAGTAAAGTCTTGCTGATAGAAAGTGTCGTCATCGAAAACTGTGACATACTTGTCCTCAAAAAACTTAACATGGCAGTTTGGTGAGACATGGCGTTTCCTTGGTGGGCCTTTGCACCAAAGACGTAGACGGGGTGGTTGTTGGCGGTGACTGTTTTGGTGGTGATGAGCGACAATAAACTCAGAACTGCCGATGTAAGAATTCCAGGGTTTTGAAACAAGTCGGAATTTAACAGCTGACTTGGCAGGAAGCCTGTTAATGATTTCAATTTGCATTTCGAATGGAATGAAATCTGACATATTTTTTCAACAACAAATGCTTCCTACACTTAATTGAACCTAGAAATTAATTAATACTATGAATTAATAAAAAAGAAACAACAAACGAACCTTGAATCAATGGCGCAAGAGTTTTATTACTTCCAAGTTCCAATGATTTCGAAATCTGAAATTTTTTTCAACAACAAATGCTTGCTATACTTAATTCAGCATAACTTTAGACAAAATACAAAATAGGGTTTACTGTATTAATTAATAAGTACATGGAATTCGAAAATTTAGGGGAAATAAACAGCAAAAATGTCGTATGCATAAAAAACAAAACAAACGAACCTGATATTATTTCCATGTTCCAATTAGGGTCTTTTTTGTTTCCCTCACCAAATATCAGCGGACCAACAACAGTAGTGTGTTTAGCTGAGTAAAATGTTATTATTAATTACAAGACGGGAGAGCAACTTTTCAGCGCACTACCAAGATTGTGGAAGCCTATGTAACACCGAAATAGATACAGCAAACGAGTACAGGAACAAGGAACTATAAAACTAAAAAATTTAGGATACGGGTACGGAGAAGATATGGAACTTTTTTTTTTTTTGTTAGTAACTAAGTACCTCTATGGTATAACCTCAAAACAGATGAAATATCGAGACCGGCAACCTAAAGGGCTCTACTGATCTGCTACTAATGACACTTTACATATTTATTATGCACTACCCATCAAACTGTAATTAACTAGAAATAGGTAGTTTGAAATAGAGTAGGAAACTGGGGAATGTAGAAATTCCTAATATGAAGCTACCCATCAATCTGCAATCAGTGCAGGGCAGTACTTGTGTTAAATCAGAAATAAAACACACTTGCACACACAGTTGAATTCACACTAATTTTCTGATAGAGTGATAATATAAACCAAACCAAAAGTACAATATATACAGGTAGACTTCCACTGCTATTTACTAAAGTAACCAACTAAAATAAAACATAACCAAAGTTTATCACATTTACTTTAACCGTCACAATAAAACTACGTCCTCGATTCAAATTGACTCACATATGATAACAGTAGGGATGGGCCAAAGCAACAGCAACATTTTCTGTTGATAATAACATAAATAGCATCGATCAAACTTCAATCATCAAACTAAGAGTATTTGCAAGTTCGAGTTAAAAAGCTTCAATTATCAAACTAAGGATATTTGCTAGTTCCGCCGTTCAAACAATAAAAAAAGAAAAGAGTATTTGCTAGTTCGAGTACTTGCTACAAGTGAATCTTTGTTTTCTCAGCCACTAGAAATTTTTTTTGCATTAAATATCCCCATACAGAAACTGATTGGATTTTAAATAACAACCACTAAACTCCATTAATATAGAATTCCCCCTGCATTTTCCACGGTTGTTTTTTTTGCAGTACTACACGTACAACATCAGAAGCAGTCATTTGTTTAAACACCTCTACTTTGATGATTAAAGTTGTAGTAGGTTTCCATTCTCAAGGACAACAATTACACACCACATGACTTGCATAATAAGTAGGTTTGAAATCTATGGGTGCGTTTAGTTCAAGAAAACTCTCATGTTTTTTCATTTTCATTTTCCAAGAAAACATGGAAAACAAGAAATGCGTTCAAATTCTATTTTTTTTGAAAAGTTTTCCTAGAAAATGAAAATTCCCTTTTCCAACTTTTGCACTAAAATTAGAAAACTGTTTTTTTCAGTTTTTGTTTTCACTTTTTTAGTTTCCAAACCTTTTATACACCTAAAATTAGAAAACAAGTGAATTTGAACATGTTTTCTAGTTTTATAAAATGAAAAAATGAAAACTCCATATTTTATTTTGAACGTGTTTTCAAAATTTTCAAGGGTTTTTTAGAAATGAAAAACCTTTTCATTTTCTAGAAAACTAGAAATGGAAAACTTGAAAACATTTTCTCGAACTAAACGCGCCCTAAGCTACTAAAAAGCAAGGCGTTTGCAAAACAGAAAAATTTAATGCAGAAAAGCATGCTTTACTAAAGAGATGTATTCAACCATAGCAAGTGACTCCCGTATCTTAGACAAATTCATGTACAAGGGGTACCATAAACTCTCAGCGGGAAGGTCTATCACTTCAAACTCATGTGTCGTTATATCAAATGATACAATCAAATTAACCTTATGCGGTTGTGCATTTAAAGAGATACAAGTCAATCCTGCAGTTCATCAGGCTCACAACACATTCAGGATTTCAAAAGGATCAAGACATAAACACAAGACTCAACACTTACTACAACAATGCTTAATCAAATGTGGAGTCATGTAAATATAGGAACTGATATTGTAATTCTGTAAAGTAGTAAGTTAAGGGTAGAAAGTGTTAACTTAGAAAGATAGTCGGTTAGGAGCGGTTACCATTTTTTGTCTGTATATGTATTTTATATCTCTGCATTTTTCATTTAATATATATGAAAATAATCAATAATGTCTCAAAATCCTCTCTAAATGGCGATTGTCTTTATGGTATCAGAGATTGTTATAAAAAAATTGACAAACTACCCCTTTTTTTTTTTTTTAACTTTCTTTTTTTTAAAAATCTAAAATATTTTTAACTTTTCACACATTTTCAATCTACATATTACATCTATCTAAAATATCCTTAAAATATTTTTCAACTTTATCTATCAAAATTACCTTTTTTATTTATTCATTAATTTAAATATTTTCATCTAATATATCTATAATACTCTTAATAAAATTATATACAATATATATTTTTTAACCTTAAAATAACTACAATATTTATTTTGCATCGGTTACTTTTACATTAATAATTACACGATTACCGGCTTACCGCACCATCACCCACTGCAACATTGCGCGGATACCCGACTCGTATAAAAAGATGGTTACCCTCTAAATTTCAAATATCAACCCCTTCTTATATTGAAACACGAGATCAATGTTTAAACTCTTACTCTTAACGTCATTTAATAATAACTTTAATGATATTGTAATATCATATCTTTACTAACTTGTTTAAACCATTTATGACCTTTGATAAACTCAAAAGTACAAAAATTTTGGAAGACAAACGGAGTATTGTATAAGTCGTCCTTAAGTTGGATTTAAGACGTGAAAGTCATTTTTATATCATATTCAAGATTCAAGATTAGAAAGAAGTTTCAAAAATACGATTATTAGCTCCATAACTCCATTCAACAAACAAAGTGGGCCTAAATTTGTGGGCTTTTTTTTATTTATACTGGTGCTTAGACCCCGTGCGATGCACGGATAACCCTAAATAATTTTTTTTAAACTTTATTTTAAGATTGTATCAATGAATAAATATAACTTAGTTGGACATAATAAAAATATTCTTATGAGTTGATTAATTTAAAGAAGAAGAATGCTAGATATACCTTGGGATTTATTAATGATACGCGAGGGCTTAAAACGCGTACATTGCACGCCGGAGAGAAATTATAAAATGGATTGCCCATAGTAGGCGCATATAAGAAGGATTATGTTGGTTACTTGGATGTGATAGGTATTATGAATTTTCCGCCACTTTGATATATAGACCCACGTGGATGCGCTATAACCTTAAATAATTTCTTTAACACCAGTTCAAGCATGCATATAGCGAAGTAAATGTACTCCTATTACAACTAATGATCATTTTAAAAAAAAATAATGACTTAAAATGCATAGAAAAGTCTTATTTAGCACTAAAATAAACCAAATATACCTCATAATTTTCATCACAAATTTGATAGGCTGTTCTTTGTATAAGATTTGAAATTGGTTGATCATTCATTTTAACTCCAATAGCACCAGTGACATCTATAATCCTAACTTGCACATTAAACCTACGGAAAAAAAAACAGAGATACAATTTTACCATACAACTTAATGATTATAGAGTTTAATATGAAATATAAATATATACCTAGGGTTGATGAGAACTCCATCCTTGTTACATGAACAAAAAATACACATTTTGTTGTCCCTTAAAGCATCAATAATGTCGACTGCATCCATGTAGAGATCAGTCAACTTAACTTCTTGAGAACAGTTCATACATTCCATTGAATACCATAACTGGTCGGTTGGAATAAAACCGATTGTTGCAACAACAACCACTTTATCAAACTGTCAAAATGAAAATGTTTATACATTAGAATGTTAAAAAGCTAGTTATAAATTCGAAAGAAAGTTATGTTAAAAAGTAATCTAATCAAAAAAGAAAAATTCACAAACAATGAATACTTACATGTTCATCCATCAGGATCATCTCAATACTACCTATGTTATTAATATCTCCATATAGAGGTTGCTTCCATAGCCGCAAATTCTAAATGTTATCGTACATGGCTTATTATTTGGACTCAAATTTCTAATTGAAACATGGTTTAGTGAAGCCATGCTAAAATTGATTTGTTATGTGTTTACGTTTTGAAATGCTTTAAAACTGAATGGAAGTGGCCTTATATAGACATAGACATGCAAGGAAGTAACTGCCACAAGCAATACACGAACGGTTACATATTCAAATTTTCGAAAATTTGAACTTCTTGAAAGCATAACTAATCCGTTTTTGAAAATTTGAACTTCTTATAAAGGTAACTAATCCGTAGACCTTACAAGGAGCAATATTGTAATGATTTTTGAGCTTTATTGCATTTTTAAACGTGCCACGTAGGCAATAACTAACAAATTTTTAAGTGAGATTTATATAACACAGACATAAGGGATTTTAGTAGATTTCCGCCATAACGGCATAAGCGCATAACACAAAACCTGAGATGACAAAATTTATTTAATCCTATTTTGATTTCCAAAAAACCCTAAATACAAAAACGTCAGAATATATCCCACTGGAAATTCAGGAGGAAATATTGAAAAGGCTTCCTGTAAAGCCATTGGCTCAATTCCGAACAGTCTCAAAACCATGGAAGGGTTTGATCGACAGCCCTGATTTCATTGCTGCTTACGGTGTTCGTCGCCCTCATCCCGATCGCTTCATTTTAAGGTACATAGATTCTAGTGATGGTTGGGGAAGATATTTAACCTTTGTTGATAATGATAATGATCATAGTTTTACCAGACAAGATTTTGTTCCCACTGTTCCTGACCTCATTAAGACACTCGGGTCTTCAAGTGTAGTTGGTAGCTCTCACGGTTTGTTGTGCTTTACCGGTTTTTATGAATATCGGAATGGTTGTTTGACAAAAATGGTTGTTGTTTGGAATCCTTCAACCAGTAAATCCATTGGTATTGAAGTTCCATATATGCATAATTATTCACCGTCTAGAGTTGATGGTGTTATAGGTTTTGGGGTTTGTCCTGTCACTTTTGATCCGACTATAGTCAAGATTGAATATGGCTTTGGCTTCCCTTGGAAAGTTGGAGTTTTTACTTTGAGCACTGGGACTTGGAGTATTCTATCTACCAAACTTCCACGTGGATCCATTAGACATTTGGAATGTTGGTCTCAGGCTGTTATCGATAGGTTTATATACTGGGTTGCTGTCGATTTGCTTGTTGATGAAGATGATCCATCTAAATTTCTGATCATCTCATTTGATTTGACTGCTAAAGAATTTAAAGAGATTAATCTCACAGCTAATTTAACAAACCAGCTTTCTGATATTCAGGGTATATTTAATCTACGGGAGTCTCTTGTTGTGCTTGCAAATCATGAAGAGTTTGAGGAAGACCAGTTAGTTTGTTATCTATGGATGATGAATGAGCAAGGTATTACTAAATCGTTTACAAAGCTATACACTATTAAGCTACCAGATGCCACAGTAAAGAGCTTACTAGGATTTAGGAAGAACGGTGAACTTATACTCGAAATAGAATACATGTACGAAGAAAATGCCCAACTTGAAATTTACAGTCCCAACTCAAAAGCCATTAATAATCTCGGGATTGAGGGAAACGTTGATTCCTTCTTTATGAGTTCTTATATGGAAACACCGCTTTTGCTTAATCAGTTAGACGGCTTGATTTATATGATTAGTGGCAATTCTCCTCCATCAAAAAAACCCCGTTATTGACTTTTTGCAACTAAAGAGCAAAACAACATGATGGTTATAGCTTATTTTTGCATACCTTACAAGGTTTGAAAGGTTGCACACTCGCAGAGTCGCAGTGCTGCACCTATAAGGCGACAGAGTGAAAATCGAGTGCGAAGCTCCTGGCCAAGTGATATTTTAAGCCTCTAAATTTGAAGGCTTTGCACAATTGCACACCACATAAATCCTTATTGACATATCTGCTTACATGCCCCTTGATGTGTATTTTGAGTACATTTTGAAATGTTTAAATTATGTGTTTTTAGACTCTTTCAAATGTCAATATCATGCTTTTAACTTTTACATACCCTGTGAGTCTCTGACTTTTCAATTTGATTTAAGTTTGAGATTCATCACCTGTTAACTAAATTTAAATATGCTTTGACTTCACAAGTCAAATCTGATCACTTTTATACTTTAAAACTGATCATAATTACAAGCATTTTCTGAGCAAGTTGATATCTACTTGAGTACTTCACAGTAAATCACTGTTATGGGATGAATCTCAGGGTAGAAGTAACAATATATTCTATACAATATTGCTTGTCAAAATACAAGGTTTTGACATCAAACATAATGTTACTGACTGCACTTATATATGCTGAATGAAGTTTTGAAGCATACGATATATAATCAAGTAGCACATTAAAGAAGAAAAACTCTGCATATATAAGCTCAATCAGACAAGCACTTTCTGTTAGTTTTGTGTTTCAGCTGCAGTGTGCAAAAATATTCATGTATGTTCCTATTCTAATGAAAATATAAGTTTTGGTACCTAGGGGTCCTTGTACATCTTCTACTGGATACGATCAAGCCAGATACTGAAGGCCCGCTTGGAAGGTCGACTAGAATATATTCTCAGAGTCTGTCGGTCTAATGTTGTTTATCGTCGATCTTAACTTTTACATATTATCACTATAGTATAGTACAATACGCTGACCTATTTTTATTTATTTTTTTCCGTTTAGAATATCTAATGATTTTGATGGTAAAGATTTATTTTTTTATTTACCACAGATGTTCTTATGCTTCTAGTATTGACTTGGATCTCATAAGTCTTTCCTAACTTAGCCACAAATCACTTGCATGTTGCTGATAACCTGTTCTAATTTGACTCCTCACACACACGAAAAATAATATAGGAAAAGGAATATGTTATTGAAGTAGAAGAAACGTCGCATCCTACTGGACTGTCAATTGAGTGCAAAGTTCCAATATACGAGTCATTGTTTACGAAGTTCTTAAATCATCGAATATTTCCCATCTAGAGCAGGTATTTTAGTCCATGTGTTCTTTTGCTGGTCTGTAGGTTCTCTAATGTTTGTATGTATGGGAAGCAGGATGCATGAACGCATGGTCAGGTGGGTTGTTAACAGGTCAAATCACCTTAGTTTGAAAGTGAACATTATTTTGGTATGGTTAAACAAGTCTGGTTAGGTTGATGTGCATATTTTTTATCTCGTCTATTTCTTGTTTGCCTCTGTCTATTACCTTTTTTGCCAGTAAATGACAAGCAGCGGGTATTAAAGATTTTTTTTTTTTTTTATTGAAACTGAAAGATACACTTAGTGAGACGAAAGGCGTGTTTGATGGTGATATCGAAGATCATACAGAAATAGCTGTTGCATTCTTTTGTCGAACATTCAGCCGGTATACAAAATCAGAGGAAACTCACTCTTCAATGGTGAAGCCTTGCATGTATTCTAGACAATGAGATGTTGACCATGTTACTTGTAATTAAGATCCCTCTTTTCCGGTGACCCAAACTTTTTTTTTTTTTTTTTATGTTTTATACTAAAACCATTCGATTTTAATTAATGTTGCCAGAATATTTTTTGACCGTTTAGAGAGGTTGTGATGATTTTGATTTGATTTTAAGATGGATACATCTGTTTTGTTGATAATCCAAATTTAAGACTAATTTTAAATATATTTTGTATCTTAACGGGTTAAAATCAAAGGATGGTAAGGGTTGATGGCTTATTGGTAATGTCTTTGACTTTGGAAGGATCCTCTCGAGTTCGAGTCCCAGCCATGTCCCACATTTGTGAAGGTGAACTAATAGTGGTTTTGAAAAGTCTTAGGTTTAATCTCAGTTATGCGTGTAATTTAGAAATAAGAGTAAACTATTATGTCATTTAAAAAAGATTAAAAAAAAAAGAAGTCAAAGGATGATAAAGTTTGCACCCTCATATAAAAGGAAGTGATAATTGTACCAATGGTTTTGATTGATTTACCACTACATACATCTTTTATTAGCATAATTGTGATAGATTTATTAACTTTTGTAATAATAGTAATTAGGGAAATGCTAAATACAGCCCTAAGAGCTGTATTTAATGTGCATAAAAAAACTTGTACCTTCCATATTAATAACCCGACCCCTGATTTTCATGGTAAATATACAAACAATTTATGCACCTTAAACACAGCCCTAAGGGCTGTATTTAGCAAACCCTTAGTAATTATAAGAAGTGATATTTGTACCATACAACTTGATGAATTTACCATACAGTACAAGACAAATAGTTTTTTTTTTTTTTTGAAAAGTAACTTTCATTCATATACATACCACGACAAACACGTCGGGTATCAAACCGTGTACAAGAGAATACCTCATACTTACATCAAATCAAATCTACACCACTCTTGCCAGCTAATCGATACATTTTTCTTACGATTTCTATACCATAAGTAACCCATAGATCTAATGTTTTGGTAGATCGCCTCGACAACTACATTACTGTTGGCGAATTTCTTCTCGTTCATTGCCTTCCAAATGAACCAACACGCAATCATTATAATTCCTTTCAATGCCTTTCTTTCCTTTTTGCCTATCTTAAGAGCATATAGTTGTGGTAATTAATCATATTATGTGATACTAATATCACTTTCTTTTTATAAATTGCACGACTAATTATACTTAACTTGTTACAAAGTTTATCCGAGGCTTGTTTATGATTTTGTTTTTAATGTTGATATCTTTTAATATCGATTTTATAACTAGCGAGGTGGAGCAGAGGTCCTCTAAAATTAAATATCAAACCGTTCTTAGTATTAAAACACGCAAACATTTTTTAACTCGAAAATACTCTTAACATCCTTTGATAATAATATTATATTAATGTTACATTATAAAGTATTTAATTTTTTTTTTATTTTTTTCAATTAAGTTTTTGATAATTTCAGTATATATATATATGTAGCACGGTACCCGCGCAATGCGGCGGTCGTTGTTACGACGATCTGGTGATGTTGGGGACACGTGGTGATAACGACTATTGATGTTGATGGCGGTGTCGGGTGTTCTAGATTGATGTAAATGTAATTGATGTATAAGTAATTGATTTAAAGGAGTAGTTGAAATATTTTTGAAGATAAATGACTAATGGTGTAAATTATTTTATTATGGGTATAATAGTCATTTTGCATCTCTTCTTTTTTAAACTTTTCAACAAGGGGTGCATAATTTTTATGTAGTAGTAAAGATATATATTTTTATTCACATTTTTAAAGATCTTTTTTTAAAAGGATTATAATATCTACTTAAAATACCTCGAACTTAATTACAACATTCACCTTTAATCCTTAAATAGCTACATTACCTTCTTAATTTATATAAGTTACTTTCACTATAATAAATACACCGCCACCGTTATCGTCACTCCCACCACCACTACTACAACACTACATTACACGAACATATAACTATATCTACTGATTTGTTTAAACCATTTATGACCTTTGATAAAACTCTAAGTACAAATATTTTGGAAAACAAAAGACTATTGTACGTATAAGTCCTCCTTAACTTGGATTTAAAATGTGACTTGCATATTAATAAATCACTAAGCAGTGTACTTTGGATTTGTGGTAAACATTTTGATCTCCAAATATCAAAGGTTCGATTTTCATCCTATGCAAAGGTTGGAAGTCCTAATCTACTATATATTTAAGTATATACAGGAGCACTTTGTTTACATCGTAACCTTTCTGATATGCAGTCGAAATATTGAGCTAAAACCCATGAAAAAAGGACGGTGGCCAATTGTTTTATCTTGATTGGGGTCATTGACATAAACATCTTTCAAATATTATAGTTACTTGGGTTACTAAATACTAACCTAACGTTTCACCACATCAAAAGATTATTGTTCTCAATATTCATAATTTAGATATGGTCTACACAAACACAATGACACAAAACCTTTGTAATAGGCGGGGCCTTAATTTGTAAGTTTAAATGGGCTCTTTACTAGTAAAATGAAAAATACATGTGGCCTTTTATATTTATAAGGTTTTTTAGATTTCCAGTTTTTCCACCTTTTGATCGCATAACACAAAATCTGAGATCTTATTCTCAAGAACCCTAGATACATAATTCTAACATTCATTCGTTTCCCCCCCCCCCCCCCAAAAAAAAAAAAAAAAGTTTATATACATTAAAACAACACCAATCAAATATGTCAGAATATATCCCCTTTGGAGATTCAGGAGGAGATATTCCTGTGAAGCCATTGGTTCTGTTTCGATCGGTCTTAAAACAATGGAAGTCTTTGATCGACAACCCCAAATTTATTGCTGCTTACGGTGTCCGTGAAACTCACCCGAGTCGTTTGATTTTAACATTTGTCGATAATGATCATACTTTTATAAGACAAGATTTTGCTCCCGCTGTTCCTGACCTCATTAAGACATTTTATTATTCACATGTAGTCGGTAGCTCTCACGGTTTGTCGTGCTTTGACGGTTTTTATAGATATCCGAATGATGATGTAACATATATGGTTGTTGTTTGGAATCCTTCGACCCGTAAATCCATTGGTATTGAAGTTCCATGTAATGCACTTTTGATCCTGTCACTTTTGATCCTACTATAGTTCACATTGAATATATGGGTGATATCTTCCCTTGGAAAATTGGAGTTTTTACTTTGAGCACGGGGACTTGGATTAATCTATTTACCAATCTGCCCCGCGAATCAATTAGACTTTTAGGATCTCAGGTTGTTATCGATAGGTTTATTTATTGGATTGCTTTTGATTTTAATTTTGAAGATGGCCGAACTCAATCACGTTATCTAATCATGTCACTCGATTTGACTGCCAAAGAATTTAAAGGGATACATCTCACGGGTAGTTTAACAAACCAGCTTTGCAGAATTGGGACTATATCTAAGCTGCGGGAATCTCTTGTTTTGGTTGCATACCATCAAGAGTTTGAGGAAGATGTACCGGTTTGTTGTCTATGGATGATGAAAGAGAATGGTGTTAGCAGATGGTTTACAAAGCAATACACCATTAACCTACCAGATGCCACAATAAATATGTTACTGGGGTTTAGGAAGACCGGTGAGCTTATACTGAAAACACAAGACCAATATGGAGCAAATGCCCAACTTCAAAGTTACAGTCCCAACTGAAAAGCCATTGATAATCTTGGGATTGATGGAGCCGGTGATTCCTTCTTTATGCTGCTTTTGCTTGATCAGTTAAATAGTTTTATATATTTGATCAGTCCTGCAATTGATTTTTAGCAAGTAAAGAGCAAAACAACATGATGGTTATAGCTTTTTTGTGCATACCTTACATGGTCGGAAAAGTTGCAGACTTGCTGTGCTGCACCTATAAGGCGACAGAGTGAAAATGGAGTTGCAGAGTTGCTGTGCTGCACTTATAAGACTTGCTGTGATATTTTAAGCCTCTAAATTTTGAAGGCTCGCACCAATTGCACACCTCACGCATCCTTATCGACGGCTCTGGTTACATGCCCCTTAATGTGTACTTTGATTACAATTTGAATTTGAAATGTGTGTTAGGTGCTGTTTAGCCACTTTCAAATGTCTAATATCAATTACCAACATGCTTTTAACTTTTACATACTCTTTGACTATTCTATTTGATTTTAAGTTTGAGATTCCAGCTCTTAGTATGTTATCACATACAAAAGAAGGTAATATGTTATATATAAAATACCAATCAACCAAAACACATAATTACATATTACTCCCAACTCATCACTAACAAAACATATACTTGTATTTTGCAATTGGTTTCTAAAGTTCGGCGACCACCTAATAACCAAATTTAACGAAATTTCATTCCTGGATATGCTTTGACTTCATAAGTCAAATCTGATCTCTTGTGTACTTCAAAACTGATCATAATTATGAACACTTTTGGAATAAGTTGAAATCTACTTTATACTTCACAATAAATTACTGTTATGGGATGAATATCAGGATAGAAGTAACAATAGGTTCTATACAATATTGCATGTCAAAATACAAGGTTTGACATCAAAAAATGTTAGTGATTGAGCTTATCTATGCAGAAATAAGTTTTGAAGGATACGACATGCAATCAACGTAGCACAATAAAGAAGAAAAACTGTGTTATGTAAGCTTAATCACTTTCTGTTAGTTTTATGTTTCAGCTGCACTGTGCAAAATTATATATGTATATTCCTATTCTAATGAAAATATGAGTTTTGGATACGATCAAGTTCTGAAGGATGATCCTTGTACATCTGCTACTGGATCCTTGTACCTTTGCTACTGGATACGATCAAGCCAGATACTGAAGGCCCGCTAGGAAGGTTTTTAGAATATATTCTCAAAATTTGTCGGTCTAATGTTGTTTATGGTCGATCTTAACTCTTTCTTATTATCACTATCATATACTCTGACCAAATTTATTTTTCTTTCAAGATATTTAATAATTTTGATGCTAGATATTTTTTTTTTTTATTTATCACAGATTTACGCTTCTAGTATTGACTTGGATCTTCGAAGTCTTGCCTAACTTGGCCAATGGCCACAAATCACTTGCATGTTGCTGATAACTTGTTCTATTTGACTCCTTACACGCTCTGAAAAATAATAAAGGAAAGGAAAAGGTCAAAAGGTTACTGAAGTAGAAGAAATGTCACATCCAGCTGAACTCTCAATATAGCGTGATGTTCCAATTTTGTTGTTTACGAAGATCTTAAATCATTGCAATATTTCCCATCTAGAGCAGGTATTTTAGTCCATGTGTTCTTTTTCTGATCTGTAGGCTCTCTAAATTTTTATACCTGTGGGAAGCAATATGGATGTTCCGGTGGGTTGCTAACGGGTCAAATCACCTGAGCTTGAAAGTGATCATTGTTTTGGATATGGGCCAAAACAAGTCTGGTTAAGTTGATCCGAATATTTTTATCTCGCCTATTTCTTGTCGTTTGCCCTTTTCGATTTCCATTTTAGTAATTAAGACAATATTTCCCATTAACAGAGTGATCTGGTTGGGCCAGAAGGTTTTTCTTGTAGTGCCTGCTGGACTGCCAATAGAGTGTGATGTTCCGATTTTAATTGTTTACAAAGGTCTTGATCATCGCAATATATTCCATCTAGAGCAGGTATTTTAGTCCACGTCTTCTTTAATGTTGTATGTGTGGAAAGCAAGATGGATGGTCAGGGGTTGTTAACGTGTCAAATGACCTCTTTTTTGTATGGGCCAAAACAAGTCTGGTTAGGTTGATCTACATATTTTTATCTAGTCTATTTTTTGTCATTTGACCTTTTCGATTACCTTTCTAATATGCCAGTAAAATAAGACAAGAAGCAGCGTAATTATATTATCAATTAAATGTTTTTAAAATGAAACTTAAAGATACGCTACATGAGACCAAAGGCATATCCGGTGGCTTGGAGCTAGAAATCAGATGCTTGAATAGGTCAATTTCTTGGCAATACATGAATTCTTTATGATGGCACGCTTCATAATCTATTTTTCAAACATGGTTTCATGTCTTCTAGTGTTTAAATGTACATGTTCAAGAGCATCATAGCTTCTATATATATATATAAGGGTGTGTTATTTTAGGACCACCTCTTATTTTAGGACCAATTAGGACATGTGTTTTTTGTAACTTACACACTACCATCATCATCTACTACGATATACAAGACTTTTTTTTAAAAACACTAAGACTTTCCGGCGACGCGGTGGCCGGAAAATCATGGTGGTGGTCGGAGATAATCATGGTGGTGGTCGGAGATGATCATGGTGGTGTGTAAGTTACAGAAAACACATGTCCTAAAATTGGTCCTAAAATAAGTGGTCCTAAAATAACTTGCACCTATATATATATATATTCGTTTTGTTTTTTATATCATGAGTATGGTGATCTTTTAAAGTATCTTCAATGGAGTTTACGTTTTCTCTATCCCAAACCTTGTTTACATTCCTCTTCATTTTACTTGTGATTAAACTTTTGAAGGGATCCAAAACTAATCGCTTGGCTCCTAATCTACCTCCGGGGCCAAAAAAGCTTCCTCTCGTAGGAAACATTTTTGATGTCGGGGGCCCACTCCCACACCATACCTTGAGAAACTTGGCGCAGAAGTATGGGCCACTGATGCACCTACAACTAGGAGAGAATTCCACCGTCATTGCCTCATCAGCAGAAACTGCAAAAGAGGTTATGAAAACCCATGATATAAACTTTGCCAATCGGCCTTTTCTTCTTGCTGCACATATAATATCCTACAATTCCACAAACATTATGCATTCGCCTTATGGAGAATACTGGAAGCAGCTAAGAAGGATTTGTAATTCAGAGCTATTAAGTGCAAGGCATGTTCAATCACTTAGACCGATAAGGGAAGAAGAGGTCTCTAATCTCATCCAAATGATCTCTAAAAGCTCAGGATCTCCAGTTAATCTCAGTGAACTTATCTATGCAATGACTTACGGGATTACTACAAGGTCAATCTTTGGGAAGAAGTCAAAACATCAGGAAGCACTGATATCGCTCATTGATAAAGCTTTAGTGCTATCTGGAGGATTTACTCTTTCCGATCTCTATCCTTCGTCAAAAGTTATTGCATTTCTTAGTGGGCTTAGACCCAAACTTGAAAAGATACATCAGAGATTTGATAAGATGCTAGATGACATTATCAGAGAGCATAAATCACATGAAGAAGGAAAAGATATGGGTAATTTGCTACTAGACGTTCTACTCAAACTCATGGACAATAGCAAGCTTGAAGTTCCCTTGACCTTGAACAATATTAAAGCAATCATCTTGGTTAGTATTTATGCATCAGTAGCTTATATTTGGATGTTCAAAATTTGCTTCTGGTTATCTCACTATTTAGTGGTGAAATAATCAGTTTTTAGAAAACTGAAACATTAGTAGTTCATTATCATTTTCCAAGCACTCATATATCTTGTACAGTTAGCAACTCATTATATGATTCTTCTGATGATTTAATAGTTTCACATGATCATTATCAGGATATATTAGCTGCAGGTAGCGACACGTCTTCTACAGTCATAGAATGGGCGATGTCAGAGTTGCTGAAGAACCCGAGTATTATGGAGAAGGCACAAACTGAGGTTAGACAGATTTTCAGCACAAAAGCCAAAGTTGATGAAACGGGAATCCAATCGTTGGATTTCTTGAAGTTGGTTATCAAGGAAACTTTAAGATTACACCCTCCAGCACCTTTGATGTTGCCAATGGAGAACAGGGAGAAATGTGAGATAAATGGATACGAGATTCCCGTGAAGACTAAAGTGGTTGTGAATGTGTGGGCAATTGGTAGAGATCCAAAGTACTGGAAAGATCCTGAAAGGTTTCATCCAGAAAGATTTGTTGATAGTTCAGTTGATTATAGAGGAGGCGATTTTGAATACATACCCTTTGGTGCTGGCAGGAGAATATGCCCAGGAATATCATTTGGATTAGCCAATCTTGAGCTTCCACTCGCGTCTTTGCTTCACCATTTCGACTGGAAACTTGCAGACACAAATGGGAAGAATGAAGATCTCGACATGACTGAAGCTTTTGGCGTGACTGTTAAAAGGAAAAGTGTCCTGAATATTGTCCCTAGTGTTTGTTATCCTCTTGCACTGTAACAAAATAATGTAAATGTTTTGTCGGTGGTCTTTGTCAAATTTCTCTAATATCAGGTAAAAAGGTTAAAAATATGATTGTTTACATTTCACCTCTTTAATACCCGATCTTTAACGAGATTGGGTATGTTTATTGTATTCCTTGGTTATTTTTATGGTAAAAGTATCCATTTCTTCAATAGATGCCCAGGCTATCTCCAATGGGATGCCCTTAGGCGTCCTTGGATATTCTTTGCCATTGAAGCTTGTCCAAAACTAAAGATTTTTTTAAGGATGCCTTTACCTAAAGGCATGCCCTTATTTGTCTTTACTTAATATATTTTTGTTTTTAGTGGAGATAAAAAGATATGTAAGGATGTTTGTATGGTTGGAGATAAAATTATAAGATTTGAATGATTTGTAAGGATATGATGTGACAGCTCAAAGACGCCTAATGACGTCCTTAGCATTAGAGATAGCCTCAATACTTGGTTATTTTTATGTTAAAGTATCCATTTTTCAATAGATGCTTAATAGCATCTTAGGCAACATTTTTTGTTTATTTCCAAGCCAGGTATTAATGAGTCCCTTTTGAAATATATTTATATTTGCTTTGATAGTATCAATTTATCAACAATGTTTCCCAAAGCATCACTTGTATTATACATAATTATTCATTATATATTGAACATGATGGTGCTGCAATACATGGTTCAATTTACTATATACTAGTATACTCCATACTATTTAGCTAGAGCTCAAGTGATCCAAAATTCAAATCATCGATGACTTCAGTTCCAGTTCAATTATGTTCCAACCTCCTTTCATCTCTATACGAATGTCCATGTGATGCGACGGTGTGATGATGGCGGCAACGGGTGGTGGTGGCTACAACGATGATGGTAGTGGTGTAGGTATTAATGTAAAAGTGACTGATGTAAAAGGGAGTGATATAGTTATTTTAAAGGTCGAACGATGTATGTTTTAAATAATTTTATCAAGATTATTATAGGTATTTTAGGTGAAGATCTTTAAATTAATGAATAAAAAAAATAGTATTTTGAGGTTACTGGTTTATCACTATTTTGAAATATTTTTTTTGAAGGTGTTTAACTATTTTTTAGTAGAGATATTAAAGAATGGAAGGGGATAACATATATGTCAAACATATATGTTATCGTATCTTGTTGGTGTCTGTGGAAGACTCGAAACGATAGGAGATTCAATAATGGCGCAACTAATACGGAGAAGATTTTTCAAGACATTAAATCGACAGGTTTCCTTTGGTATAGATATAGAAAGAAGCATTGTACAACTAATTGGGATAATTGGTGTAATTTTGTGTTGTCTTAAAGTATTGTACAGTTTGCCTCACCATTTTTTGGTGGTGTAGGCCGTGTGAATAAAAGTTAACTTTAAAAAAATATGTTTTTGACATCCATGTGGTTAAATTTAAACATTAACCATGTGATTTAAATTTAAACATTAACCATGTGATTGAAATCCAAGTGAGGGAGAGTTAGAAAGTATATATGTTTATCCCATTCAAGATAGAGATAGAAATATAGATACTCATATTTTGATTATGTTTTTGATGTTTGGGGATCCGTAAAATCTTATAGAGAGCCAATATCACAAGAACCCCTTGCAACTTTGTTATCATAATAATACATACAAACTTTTAGTTTTGTAGATAAAACATGGTTTGTAAGGAAAATAAGAAATTTTGTTGAATATTGGATAAAAGGTTAGGGGTAAGAGTGTAGTAACAAATAACTAAACTTTGGCATTTTTGTTAGTTTTTTAGCCAATGACAAGTTGTTATGTGTTCTCTATCATATTTTCCAGCATTCTCTCTACCTTTGGTAAGGGTAAGGTTGTCTACATATCAACCTCCTCCATACACCGTCAAAGACGGTATTGGGACCCAAAACCCGTGGAAGACGGCATTGGGAGTTACTTTACATTTTTTTTTTACCATATTTTCCAGAAAGTGACAATACTTACCAAATTGTGAAAGCGTAAGGGATCCGATGTGTCAAAAGACTAAAATTTGACATAACACAAAAAATAAGAAAAATAAAAAATAAGAAGAAAGGGAACACAAGAGCCACAACCGGCTCCGGTAGGCCGATATACTTCATGCCAAAACTTGTCAATGCAAAGGGTGTAAAGGAACCAATTTGTCAAAAAGTACCGATGGAAGAGCACATAGAAACAAAATGATTACACGCTTACCGTTCAGCGTCTATATAAAACATATTAAGTGGCTAACTCTTAACAAAGAAAAACATACCAAAAAACCGGAATTTCAAGTAAATAGCCAAACCACAAAAAAGTACCAACAATAATCAAGGGCCACAAAAGAAATTAATCAATTCAAAACAAGTGTTGGTGAACTTCAAGTACATAAAAGACACCCGAAAGTTGTATTTAACATTAACAACACGTACGTATGTACTTCTTATTATTTAATTCGAAGTTTGTTTGGTTATATGATAGGGTAGAATCCAAGTATACTTAAAAGAATAATAAAGGTCGTTCTGTTTAGTGGCACATGATTCCTTTTGGTTTGTTGTTGTGTCACTTCACCTTCAAGGCTACCTACAGATCGGATAAGGAAATCTGGCCCCAACCTACTTGCTGTTTTGCCAATAACCCTACTACTCTCCAGTCCAATGATTTAGACGGTTGATTAGCCGAAAAGACTTAGTGTTAATGTATACCATTGGCGAACACGAACAGAATTAGAAGTTGATATCCAAGAGATTGATTCCTCGACTTGGATTCGGTGATCAATTAATGTCACTATCAAGTGAGAATAAACAAATTTGATAAATACTTGTTTACTCTTAAATACGAGTACATCAAAAAATTATTTTTAATTCGATAAAACAGGAAAAAAAATAAAAATATATGTACATACAAAAAAGTCACATGTTAACAATTGTTACTGGAATACAGTTTAGATTGAGACAACAAAAGAAATCAATTTAAGAAGTTAGTTTATATAAAAAGGCTTTTGCAATTTCTTTTTTACCAAAAAGGCTTAGGAACAAAATAGATAGATAACATTAATATTTGTTGTACTTAACCAATGAGATGTAGACATGTAAATCATCGTTAAATTCAAGTTTTTTTAGATTGTTACAAATTCATCTATAAAAGGAAATGGTTGAAAAAAAAATTTTGTTGATTAATTCCTTGAACATTTTACATACACATTTCATATACAACATTTCTGAATGTTCTTCTTGAATTATATATAACTAAATTGAACATAATTTGGTCATTTGTCCATTTTTACTTTTTACATTTATATATATCATTCTTTAATCATTAGACTAGAGTTAATCTCGACTTTTTTTAATCCGCATTTCATTTAAAAGTTTATACGTTACATATAGTTATCAAATGAATAAAAATAATTATATAAAATAGAATTTTTATTTGTTTCTTAATTTCTAAACTATATGTAAAAAATTAATTTTTTTTGAAAAGTCTGAATCAATTACCCGAAACAGAGGATTTAGTTTACGTGGTCTTAACCATATCCATGCTAGGGAACCTTTTAGGAGAAAAATCCCCAAATTAAACTACCTAAAAACACAACCTTTAATTAAGATAAACTTTACACACCTAGCAAAACTCAACCCGAGTCTTACAGAAATTTGTGTGATATTGTGTACTATTAAGTTTTGCTAGTTGGTTTTAAATAATTAAATATGATAAAAGAAATAATAGAAATATTTGAAATGGCATTAAAAATAGGAAAATGTTAAATATAACTTTTAGGGCTTTACGTTGTATATAAAAAGATTAAAATTGTACATTTTCATATTAAAAACACACATTCTAAATTTTATAATAAGTGTACAACTATTTAACGGAGTTTATAAAAAAACTCGGTTTAACAAAATCCTTAAAAATAAAATGAATTAAACTAATAAAAGAAAGTAAATAAAAAGGATATTGTTATTTAGGTAGATGAGAGAGAGAAAGGGACAGAAAATCTCCTTCAAAATCCTTTCCCCAAATTTTACTCTCCCTCCTCAACCTACGCCCTTCTCCTCCGTCGCATCACGGCTGCGCCACCACCACCACTAATCGCCGCCAGCAGAATTAGACTTCTATAAACGATAAACCTAAACAACTATATATATCTATCATCTCCAAAATATTAACTCCTTTTCCATCAGCTACACCAATTATCAGTTAACCAACCACCCCTTCCTCAGGTATGACTTATATATATATATATATATATATGTTGTACTTGGCTTAAAACCTGAGAATTTGTTAAAAATTGGTGAGATAAATTATTATATATATATATATATATTATATGAATATTATTATTTATTAAATATCTAATTATGAAAGTTACAAGCTTCATGTAATAGTAGTATGCATTTCTGGATTTATGTATAAGCAGTTTAGACTTTAGAGATAAATTATAGTAATTATTATATATATATATATATATATATATTTTTGATTTTTTTGTGATTTAGTTGAATTTTGATTGTTGCAATATTTCCCTATTGTGTGGCCCCTAATTGTAGTTAGGTTTGTTTTTTGTTGTTGGGATCTTTTATATGCTTTTTCCCGTTGAGAGTTAAAACGATAAACGGAACATTTGCATCTGTTGCGGTTGCTTTTGTATTGTTTCCATGGTACAACATGTTCAAGATTATGATGTTTATCTTCTTTAATGATATATGTGATATATGTTTGTGATATAAAGCGGAGAACGAGAACAATATGAAAAGTGATAACTTTCGGGGTTTTTTTTACTGCCATTGAGTGACATCTCTTATTGTTAACACTCGGACTAGTTAGCGAAAGTTTTTTTTAAAAATAAGATATGATATTTTGTTCTTATAGTTATAGTCTGTGGGTCTTGGAATTTGAACCATAATGTATTCTAGCACTACACTGGTTGAATACTGTCAATCAACATGTTGTTTCTGATGACTGTATTTATTATCCTTTTTTTCTTTGACATTCCGTTGATTAATATTTGTCCATCACATTGATGTCCCTGAATTTATTTGTTATTATTGGTCTCTGTATTTTGTTTGAATATTTTGCCTGTTTCGGTTTTGGATTTCGGATATTGATGATTGTGTTTGGTGGGCTGTGACAGAATTACAAGATGATTGGATCATTTCTGACTAGAGGGCTTGTGTATGTTGATCTAAACCCGTATCTTCTTCATTTTGTTGAGAAATATAAACGTATATCAAATGTGAAACAATTTAAATGCGTGCAGAATGGTATTTGGATATGCATATCCAGCCTATGAGTGCTTCAAGTCAGTGGAGAAGAATAAGCCTGATATTGAGGAACTTCGCTTTTGGTGTCAATACTGGTATGATACTTGTTATATGTCTGTCAGATTAGGCTATTCAAAGGCTTTTATCTTAAGCTATATAAATGATGTTTTCAGGATCTTAGTTGCTGTATTGACTGTTTCTGAGCGGATTGGTGACACATTTGTTTCATGGTAAGACCCTAACTTGTTTAAAGGTGGCATTTTTTGCCACATTTAAGTGTGTGATAGGTTTTCTGTTGGTCTCTAATTGGTCACGGGTAAAGTCAAAATTATTAGTCTAATACGACACAACCAACAGGTTGAAAGTCATCCAAATTTAATGTTTAATTAAAACTTCTAAAGTTATACGGAAGAACTTGGATTATTATTATAGCTATATACTTTTGGTAATCATATGTACCACATTTATTATTTGACAAAAAACTTTCAGGTCAATTTCACCCGTCCTTTTCACATGTGCCGATAGTTTAACCGTTTTGACATGTTACATGACCTGCCATTATGCCATTGCCATCACCTTGTAAATCAGTTGTTGTTTCCTGTTCTCATCCTAGTTCTTGTTTTGTCTACTTGTGAAGGGTTCCAATGTACAGTGAAGCAAAGCTGGCATTTTACATATACTTGTGGTACCCCAAAACACAGGTAACTGTTGTTTCCAGGTTTAATATAAAGTTACAGTTTTAAATAAATTCCTTCTTGATTTCTCAAAATTGTTTATCTTATTTTGTTTTGCTTTCATCACTTCAGGGAACAAGTTACGTGTACGATTCATTCTTTAGACCATATATCTCAAAGCATGAAACTGACATTGATCGTAACTTGATGGAACTGAGGACCAGGGTTGGAGATATGTTTGTGTTGTACTGGCAAAATGCTGCGACTTATGCTCAAACAAGAATATTCGATGTTCTTCAATATATTGCTTCACAATCAACGCCCAAACCTCGGCCACCCCAGGTATGACTTGTTGATATATTTGAGTTCCATGTTTCTCTTATCACACAATTGATTATTAAGTGTTTATGTAGTTCGTAATTCCTTGATAGCGTAGGGTCTGGCTTTGACCAATCTTCTGTTTTTAAGGTCAAAATTGTCACCATACTTTGCCGATTCTTATTTACAAAGCAAGACCCAGTCGTTATAAGTAATAACTAGAAATCCCTAATTTGCATGAGTTTAACATCATTCAAAAATTGACAATTCCATTTTAGTGACATTTTCCGGCCAACGAAAGCTTTTTGCGGCGAGTGATCTCTTTGTGAATGCTATATTGTACATTCTTATTCTTAACCCATCCAAACTAAAGAAGACAAGTATTATGGTTCCTCTGGTTATTCCATGCTTTTGTATGTTCACACATTTCTCTCTATGCACTCCAATATATCTGGCTCCTATTGCTATCTAGACATACAATTTGAAAAAGAAAAGCTTGGAATGTAGTTACATATAAGTATTGCTGCCTGCTGTTCAGAATAGGCCATTATTTGGATTTAGGAAAATGCGGAAGGCAGGTGGGTAACATAGATGGTGTAAAAAGTATTAGTTTTAGTACGCATCAAAATGGGTTCGACTGACCTAAGCAATATATCTTTAATCTTTTTATGTTTATTTTTATCTGGGCTATAATTAGTCTGATGGATATTGTTACATACTTACATGTTTACGATAATATTTTAACATATAATTAATAAAGCAATTTATTAATTTAAGATGGTCTTTATGCATTTGGATTCTCTTGGAATTGCTTTAAACCCTTTTCACTTGAGTTGGCTCAGGTGGCCACTTGTCTACGTTAAAGAAGAGAGAGGGGGGGGGGGGGGGGGGGGGGGGATATTTAGGAGAAATTACCTTATGCACAAAGGCTTGCAGGGGCTATGTGTAGGTACCAACGCGGTACTTGGGACTAAGGGGTTCCCATCAATTTACCCCCTTTCTACTCATTGACTCGTATCCTTTGTAGTTGCATACTCTAGGTCAAGTAGTTTTATTCATTACAATTATTACAACATAACCTATGTTAACCCATTTACTTGTAATTTTTAAATGATCTGAAATTGCACCATCTAGATGGAACCACTGGTTTGCGTTCTGTTTCTGGTGTTTCTTTTCTTTTTGTGCTTTGCTTCCTCTTATTGTTGCTTGTGTATGATGCTGATTAATGACCTGAAACTGCAGCCACCTCAAACTGGTAGAACTCGGCAACCTGCACCAAACCGCCGAGTGCCCCCTGCCACTCAACCAGAGACCAAGGAGCCACCATCTCCTGCTTCTCCTGCCACCCCCTCCACATCATCATCATCATCAGACTCAGCTCCCCACCAGCTAGACGACCCACAAGTGCCGCCTATACCATCTTCTCCTAGTGCTATTTTAAAAGCTCAAAAAGCACTCTTGTCACAAAGCCTAGCCGTGGTGACGAAGCCCGAAACCTCCAAAGACGTAGAGACGATGGAAGCCGAGTCATCGAGTTCATCAAACCCCAATCCTCCGGTAAAGGAGATTACGATGGAAGAACCAGTTCGGGTATATACACGTGCAAGGTCAAGGAGAGGTAGTGTAGCATCAGTTCAATAATATCATTGTTGTAGTGTGCAAAACTGTGAGTATGTAGGATGTTGGATTTAATCGATATAACATATTTGTGTATTCATTATATATTTTTTGCTTTTATATTCAATTTTTTTTTTTCTTATGAGTTAAAAAAAAAAAGGCATCCTCGACCATTAGTAATGACCTTCCCTATCTACTTTTCTTTGGGCATTTTGTATTGTAGTATTAAACATGACAAGCAGGTAACTTTCTAAATTCGTTTCCATCAAATTTTGTTGGACTTCTTGAACCAGACGACCCCTAATTTGACTGGTTGAGACCGAAAGTGAAGAAAGAAAAATTATCACCCAGTCAGTTCCAGCAATCATTGCTTGTTAGTTCTATCAAATGGATGATAAAGACTTTTTTATTTGTTCGGTTTAACCACCAAAAATAACTCTCGGGTTTAGTGTTGATTGCTTCTTTCTAATTAACAGAATTAGTATTTGGGGTGTTTGGCATTGAGATAATTTGAAATCACCATGGATATGAAAAGAGCCATGTCTGGAACCTCACCTAAAAACACCTTGATATGGCTGTCAAAATACCAATAAGGCTGTGTACATGCATAACCTAAATGGTGATCTATCTCCATTAACCAACAAACAATCAAGAATGCATCAATAAATCTAGTCTGAATTACACAAGTTACAAAGAATGTATCATTAAACATAACATAATTTCACTTATTTCGAAAATAACTTTCTAATGACTTGAACAGATTCATAAGCCTAAAACTGCAATTGGAGATTGAGAAATTGCCCATCTAACTCATCCAGCAAAAGTAAAGTTTCCATGTAGGAACTCACAATAAATGAATCAAGTTTGCCAATAATCCACACATTCTCGATGGCTCCTGAGCGTGGTTGATAAACTACAAGTGATGCTGCTACCCCATCTGTAGCTATAACTTTTTCAATAATAGGTCGGCCATTCTTACAAAATCCTAGAAATTCACTTTTTAATGATGGTATGTTGATGGTGAATAGCTTTGTGAACGATTTTGAAACACCATCCTCCACCATCATCCATACACCACAAACTTGTTTCTTGGCGTCATTATAGTATTCAAGTAGAGCAAGAGACTCTTTTATTTTAGCGATGGAAAAACGATCATAAAACCCGTGTGCTACACTATGAGGGAGGTTTATTTCTGTAAAGTCTTCACTCAACATATCAAACGCAACAACTAGATTAATACTAATCTCAGAAACTTTCCAATAAATACACCGATCATTTGTAGTTGTTGGATACAAGCAATTAATAAAAAATGAGTTAGAAGGCAGATTACCACGCGGAACTCTCCAAACCCGTGAGCTTAAGGTAAACACGAAAACCGAGTTAGGATGTTCAAAACCATTGATCAATACAACAAGAGGGTCAAAGCTATCAGGATGAACCCCAAAACCTAAAACAGGATACAGAATAGGCACATCAACAGCAATGGATTTTCCAAGTGTCGGATTCCAAATCACAGCTGTTCGCTTATTAAACCCATTCCCTTGAGATATACCAGATAAGCATAACAATCCATGAGACTACCAACAATGGAAACATACTTGTAGTTAGATTTGTAAGTGTTGACGACTTCATACCTTATAAGAAGCCGATGATTCTGGTGAAAGTTGGTGTAATCTGCAATAAAGAGACGGCTGTCGATTACTGATTTCCATGCTTTCGAAAAATACGGCCACTGATTTAGGAAGCCTTTTTATGATTTCGATTTGAATTTCAAAAGGAATGTTGTCTGCCATCCGCCCTCCTTTTCTCATGTTTTGATTGCGAAGGGGGATTTTGGGGATTGAAATTGAAAACCACAGTTAAATACTTAAATAAGCGCGCTTTTGGTGTTATGACTTATGCGAACTGGCCCATTTATAAATCTTATAACCTTCTGATGGCGTAATACGTGTATAAACCTAAGTAACTACAGTATTTGTTTCTTAAACTTTCATAATTATATATATACATTGATGATTTTAAACATTATTCATAATATATCATTCTAGTGATGATTATTTATATGATGAATAACAAAGACTTCTTGTAGTAAAATTCTGGTAAACTTTTTCTTATTATTATTCATATTATTTTTTTTTGAACGCACCCTATTGGGACTCTTAAATTACACGTATGCGCGAAACCTATACATGTGGGAAGTAAGACCCAAACCCAAGTGAATTCTATCAAGATCAAAGACTACATAGTTTATCTAATAAAGGTGATAAATGTGAAGTGTTAAAACAACAATTCAATACATAATGAAGAACAATTATATATCGTCACCCAGGTGGAATCAAAGACTGCATTTAGTTTTTTCTTTTAATTTAATTATCAAACAGTTTAATTAATAAAATGCACATTAATTTAAAACTTTATTCATATATAATAACAAAAAAATATTTACAATCTTAAACAAAATGTACTCTTTTACTAAAGATTAGGGTGTAAACTTCAGAATTAGTATTTGAACTTTTTATTTTTGGTTGGACCATCGAAAATAGATCTCGGGTTTGGTGTTGATTGCTTCTTTCTAATTAACAGAATTAGTATTTGGGATATTTGGTATTGAGTTTGAAATCACCATGGAAATGAAAAGAGCCATGTTTGGAACCTTAACTGAATAAACACTTTAATATGGCTGTCAGAATACCAGTTAAGGTTAGAGCCTAAATGGTGATCTATCTCCATTAACCAACAAACTATTAAGAATGCATCCATAAATCTAGTTTGAATAACACCAGTTATAATAAATGTATCATGAAACATAACACAATTTCACTTATGACCAAACTACCTCTCTAATGACTTGAACCTATTCATAAGGCTAAAACTGCAATTGGATCTTTATAGATTGCTCATCCAACTCATCTAGCAAAAGTAAAGTTGCCGTGTAGGAACTCACAAAGAATGAACCACGCCTGCCAATGATCCACACATTCTCGATGGCTCTTGTGCATGGTTGATAAACTACAAGTGATGATGCTACCCCAGATTTAGCTATAACTTTTTCCATAATGGGTTGGTCATTCTTACTAAATCCGAGAACCTTAGTCTCAAATGATGGTGTGTTCACGGTAAATAGCTTTGTGAACGATTTTGAAACACAATCCTCCACCATCATCCATACACCACAAACTCGTTTCTCGGCGTCATCAGAGTATTCAAGTAGAGCAAGAGACTCCTTTATCTTAGAGACGGAGAAATCATGATAAGTCCCGTGTGCTACACTATGAGGGAGGTTTATTTCCATAAAGTTTTCACTCACCATATCAAACGAAACAACAAGATTAATATGCCACTTAAAAGCTTTCCAATAAATACACCGATTATCTGTGGCTACCGGAGACACTTTTGGAAAATAAATGTACTTAGGTGGCAGGTTACCACATGGAACTCTCCAAACCCGTGAGCTTAAAGTAAACAGCATAACCGGTTTAGGATGTGCCACATTACCCACCATTACAATCATTGGGTCAAAATTATCAGGACGAACCCCAAAGCCTAAAGCAGCAAATATACAAGGCACATCAACAGCAATGGATTTTCCAAGTTTCGGATTCCAAATCACAGCTGTTTCCTCATCACAGCCATCCTCTTGAGAAATACCAGAAAAGCATAACAACCCTTGAGACGTACTAACAAGATATAGTTTGTTAAGTAGTTTAAACGATACGGGAACATTACAAACTTTGTCAAATTCGTGCTGGGAGAAAGTGTCATTGTCAACAATGGAAACATATTTGATTTCCTTCTCAGGAAAAGTATTGACGAATTCATACCTTATAAGAAGCCGATGATGCTGATGAAAATTGGTGTAATTGGCAATAAAGAGAGGGCTGTCGATCATTGATTTGCATGCTTTTGATATCGATCTGAATATGGCTACTGATTTAACAGGAAGTCTTTTGACGATTTCAATTTGAATTTCAAAAGGAATGTTGTCTGCCATTTCTCCTTTTCTGATGTTTGATTTCGAATGGTTGATTGATTTTGGGGATTGGAATTGAAAATCACATTTAGTTTAGTTAATCTTTCGGTGTTTGGGCCGTGCAGGTATGCTGCCTATGTATCATGGAAGGGTTTAATTGGCCCACTTAGAATCAATCTTATAACTTACTAGATAACCTTGTAATACGTGAATAAACCTACATAACTAACTTTCACAATATGATGGATAACAAAGACTTCGTGAGTATATGGTATGATTCTCGTAAATTTTTTTTACTATTATATTATTTTAAAAATAACCCATTTATTTGTAATTTGTAAATGAGCTGAAATTTCACTATCTAAAACCGATGGTTTGCGTTCTGTTTCTGGTTTTTCTTTTCTTTTTGTCCTTTGATTCCTCTTATTGTTGCTTGTGTTTGCACTACAACAAAATGTAATTTATTAGTGTGAAAAAAATTCTTAATTTGTTCACACTTAAAATTGTTAAAAAGTATTGACCTGAAACTGCAGCCACCTCAAACTGGTAGACCTCAGTCACCTGCACCAAACCGCCGAGTCACCTGCCACTCAACTAGAGAGACCAAGAAGCCACCGACTCCTCACTCCTGCTTCTCCCCCGCCCCCTCCAGATCATCATCATCTATTCATCATCATCATCATCATCATCATCATCATCATCATCATCATCAGACTCAGCTCCTCACCAGTTAGACGACCCCCAAATACTGCCTATACCATCTTCTCCTAGTGGCTAGTGCTGTTTTAAAAGCGCAAGCCTAGCCGTGATGACAAAGCCCGAAACCTCCAAAGACATAGAGCCAAGTCATCAAATTCCAATCCTCTGGTAAAGGATATTACGATGGAAGAACCAGTTCGAGTATATACACTTGCAAGGTCAAGGAAAGGTAGTGCAGCATCAGTTCAATAATAAATATCATTGTTGACTGTTATAGTTTGCAAAACTGAGAGTATGTAGAATGTTGGATTTAATCAATGTAACATTTTTGTGTATTCATTATATATTTTTTGCTTTTATATATTTTTGTGTATTTTTCTTTTTTTCTTATGAATTTTTTTTTTTTTTTAAAAGACACCCTGACAATCAGTAATGCCCTCCACCTATATACTTTTGTTTGGGCATTGTATTGTAGTATTAAACATGACAAGCAAGGAAATTGTCTAAATTATTTTCCATCAAATTTCCTTAATGTTTTTTGAACCAAACAACCCCTAATCTGTCAACTGAGTACGACTGGTCGAGACCGAAAGCGAAAAAAATATTGTCACCCAGTCAGTCTCAGCGTTCATTGCTTATTAGTTCTATCAAATGGTGAAGACTTAATACCCTTCATTGTATGTTGTCATTTCTAATCACAAGTAATAATAGACAAAAAAAAAAAAAAAAAAAGACTAAAAATGATAAGTATGATCTTTACAAAAGGTGAATACTGCTTTTACAAGTTTGTAATTGCGTTAATCAAATGACCAGAATTAGTATTTGAACTTTTTCTTTTTTGGGTTTAACCACCGAATTTAGATCTCGGGTTGGTGTTGATTGCTTCTTTTTCTAATTAACAGAAACAGTATTGAGGTTGATCACTATAGATATGAAGAGATCCATAAACCTTCTGTGAATGAGCACTTTGAAATTGTTGCCAAAATACCGGCCAGTTAGGTTGTGTACATCAGAGACTAAATGGTGATCTATCTCCATTAACCAACAAACTATCAAGAATGCATCAATAAATCTAGTCTGAATTACACAAGTTATAAAGAATGTATAACTAAACATAGCATAATTTCACTTACGACGGAATAACTTTCTAATGACTTGAACAGATTCATAAGCCTAAAACTGCAATTGGCTCTTGACAAATTGCCCATCTAACTCATCCAGCAAAAGTAACGTTTCCGTGCAGGAACTCACAAAGAATGAATGATGTTTGCCAATAATCCACAAATTCATGATGGCTTGTGTGTGTGGTTCATAAACTACAAGTGATGCTGCTAACCCATATGGAGCTATGACTTCTTCAATAATAGGTTGGTCATTCTTACTAAATCCTAGTACCCTAGTCATTACTGATGCATCTGGTGTGTTGATGGTGAATAGCTTTGTGAACGATTTTAAAACACCATCCTCCACCATCATCCATACACCACAAACTCGTTTCTTGGTGTCATCAAAGTATTCAAATAGAGCAAGAGACTCCTTAATCTTAGAGAGAGAGAAAGTACAAGTATACCGGCGTGCTACACTACGAGGAAGGTGTATTTCCATAAAGTCCTCACTCACCATATCAAACGCCACAACAGGATTAATACCCCTCTTATAACCTTTCCAGTAAATACATCGATCATTTGTAGCTGTTAAACACACGAAACTATGAAAAATAATTGACTTAGGAGGCAGGTTACCACGCGGAACCCTCCAACCCCGTGAGCTTAAGGTAAACACCAAAACCGGGTTAGGACGTTCAACATTACTGATCATTACAAAAACTATCAAGATGAACCCCAAAACCTAAACTAACATACAGATAAGGCACATCAACAGCAATGGATTTTCCAAGCGTCGGATTCCAAATCACAGCTGTTGGCTTAAAAGAAATATATATATATCCTCTCGAAAATAACCGAATAAGCATAACAATCCTTAAGATGTACCAATAAGTGATAGATGCTTAAGTTGTTCTAACGACAACGGAACATTACTTACAGTGTGTTGGGAGAGAGTGTCATCGTCCTTAATGGACACATATTTGAATTCAATCTTATAATGAGGGAAATTGAAACTGGCCGGAAATCACTGTTAAAATAAGCTTTCGGTGTTTGGGCCGTGCAGGTATATATGCGAAGTATCATGGAAGGGTTCAACTGGCCCATTTACAATCAATTCTATAACCCGTTTTACTGTTTTAGGCGGATATATACCATTTGCTTTTCAAACTTTTGTAATAATGTATATTGATGTGTTACATATAAAGAAACAATGACATTATTCTTCATTGTTGAACCATTTTGTATTGGACTTAAGGTTTGACTATTGGTAAAAGGTACATGTAATATCATAGTGGGAATTATAGTTTGACTAACACAACCTACAAAAACCAAACTAAAGGCCGACATCGTAGAGATCGATGTCCACAATTGACGAATTCATATCGACTATATATATGAAGTTTTAAAAGCGCAAAAAGCACTCTTGTCACAAAGGCCTAGCCGTGATGACAAAGCCTGAAACCTCTAAAGAAGTAGAGATGATGGAAGCCGAGTCATCGAGTTCATCAAATCCCAATCCTCCGGTAAAGGAGATGACGATGGAAGAACCAGTTCGAGTATATACACATGCAAGGTCAAGGAAAGGTAGTGTAGCATCAGTTCAATTATATCATTGTTATAGTTTGCAAAACTGTGAGTATGTAGGACGTTGGATTTAATCAATGATGTAACATGTTTGTGTATTCATATATATATATTTTTTCTTTTATATTCATTCTTTTTCTTTTTTTCTGATGAGTTTTTTTTTTTTATTTTATTTTAGAAAAAAGACAGCTTGACAACCAGTAATGCCCTCCACCTTTATAATTTTCTTTGGGCAAATTGTATTGTAGTACCCGTATTAAACATGACTAGCAAGGAAATCTTCTGAATTCTTTTCCATCAAATTTCCTTGGACTTTTTGAACCAAACAACCCTGAATCTGTCAACTGAGCACGACTAGTCGAGACCGAAAGCGAAGGAAGAAAAATTATCACCCAGTCAGTCTCAGAGATCATTGCTTATTAGTTCTATCAAATGGAATGATCATAAGTAGTTAATAGTTACCGTGTAACAAATACACTCAATGATGAAGACTTTATACCCTTCGTTTCAAAACACAACAAATAATAGACAAAGAAAAAAAAAAAAAAGTAAAAAATGATAAGTATGATCTTACAAAGTGTGAATACTGTTGTTTTTACAACTTTGTAATTGCGTTGATCAAATGAACAGAATTAGTGTTTGAACTGTTTTTTTGGGTTTAGGCACCCTAAATATATCTCGGGTTTGCGTCAATCAAATGAACAAAATTAGTATTGCTTGAATTCACTATGGATATGAAGAGATCCATGTTTAAAACCTTCCGTGAATAAACACTTTGATATTGTTGCCAGAATACCAGTTAGGATGTGTACATTAAATGGTGATCTATCTCCATTAGCCAACAAACTATCAAGAATGCATCCATAAATTTAGTCTAAATTACACAAGTTATAAAGAATGTATCACTAATTAACATAACATAATTTCACTTATGACAAAAGTATAACTTTCTAATGACTTGAACAGATTCATAAGCCTAAAACATGGAGATTGACAAATTGCTCATCCAACTCATCCAACAGCAGTAAAGTTTCCGTGTAGGAACTCACAAAGAATGAACCAGGTTTGCCAATGATCCACACATTCTCGATGGCTCCCGTGCTTGGTTCATAAACTCCAAGTGATGCTACCCCGGCTATCTACCATTTTTTGCATAATAGGTTGGCGTCATCATAGTATTCAAGTAGAGCAAGGAAATATGACATGGAGAATTTTTTGCATAAGGGCTGTATTTAACGTGCATAAATAAACTTGTATCTTCCATATTAAAAGCTCGCCCCTGATTTTCATGGTAAATGTATAAACAATTTATGCACCTTAAACACAACCCTTATTTAGCAAACCCCTTCCAAAAAATACTGTAATGTAATCTACCATGTCATATTTCCTTTTCTAATCCCATAAAAACCTGCTGCTATGAAACTAATTCTAACATGTTAGTCATTCTATTTATGGTACATTCATACCCCATAACTCGGTAGCATTGACCTCTAAATTTGACCCGAACCAGTAATCATGATCAGCAACCTGCAACCAAACCCAAATAAAATCATAAATATCCATTCTTGTCTTGTAGTATAGGTGGTCATTTCGGCCAATTTACTATTCAATTGGTTGGGTTGGTGCCCTTTATCACGGGCAAAATTAAAACCTTCGAGCTAAAAGAGTTGAAAGGCACCCGCAGTATTTATTTTAATGCATACAGCGTCTCAAATCCATTAGATTATACAAAATCTATTTTGTGCGTCAACCCAATGTGTTTCCCGTTACCCAACCACCATCTTGCCACCTCGATCTGTATTATAAAGTTTAAGTGATGAAACTTACATCATTCTGTGATGGGATAATCTTCTGAATCTCGTGAATGGCTACATCAAAATATCTTGAACTGAACAAATCCACAAGACCTCCTTAATTGAGAATAATGACATTTAAAAAGAACCCACACTTTTAGCTGGTGTATTCAGTCAAAACTTCACTTCTCACAACCAAAATATACCAAATAATAGGAAACCCACACTGATCTAAACCAGTTCGAAACTGTCCGGTTTCAGCTAAGCAACAGTTTGGTCCCAAACTCGACCTTGAACTGAACCGAAAACCATGGTTTGTTAATTAAAATATTTACAGTGAAGGACCGATTTTAGTCAATCTAGAACCAAACCAAAGACTAGCACTCAATAGAATCCTGAAACAGGACTGATTATAGATTCACCGTGTACGTCCAGACCTATTTTTGCACATCCTTGGATTTGAATCCAACTTAATTAAAGGACTAATATCAAATATCACATAAGACATCATTATTTAAGAAGCTGTTTTAGTTGTCTTAAACCAATGAAAAATTATATAAAAATCCTATACAGATTGTACAGTGGACTCTTTTTTTAATCAAATGAATGAACATATTTTGAAAGAAATTTATAATAGTAACATGTTAGGGACTGGAGGACAAGTCATAGGCTGGAAATTACCTTTTTTTGGTCAAATGATTGTAAATTCACTGTGTCCAGACCTATTTTTGCACATTCTGGGGTAGTGAAGATGTTGCACTTTTTTGGGTCTAAAGAGCTGTTTTAGTTGTGTTAAACCAATGAAAAGTTACATAAAAATCCTATATAGATTGTAAATTGGACTCTTTTTTCGGTCATTCAGAGAAATAAATAAGGCAGGCAAAATCATCATTAGCATTTGTGTCATAAGAAACGAGGTACCTTATAAGATACACACCAATTGGGCCTGTATAGCTTCTAACAATAAGTTCAAATTGCTTCTCTGAGAAACCACTATCCTGCAAAGTCAATTTTCTTGAATCAAAATATAACATAGAAAAACAAGAATCATCAAATTGCTAGGAATGTATTCATAAGCTAATACTGGGACCTTAGTTTCCAAACAACATCCCAAAACCTGCACAATGTTTTGGTGATTAATTTCACTAAGATTCACATGTTCCTTTAAAAACTGCTCCAATTGCCCCAAGTCAAATATCTGTGACTTCTGGGTTAGTACATGATTACCTCCTGGCTGGCATATACTAAGGTCGGTAGATATTGGCTTCCCTTGACTCTCGAACACATACACTAATTAATCCTCTTATAATTAGTAAGACTGGTTGCTACAAAACTAACTACAGAACTTGTGTAAACTGTTTCAAAATGGGAATATTTTTAATAGGTTAATTTACATACAAAAATCTAATCCACTCCTCCCTCCTGCTGTCACCAATGTACAATAACTGTTGCCAATTTTGATGATGGAAAACTAAAAACAAATTAGCCCTTACAACTGTTTTAATAGAAATATAAGATAGAAGTCACTAAATGCATAATGATTATCGTTGTGCAATCAGGTGCAGTAACTAAAAAACTAAGAAGTGTGAACAAATATTTTTATTTTGGGTCTTTTGGAGTTCCAATAAGCTTCAGTGTAAACACAATTTTGTCTTCCCAATTGTAAATGCATGACAGCACAAAACTTGCAACAAGGTAGACAATAGCAAAATATGATTTGAAGGCTATCACTGCAATTGGATCGTTACAACTTGCTTATCCAACTGATCTAGCAAAAGTAAAGTTTCCGTGTAGGAACTCAGAAAGGATGAACCATCATGGACGTTAATCTCCGTTTTCTTGATGGTCCCTGTGCGTGGTTCGTAAAGTGCAAGTGATACTGGCCGGTAATGATCTATTGTCCTTGTTTCCATAATAGGTTGGTCATTCTTCCTAAATCCTAGTACCTTGGTCCTTATTGATCCATCTGGTTTGTTGATGGTGAATAGCTTTGTGAACGATTTTGATGCACCATCCTCCACCATCATCCATACGTCACAAACTGGTTTCTTGGCGTCATCATAGCATTCAAGTAGCGCAAGAGACCCTCCTATCATAGAGATGGAAAAATCTTCATCAGGAGACCGGTGTGCTACACAATGAGGGAGGTTTATTTCCATAAAGACTTCACTCACCATATCGAACCCAACAACCAGATTAATACTCCTCTCAGAAGCTTTCCAATAAATACACCGATCCGTAACAACTGGAGTAGTGTCGTACGAAAAACTAATCGACTTAGGAGGCAAGTTACCACGTGGAATTCTCCAAATCCGCGAGCTTAAGTTAAACACCAAAACCGGGATAGGATGTCCAACACCATTGATCAATACAATCATAGGGTCAAAATTATCAGGACGAACCCCAAAACCTAAAACAGTATAATTTAAACCATCTTCGGAACGCAAATCAATCATAGAGTCAAAATTATCTGGATGAACCCCAAAATCTAAAACAGTTGATTCTAAATAATCTTTAGAAGGCACATCGATAGCAACGGATTTTCCAAGTGAAGGATTCCAAATCACAGCCCTTTTTTTCCAACAACCATCCTCTAAGCATAGCAATCCATGAGACGTACCAACAAGTGTTTCAGACGACACAGGGACATTAGCAACAGTGTGTTGGGAGAGAGTGTCATTGTCAACGGTGAAAACATATTCGATCTCATAATTATACTTGTAAGCAATGGTGAAGCATATAAGAAGCCGATGATGCTGGTGAAAGTTGGTGTAATCGGTGATAAAGAGAGGGTTGTCGATTACTGATTTCCAAGCTTTCAAAACCGATCTGAATACCGCCAGCGATTTCACAGGAAGCCTTTTCATGATCTCTATTTGCATCTCAAACGGAATGTTGTCTGCCATCCCTCCTTTTCTCAAGTTCCAATTTCGGGGTTTTTCACAGATCTTCGTCTAGGGTTTTGATTTCAAATGGTTCATTGATTGATTTTGGGGATTTTGGTGTTTGGGCCGTGCAGATATATATGCGATGGATCATGGACGAATTTAACTGCCCCACTTTTATAATTAATTTTATAACCTCCTAATGTTATTCGGAGTATTTGATTCTTAAATTTCCATAATAATGGTACATGAATATGGTAAAAGGGAAGGTTGTGGTGTTATGCATCCAGATTGGATGAAATCTTTTTTACATGCTAATTTTTTAATCCATAAATATATAATGAATAAATAATGAGCCTTATGTTTTTTATGGATTAAAAATTAATTAAGTGAGAAAGATTTCACCTAACTTGAGTACCTAAAAGCACCACCTTCACTTATTTACTATGAATATATATTAAGAATGCTAAAAAAAATGACTACTGTTTAAATGTATATCAATTAAAAAAAAGAAGTAATTATTATATAAAATTATAAATGATACATTGTATGAATACACAAAATATTTATTACTACATAGTTTAAAACTTTCAATTAAAAATTAAGTTAATTTAAATAAGATGAGGATACGTTATAATAATACATCATATAAAATTTACTCATTCTTACAAGATTGTCTATTGATAACAAAATGTAAAAATATTATATTCATCTAATCATTAAAAATATTATTTCGTTAATTGAAAAAAGAGCTAATAAATCTACCAATAACTAAAACAAGATTGTGAAGTATTTTGATCGATATGTGTCGCTTTATTAAAATGACACGTGTCCTTCTAAAATATTTTACCTACAAGATACGATAAATAAATCTTAAATATATAATTTTTTATAGAACGACATCCTAATATACTCCTACTTCTAAATTACACGCATGTCTAAGATGAAAACTCTGGACTCTCAAAAAATCCATATTAATCCACCCCCACCCCCCACAAATATGGGAAGTGGAACTCGAACTCAGATTGATCCACCCAAAGCCAAAGACCTTACCAATGAGCCACCAACCCCATTGACAAGTGAATCTTATATAATTAGATTATTAAATAATTTAGATTTTTCATACAATCAAAATTATCTATACTCCTTATAAAACACACTCAACCCCCCATTCCTTTAAATTTAAGAACCTGAAATTACTTTTACGTTAATAATTACACCGTCACCGCCTCATCGACACTGCACTGCGCGGGCACCAATCTAATTATATTAAAATATTATAAAATTTATTGATACCATAATTGCCTATTTCCATCACCTATGTTTATCAAAAAGGAAGGGGATTTCTTAAAGTTATTCCAACTTGACTAGTCAAGTTGGGATAATCTTGACCCTTGTTTCATCCAAGGGTCAAGATTTAAAACTTGACCCTTGATTTTCATTCAAGGGTCAATATCTTCCCAACTTGATTAGTTAAGTTGGGAAAACTTTAGGGAATCTTAATCCTATGAAAAATGTCTATCCCCTTTAGACTACTCTTAGAAAGACGAAATGTATATTTTTTTTTCTTTTATAGAAATCCAATCTTACTATAACCGTACATCATACGGGTATTAATACTAGTATATAATATATATATATATATATATATATATATAGGGGTTGGGTATTGTAAAACAAGTATTAATGTAAAACATATAAGACAAAATCTTGACCTTTAGATCATGGTTAAATTGATGCACAAAGATTCACGAAGCAATTGATGCACAATGATTTTTATGATGCACGATGATCTTTAGTGAAGAAAAACATAGTGTTTTACTTGTTTTACTTTAATACTTGTTTTATTTTACCCAAAACCTATATATATATATATATATATTACAAAATTTAAAACCTTGAATAAGGAATCAAATTTCAAGAAAATATAGTAAGCCTAATATATAACAAATTTTTATAGTATTATATAATCTCCATAATAACTAAAGAAGAATTGTTATTCATCTTTGAAAAATTTATGATATCATATGATTTTTGAATTTTTTTAAGTAAATACTTTTAAATACTTACTAAAAATCTTAATTATTCATTGGTATGAAATGACTTTTTTAATAATGCAATAGTAATAATACTTATAATGATTTTTTAAAATATATTTTTTTTGTCTTAAATATTAGTTAAGATGTCTACCCAAATTAATTAGCTAGTTGGTTATAAAAAGCAATATTTAAAAATATAAAAAAGATAAAAGTATATGACAAACGTTATTATTGTCTTCATCTTTTGCAAGGCTTATAATTTCAATGGATATCAACAATACAGTTTATTTCATATTTATTATAATCTACTCATATTTCTAAATTACACGCATTGCACGGATAACGTGTTAGTATATATATATATATATGGTAAGGTTCAATTAAGAACCATTCACATATGAACATATATAGACAATATTAAGTATAATTTGACCTGTTCATATGTGAATGAATATGTTCACATATACCTATCACATTGTTTTGGTAATAAATTACCTAAGATAATCTACGTTGAAGACCTAGATTAATTATGTAACCGAACTTTCGTTCGTGAGGTTAAGGGCTTGTAAAATACGTTTAGATTCAAAGATGCGTAAAATAGAACATGATTATCAAAGATTATGTCGATTTAAACAAAAGATGGAGGTCAAAGATATTCGCAAAATATATGTAGAAAATAAAGTATGATGCAACTAATATCGTAAGAAACAAGATGAAAACAAAGTTTAGATAAACAATGCAATAAAATAAAGAGTAGGGAACAAAGAACACCGAGATTTGTTATCGAGAAAAAACCCTTAATCCTTTAAGGATCGCCGGCATAAAAACCCCGGGAGGAAGCAATCGTCCATGCCTTTGTTCTCTTATTAATCGTGTTTAAAAATTATTACAATGATGAATTGGTTGATCGATATTTCTAAGTGTAAGAATGAAAATGAGAATAATAAGAGTAGTGTGTGAATACAAGTGTTGTGAGCAGAAAGATAATAAAAAATTAGATGCCTAATATCGATCAACTTCCTTCGTTTATATAGACTCAAGATCTTAACTAACTATCCGATTTTGTAGGGATCATCTGGGTCTTCATAGTTGAACGTTGGACATATCTTGACTGATATTGTGGCCGTTGGAGATATTCTCCTCATGCTGAAATCAACTTGAAGTCCAATTATGTTGGTGGACTAAGTCTTTCTTGCGTGTTGATAAAATATTACATGTGTTAAATCCATTTTATACCGTTAGAGGTATTCTTCCAAGCTTGATATCGAACATTCTGGGATCTGCATACTTATCTCATGTGGAAATAATAATAATAATATTTGGAATATATCGTTAGTAAGATATAAATAAACAATCAGAATATTCAACTATGTCAAGATCATGAGACTTCAATACCTTGGACCTTCAAGATAATGAAACCTGAAATTTCACCCGTAACACACATATGAACATCAAGTTATAATATAATAGTTCTCATGGTTTTTTCAATTTAAATAGTTCTCACATGAACCTTTACCTATATATATATATATATATATATATGGGAAAAGTGAGTATGGGGAACCACTCACACACAAATATTTTAATAATATTTGTATTTTAAACAAACGATGGGGCTCCTACAATATTCATGGATTAAGAAAACAAAGTGTGAGAAGTTCCCCATCTAAGCTTAGATGGGGGACAACCCCATACTCACTTCCCCCTATATATATATATATATATATATATATATAATAAAACAGTAGTTATTCTAGCATTCTAAAGTCATCCAACTCAACTTAAAACTATCTTTATACTTTGCCACATAAGATTTTTTCTTTGTGTCATCTCCATGAATATTTCCATTTAATATATACTACATTCCTTTTTCGTTACAATACGAATAAAATAAAATAACAATATATTAAATAAAATAGTCAACTTTTTATTTGTTTCCAAATAAATAATTGCTAGCACCTTTTTTCAATATATAAGTTTGTTAATTACTAACCTATAAATACGTCTATATCAATATGTGTTTTGTACGAAGTGTCTAAGTCAGTATATCAAGTTTATTTCACAAAATTGTTATTGTTAAATGTATGTATGTATTCTAATATTTTGTTTTTCCACTCATTAATGTAGTGGATCTGATATTAAAAAAATTTTGAATATTAGATTTTTAAATACTTTTAATTAATTTTATATAATTTTTTATTTAAATGTTGCTTATTAGAAATTTTATTGATTAAATACTAAAAGTTTTAAAAATATAATTCAAGAACCGTGCATCGCACGGAGCAAAAATCCTAGTATATATATATATATATATATATATATATATATATATATATATATATATATATATATGTAGGTTAGGGGTAAATTAAAACAATTATTAACCTAAAACAGATAAGACAAATTGTAAGCTTAACATGTGGCAAAGGATTTAAATTGTTTTTAAAAATATGTTGAGGCTATTTTAGGTAGAATACCTTTTGTAATATTTATGTATAATTGTATATATCGTCCATCCGTTCATATCTCAGTATCTCAATCATATACAATTATACACCCTTATTTTTAGGAACTTCTTCGGCTCTTCCCATTATCCACTAATATCTCCATTCTCATTTTTTTTCCTTTCTGAACATTCTCCTTTTCTGTACATACGGAGGTAACAAACGACGACTACTATTATTATTATTATATTTTTTTATATATAAAACATCGCTTTCATTAGAAATTAATAGGATTTACAAGAAATTATAAAACATCACTTTTATTATTATTATTTTTTTTATATATAACATCACTTTTATTATTATTATTATTATTATTATTATTATTATTATTATTATTATTATTATTAATCCAAATCTAAATCTTAATTTGAAACTGCAGATCAATGATTAAACAATATGCTGATCTTAGCGATATTTGGATCAACCAAACCACATCTACGAATAGGTTGATTTCCTATTGCTTCACTAGACAAGTTTTGGTTCTGTTTGATGTTGTCATGGTGCATCACTTTGTATGAGGATGCAAAGTATATGAATTTTGATTTGAAAGATGGTCATCAAAGTTAATCTTGGTGCATCAGTTTTCTACTAAAATGTGATTAAAGTGAATCTTGCACTACAAGAAAACAATCATTTAGAGACAAATTTAGCGACTCACAATTAAAAGTCGCTAATTTGCGATGCAGGTAGAGACTTCTTTCGCGACACCCTCGTCTTCATTGTCGCAAATTGAGTCGAAAACGAAGTCGCAAAATATTTCTAGTTTACAAAGTCGCAAGCCTTGTAGCTAAATGTTGTCATGGTGCATCACTTTGTATGAGGATGCAAAGTATATGAATTTTGATTTGGAAGATGGTCATCAAAGTTAATCTTGGTGCATCAGTTTTCTACTAAAATGTGATTAAAGTGAATCTTGCACTACAAGAAAACAATCATTTAGAGACAAATTTAGCGACTCACAATTAAAAGTCGCTAATTTGCGATGCAGGTAGAGACTTCTTTCGCGACACCCTCGTTTTCATTGTCGCAAATTGAGTCGAAAACGAAGTCGCAAAATATTTCTAGTTTACAAAGTCGCAAGTCTTGTAGCTAATTAAGTCGCTATTTTGCGACTTTCTTAAACATGCGACTAATGACATCGCTAATTTTGCGACTTCCTAATATACAACTCTAGTAGTGTCGTTAATTTGGGTCTTTGTATAAACCAATCGCAAATAGAGTCGCATTTTTCCTGACGTTTTATCTGTTGCTAAAGTGACTGTTAATTTGTGTTGTCAATAAATGTATAGCCGTGTTTAGCATATCTATTAATTTTGACTACAAATTTTTAAGTTTTTGTTTGTTGATTTTTTAAGTCTTTAAAATAGAAAATAATGATACTTTAGTTGAATAAGTAAATGCTAATGTGTGAATAATTAAAAAGGATAAAAATAAATGAATAAACTTTGTAAACACAAGTAAAATACAAATAATAGTTATAGTTACCTAAATATATAAATTTGTGTATCCACCTAACACAATATCCACTTTTTAATATAAAATCTACCAAATTAGGCGTGCTCTATACATTGATCATCGTCATCACCGATTAGCGTCTTTTTTTTCTTTTTTTTTTTTAAACGACACCAATTAGCGTCTTCTATTTATGACAATACATCATCATCAATCACCCTCATCATCATCGATCGATTAGCGTCTTCACCAAAAGAATTAAGATTCAAATCAATTAGCGTCTTGTATCCATCACTGCTTGAACTCAGCCATTAACAGTAAGTTGAAACTTTCAATCAGTCGATTTGTTTAGTTAATTTTGAAATTATCTTATATCTTAATTATTGTGTATATATATATATAATATGTGTATATATATATATATATGCCTGTGTGTGTATATAAAACGAAACCTATTTCTGTTCGGATGAAGTTATGCTACTCTCGATTTCAGTATGAATGGTCGATATCTCTCTCTCTATATATATATATGTATATATATATATACAAATAATTGACTTGAGTGCGAGATGGAAATATATTATCTACCAAAGAGATACAGAAGACGGTTCAAGCTTTGCCTCAAAATAATGAACAAATGGAAAACTTTCACTCCATGGCTTGTGTTATATAATAGGAGTAGTATATCAGATATTGGAACTTAATTTGGAAACGAAAAGTTAGTCATAGTCTTTGTAATTTTGATGCATGAAACTTTTTATATATATCTTTCGAGATTGACTGTGGAAATTGCGGTTTTTTTGTTTGGTTTATAGTCCAGAAGCCGAGAGAACAAGTTGCAGACACAGAGGTGCTATTGGGTATCATTAACACGTTAATGATGTCTGTTAAATCCCAAAGTAATGAAGGAGTAACTTCAGGTGATTTTGTATCATGTATATTAAAAGGATTTGCATGAACTGGAGAAGTGATGGCGATCAAGGAACTAGAAACTCTGTTAAGTGGAAGAAAGTTTCTATTGCGGTATCCCATATTTTTCGCAGGGGTGATGGATGTTGTACAATGTAAATATATGTGGATGTTTTTCTTTGCATTTTTTGTTCTTTTTTTGCTCAGTTTAAAATATGTGAACTTTTACTTATTTATCCCAGGCTGGGTCCAATGAATTCTACAGTCAAGCAATGTAACACCCCGAGCTAGGGCTCGAAATATTACGGAAGTCATATAGCAAAAGGAGGGATTATCGTAGACAACTAAATGAAATTAATGAATTAGGTGAATCCACAACAAGTCAAATATCAAACAATGCACAAGGAGCAAATGACTATCAAAGTTTACAATAGAGAATTCTAGAGATGGCTATTGATCCTAAGCATTAATCAAAAGTGGGCGAATGAATCCTTGATCCATAAAGTCCATGCCCGAGTCCAAAAGCTACACTAGATCATGCATCACGTCCTTGAACCACCTGATTACCTGAAAAGTGTACTAACAAGTCAACACCGGATAATGTTACAAAAGGTTGATAACCGGTAATCCATAATAGCCTAAAATCAGCTGCCTATCCATGATGTGGGGAGCTGTACATAGATGTAACGTGCTAGTTATTCTAATAACTTTGATCCTTTCAAAAGCATAACGACTTCCTTAAATAAGAGAGTACGACCAATATAAATATGTTGCACAATTTTACATAGCCAAGTAACCTAACCATATATCATCATCAAGTTCTGATACAAGGTTACAACATATGATAGTTGCCAAACAGACACAACCTTTGTTTACTGCTGGAAACTGCTTTTAAAAACCTTTATTTAAAAATATAATGTAATTTAATCTACCATGTTATATTTTCTTTTCTAAATCCAATAAAAACCTGCTGCTACAAAACTAGTTCTAACATGTTAGTCATTCTAATTTATGGTATTCATACTCTATAACTCATTAGCGTTGACCTCTAAATTTGACCCGAACCCAGATAATCATAAATATCCATTGTTGTCTTGTACTATAGGTGGTCATTTCAGCCCATTGACTCATCAATTGGTTGGGTTGGTGCATTTGTCTTGGGCAAATCAAAACCTTTGACCTAAAAGATTTGAAAGGAACCCGAAGTCTATATTAGTGCATACAACATTTCAAATCATATTAGATGAACATTATATCTTAATACAGTCAAAATCAAACATATGCAATACATTTTGTATCAGATTTTTTGATAAATAAATACAGAAAATTCATATAATTTGCAATTTTCAATCTTGTCATTGAAGTAGGCTGTCTGATATTGTTGGGGTTCAAACTGGGAATTTATATAGGTCTAAACTCAATTCTACAATTATCTACCCGATAATCTTAAAAGGGATCCATGTTTGAAACCTTCCATGAATAAACACTTTGATATGGCTGTTAGAATACCAATGAGGCTCTGTATTATTAGAACCTAAATGGTGATCTATCTCTATTAACCAACTAACTATCAAGAATGCGTCAATAAATCTAGTCTGAATTACACAAGTTATAAAGAATGTAGCATCATTAAACATAACACAATTTCACTTATGATGAAAAAAACTTTCTTACGACTTGAACTGATTCATAAGGCTAAAACTGGAACTGGATCTTTACAAATTACTCATCCATCAAAAGTAAAGTTTCCATGTAGGAACTCACAATAAATGAATCATGTTTGCCAATAAATGAATCATGGCTCGTGTGCGTGGTTCATAAACTACAAGTGACGCTGCTGTCATATCCCCATGTTTAGCTATCATATTTTCTATGAAAAGTTGGTCAATCTACCTAAATCCTAGAACCTTAACATATAATTATGCATCTGGTGTGTTTGATGGTGAATGGCTTTGCAAACGTATTGACCACGCAAGTAGAGCAAGAGAATCCTCAATCCATACACCATAAACTCCTTTCTCGGCTTCACTATCGTATTCAAGTAGAGCAAGAGAATCCTTAATCATAGAGATGGAGAAATCTTGAGAAGACGGGTTTACTACACTATGAGGGAGGTGTATATCACTAAAGTCTCCACTCACCATATCAAACGCAACAACTAGATTTATATACCAATCATCATCTTAACAATATATACACCTATCATCTGTAGCTACTAGATACGAGAATGCAAAATAAATGTAGTCGATCACGAGGCAGATTGTATACATAGATGTAAAGTAATAAAAAAAATTAATTTTTTTTCCTAAAAAAAACACTAGCCGTTCAATCCCTTTATTTTTTTGAAAAATGAGAGAGTCAAAGGAAGAGACGGCAAGACATGTCGATCGTTTGGATGGTAGATGTGTTCCAGGGGACAGGGCAGCAAAAAGCAGCAGATCGCCACTCCTTCTCGCCCCACTATGTTTAGACTAATCATAGGCTGGAAATTAACGTTTGGAACCGAATCAAGGAATCATATGGACTTCAACATAAAGAGATTGCATATTTATCTATTGCTTTGTAGCTCACATCCTTATCATTCTCAAAAGCTTGAAAAAAATATACAGGACATCAACTATCCTTCAATTTCATTAACACCTTGTGTGTTCGGTTGACAGAAAAAACATAATTACTAAATGTATATAGAGAGTAATCTCATGAGTAAATGTATATATAGTACAATACAATGATGGGTACCTATCAAGAAAGTTATCTCCTAATAAAATTCTAAGATCTCTCTAGTAATAAACTGGATATCGGATATTAGATTAACATTATAGCTGCAATTAACCAACAAACTATCAACAATGCATCAATAAATCTAGTCTGAATTACACAAGTTATAAAAAAATGTATCATTAAACATAACACAATTTCGCTTATGACCAAAATACCTCTCTAATGACTTGAACCGTCTAAGACTGCAATTAATTACTAACCTTTACAGATTGGAGCCATCCAACTGATCGAGCAGAAGTAAAGTTTCCGTGTAGGCACAACAAAAGAATGAATTAAGTACACCATTAATCTCAAGATTCTTGATGACTCGTGTGCTTGGCTCATAAGCTTCAAGTGTTGATATCATAAATTTATCTGTTGGTGTTTCCATAATAGGTTGGTCATTCTTACTAAATCCTAGTACCTTTTTCCTTAACGGTGCATCTGGTGTGTTGATGGTGAATAGCTTTGTGAACGATTTTGAAACGCCATCCTCCACCATCATCCATACGTCACAAACTGGCTTCTCGGAGTCACTGTAATATTCAAGTAGAGCAAGAGACTCCTTAATCTTAGAGATGGAGAAATCAACAGAAGACCGGTGTGCTACACTACGAGGGAGGTTTATTTCCATAAAGTCTTCACTCACCATATCAAACGCAACAACGAGATAAATACTCCCATCATTAGCTTTCCAATAAATACGCTGATCATCTGTAGGTACCGGAGACCAGTATTCAAAACTAATTGACTGACGAGGTAGGTTACCACGTGGAACTCTCCAACCCCGTGAGCTTAATGTAAACACCATAACCGGGTTATTGATCATTACAATCACAGGGTCAAAACTATCAGGACGAACCCCAAAACCTAAAACAGCATACAGATAAGGCACATCAACAGCAATGGATTTTCTAAGTGACGGATTCCAGATCACAGATTTGTTCTTCTCACAACCATCCTCAAACGAATAGCCGGATACACATAACAATCCATTCGACGTACCAACGAGTTTTAGTCTTTCAAGTCGTTGAAACCACACGCGAACATTACAAACATTGTCAAATTCGTCATTTTCAACATATTTAAATTCAGTAGTGTCGACATCGCACATTATAAAAAAATGATGATGCGGGCATAAGTTGTAATTCTTAATAAAGAGAGGGCTGTCGATCATTGATTTCCATGCTTTCGATACCGATCTGAACACAGCCAGTGATTTCACAGGAAGCTTTTTCATGATCTCTACTTGCATCTCAAAATTAGGAATGTTGTCTGCCATCCCTCTTTTTCTCATGTTTGAATTTCGGGTTTTTTGACAGTTTTTCGTCTAGGGTTTTGATTTCGAAAGTCGAATAATTGATCGATTTTGGGGATTGAAATTGAAAGTCACAGTTACATTGAAATTGATTTTGGTGTTTGGGCCGTGCAGGTATGCGATGGATTATGGGAGGGTTTAACTGGCCCACTTATAATTAAGTTTATAACCTCCTAATGTTATTATTGCCTTATTGGAACCTAAATAACTACGGAATTTGCTTCTTCATCTCTATTGGGGTTTGTTATATATAAGTTTGCATAAATTATTTGTACAAATTAAAGGGTGAGCTTTTAATATGAAAGGTATAAATTGGTTTATACACGTTAAATACAACCCTTAAGTCTGTATTTAACATTTCTCATCTCTATTACTTACTACGGAGTATAATAAAACAAATGGGCGTGAACTATAACTTTTGTCTCATATGAATCTATAAATTAACAATATAAACTAAAGCTTCAGTTTGGTTGAATTGTAAAGACCTTGCCTTGAGATCCGTGTGCAACTCCTCACTCCTTGATTTTTTTAAATTCATTACTCGTATTTTTTTTTAAAATTTACAATTTTAACCCAAAAAACTTACATATATAACCCTAATATTCTTATATTTGAATACATTGATATACATACTTTAATAAAACATTTATATGTAACTCTGAAATTTTATATTAGAATAGATTGATATATATATAGAGAGAGAGGGAGAGAGAGAGTTTTCTTATTTTGAGAACCATTTTTTTTAAGAACCATGAGAATTCTTAAATAATATATTTGTTCACATGTTTTTTTTTTTGTTCATTCACATGTGAAATGATATAAAAAAGTATGTTGTAAAAGAAACTTTTTTAAAAAACTTTCAAAATAGCCTTTTGTGAACCTGTGAATGAATATGTTCACGTTTTCGTTCATATGTTAATAAATGAGTATATATAATGTTTTAAAAATACTTTCTTCTACAACATGTATTTTTATAACATTTCACATGTGAATGAACAAAAAAAACATGTGATCCAATACATAATTTAAGAGTTTTCAAGGTTCTTACAAAAAAATGGGTTCTCAAAATAAGGCTCCCCTATATATATATATTTCTTTGATTTTATATAAATTCACTTTGGATAACATTTTTTTAAAACATAACCTTTTCCTTAATAATTTTTTAAAAGTTTTTATTTCTAAGTTTTAATTTTTGGTTTATTTTAATATTTGATTTCTTTTACTTTTAGTTTGTAATATTTTGATTTTTTAAACATTTTGTTATTTATAAAAAAAAGTTTATATATTTTGCTAGCAAATTATTTTTGTAGAATTTTGTTTTACATATTGTTTCATTTTCTATTTTCTATTCATTTTTAAGTTTCTTTAGTAATGCTTTTTCCTTCATGATTTTTTTGAGTATACCCGTATGTTATCACATGCCATACCATGTAAAAAGGCCAAAAAAAATGATGATGATATATGGTTATCGAGATAAGTCTGTACCAACATGCATGTAATGTGCTAGTTATTCTAATAACTTTGATCCTTTCAAAACCAAAACGACTTCCTTAAATAAGAGAGTACCACCAATATAAATATGTTGAACAATATTATTTAGCCAAGTAACCTAACCATATATTATCATCATTTTTTGATACAAGCTAGGTTACAAAACACGATAGTTGCCAAATAGACACAACCTTTGTTTACTGCTCGAATCTGCTTTTAAAAACCTTTATTCCCAAAAATAATGTAATTTAATCTACCAAGTTATATTTTCTTTTCTAAATCCAATAAAAACCTGCTGCTACAAAACTAGTTCTAACATGTTAGTCATTCTAATTTATAGTATTCATACTCTATAACTCAGTAGCGTTGACCTCTAAATTTGACCCGAACCCAGATAATCATAAATATCCATTGTTGTCTTGTAGAGTAGGTGATCATTTCGTCCCATTTACTCATCAATTGGTTGGGTTGGTGCATTTGTCTTGGGCAAATCAAAACCTTTGAGCTAAAAGAGTTTAAAGGAACCCGAAGTCTATTTTAGTGCATACAACCTTTCAAATCATATTAGATGAACATTATATCTTTGTACAGTCAAAATCAAACATATGCAATAAATTTTGTATCAGAATTTTGATAAATAAATACAGAAAATTCATATAATTTGCAATTTTCAATCTTGTCATTGAAGTAGGCGGTCTGATATTGTTGGAGTTCAACTAGGAATTTATATAGGTCTAAACTCAATTCTACAATTATCTACTCGAGAGTCTTAAAAGAGATCCATGTTTGAAACGTTCCATGAGTAAACACTTTGATATGGCTGTCAGAATATCAATGAGGCTGTGTATATTAGAACCTAAATGGTGATCTATCTCTATCAACCAACAACCTATCAAGAATGCGTCAATACATCTAGTCTGAAGTACACAAGTTATTAAGAATGTAATACTGAACTAAAATAATTTCACTTGAACTGATTCATAAGGCTAAAACTGCAACTGGATCTTTACAAATTATTAAGAATGATGATCTATCTCTATCAGCGAAAAGAGGTAGATCGCCACTCCTCGCCCCACTCACCATAGGCTGGAAATTACCTTTTGGAACCGAATCATGGACTTGAACGTAAAGCGATTGCGTATTTATTTATTGCTTTGTCGTTCACATCCTTGTCATTCTCAAAAGCTTGAAAAAAGAATACAGGACATCAAATATCCTTCAATTTCATTTACAATGATGGGTACCTCTCAAGAAAGTTATCTCCTAACAGAATTCTAAGATCTCTCTAGTAACAAACTGGATATTGGATATTAGATAAACATTATATATATATATATATATATATATAGCTGCAATCAAACCTCTACAGATTGGAGCCATCCAACTGATCGAGCAGAATTAAAGTTTCCGTGTAGGAACAACAAAAGGATGAATCTTGTACACCATTAATCCCAAGATTCTTGATGGCTCGTGTGAGTGGCTCATAAGCTTCAAGTTTTGATATCCCATATTCATTAGTTTCTGTTTCTATAATAGGTTCGTTATTCTTCCTAAATCCTAGTACCTTAATGAATGATGCATCTGGTGTGTTGATGGTGAATAGCTTTGTGAACGATTTTGAAACACCATCCTCCACCATCATCCATACGTTACAAACTTGTTACTCGGCATCATCAGAGTATTCAAGTAGAGCAAGAGACTCCTTTATCTTAGAGATGGAGAAATCATCAACATCCCGTTCTGCTATACTATGAGGAATTGAAGGTGTATTTCGGTAAAGTCTTCACTCACCATATCAAACGCAACAACTAGATTTAATTCCCTCTCTCTCTCATAAGCTTTCCAATAAATACGCCAATCCTCTGCAGCTACTATAGACCCGTTATTAAAAATAATTGACTCAGAAGGTAGGTTACCACGTGAAACTCTCCAAACCCGTGAGCTTAACATAAACACCGTAGCCGTGAGCATAAACTCGTAACTATGTTTAACATAATTAATGATTACAATCATAGGGTCACAATTATCAGGACGAACCCCAAAACCTAAAACAGATGTATGACGAGTCACATCAATAGCAACGGATTTTCCAAGTGATGGATTCCAAATCACAGCTCTTTGTTTAAGATACCCAATATCATCTCGATAATAACTGGATAAGCAAAACAATCCACGAGACGTACCAACAAGTACTGAGTCCTTAAGCAGTTGACACGACACTGTCACAGGAACATTACTTACAGTGTGTTGGGAGAGAGTGTCATCGTCCTTAATGGAAACATATTTTGCTGCAAACACGTAATAATTAGGCAAATTGTCGACATAGTACCTTATAAGAAGCCGATGATTATTGCGCAGGTTGGTGTGATCGGCAATAAAGAGAGGGCTGTCGACCATCGATTTCCAAGCTTTCGAAACCGATCTAAATACAACGAGTGACTTTACGGGAAGCCTTTTCATGATTTCTACTTGCATCTCAAAAGGAATAATGTCTGCCATCACTCCTTTTCTGATGTTTGAGTTCTGGTGTTTTAACAGTTCTTCTTCTTCTAGGGTTTTGATCTCGGGGATCGAAATTGAAAATCATAGTTAAATAAGCTCTTTGTGTTTGGGCCGTGTAGGTTTGCAATGGATCATTTTCAAAATATCAATTATGAAAATCTTGATAAAACCTTTCATTTGTCTATCATTATAGACAATCCCATATGAAAGAATTTAACTGGCCCACTTAGAATTAATTTTAGTAACACGTTATAGGCGGATGGACCTAAATAGCCATTTGCTTTTCAAATATTTGTAATAATCTTTTATTGATTTTATTATAAGAAACGATAACAGGTAGTAATTGATTTTAAAGAAAATAGTCTAGTTATTTTAAAATTTAAAGAATTTATGTTATAAATTATTTCATTAAATGTATTATAGGTAAATTAGGTATATTAGGTGAATATGTTTAAATTAATGAATAAAAAACAAGAGTATTTTAGGTATATCAATTCATCTTTTGAGATTTCGAGGAAGTGGTCTTATCTTTTATAAGATACGAGACGGGGTGCCCGCGCGATGCAGCGGTGATGGTGGTAACGACAAAGGTGTGGCTGCGGCAATTGTGGCGATGATGTGCGGCGGTAAGGGTTAATATGGTTATTTAAGGATTGGATAATCTATGTTGTAGTTTATTTTATTAAGGGTATTATAGGTATATAGGTAAAGATGTTTAAATTAGTGAATAAATAAGAAGGGTAATATGGTCATTTCAGGTTCTTAATTACTTAAAGGGGAATGACAGTTTGCTTTATATAGTAGTATAGATGAGTTATATGTCCACGCAATGCGGCGACGATAGTGGTAGTGGCGCGGAGTGGTGGGACGGCAATGGTGGTGAATTTTAATGAGGTAGTGTAGTTATTTTAAGGATTGAGAAATTTATGTTGTAATTATTTCATTAAGTGTATTATAAGTATGTTAGGTAGAAATTTTTAAATTAATGAATAAAGGAGATAAGTATTTTAGGTACTTCTTAATTTAAAACTTTAAAGAAGGGATTCTTCTTTATCATGTACGAGACGAAGTACCCGCGTTGAGGCGGTGAGATGATGGGGTGATAGGTCAAAAGGTGTGATAGCCTAATGTTTAAACCGTACGGGTTCCCCCCTCGGATTTAAAAATTCGTTGAAAGTATATCGAATGACATTTCTAATGGAAGAACATAAAATTTTAAGAATATCATGGGGAGAGAGAAAAAAATAATATACAGTTTTTGATGTACGGTTTTTGAGATAAAATATTTTAAATTAATTGGAAGAATATTATGGGGAGAGAGAAAAAAAAATGATTGGTTGAGATTTAAAGAGAGAGAAAGGGTATTACAGTTATTTTAGATAAATACAGAATATCTAGGGAACACTTTGGGAAAGTAAATGTTGAAACATAAAATTTAGACAGAGGAATTTGTTTTATAATATAAGTATAGATTATGGAATATTATAGATACGTATGTTGAATAATAAAGACTCATAAAATTTTCGTAATTTTTTTTATGTTTTGCAAAATTAAAGTACTATTGTTTCAGTTCTAAAAATGACACATTACATTTATGATTTATGTGATAAAGTTGAATCGTGAAACAACACTTTCAATACATGATGAAGAACTATGGACAGTAGGCACATGAATATCTATTACGAATGTTGGAAAAATGACTATTGCTTAAAATGTATATTTTATTTCAAAACTCATCTATTATAAATAAAGTAATTATTATTATAAAGAATATATTGGATGGAAATACAAAACCATTTAACATTGCATTGCTTGAAAATTTGGATTAAATTTTTAAATTTGTTCGAATAATTTGAGGATACGTTGTAATAGATACATAACATTAAGCAAACCACAAGGTACTGAACTTGTAAAGGTACTGAAGTTTCAAAAATAAGCAAACCACAAAAAACCATTATTGAATATTGCATTTAACCCTTTTTTTTTCCCGAGCTGACATGTACCCAAAATGAAAACAATAAAAAAGAACATCCACCCAGTTTGATCTATTTCCAGTCAAACGTTGGTCATGAACAAGTAATCATACTGCTCCAAATATTAACTTTAATTTTTAATTTCTACACATCATAAAACTTGGTTCAGTGCTCTTATGTTTGTATTAATAGCAACAATGCCCAATCTCACATATATGTTGGGTATGAGGTTACTTGTGGAAAAAGGTTGATAAGCCGTAATCCAAACTAGCCTAAAAGCAGCTGCCTAACCATGCTGTGGAGAGCGGGGGTATGGAGATAAGTTTGTACCAAGATGTAACGTGCTAGTTATTCTAATAACTTTGATCCTTTCAAAATCAAAACGAGTTCCTTAAATAAGAGAATACCATATATATGTTGAACAATTTTCTTTAGCCAAGTAACCTAACCATATATCATCATCATCATTTTTTGATACAAGGTTACAACATATGATAGTTGCCAAACAGTCACAGCCTTTCTTTACTGCTCAAATCTGTTTTTAACAACCCTTATTCCAAAAAATAATGTAATGTAATCTACCATATCATATTTTCTTTTCTAAATCCAGTAAGAACCGGCTGCTACATAACTAGTTCTAACATGTTAGTCATTCTATTTATGGTACGTTCATACCCCATAACTCGGTAGCACTGACCTCTAAATTTGACCCGAACCAGTAATCATGAGCAACCTGCAACCAAACCCAAATAATCATAAATATCCAATGTTGTCGTGTAGTATAGGTGGTCATTTTGGACCATTTACTATGCATTTGGTTGGGTTGGTGCCTTTTATCTCAGGCAAAATCAAAACCTTTGCGCTAAAAGAGTTGAAAGGCACCCGAAGTCTATTTTAGTCCCCGAAGTCTACTTTAGTGCGTACAGCCTCCCAAATCATTTTACTCAATTCATTAGATTATACAAAATCTTAAGGATGGATAAGAAAGTATTGTGCGTCAACCCAATGTGTTTCCCGTTACCCAACCACCGTCTTGCCACCTCTATATTGTAGAGTGTAAGTGATGGAACTTACATCATTCTGTGATGGGATAATCTTTTGAATCTCGTAATGGGAGTCAACTGAGCTTTGTGAAACCAGATCCATTTGTTGGTCCTGTGAGTTAACTGGGTGGTCACGTTCTTGTGCTGTATGGTTCAATGATTCTTTTTGCTCCTCTGATTCACTAAAATAAAACATACATGCACATTATGTGATGAACATGAGAAATGGAAAACAGACAGATTTTATGCTACAACATATTCCAAAACAAGAGCCTGCCCCTTTTTTCGTTTCAAAATGTCACATTTCTAATATAAGCTTCAAGAAAATTTTGATAACTTGAAAATTTTATTTATTATAAAGAGTTTAATATACAGAAATTAAGATACGGGTTAGGCATTTGAGACCAAAATAAGTCGTCAAAGCCCAAAATCATAAAGAGCTCTAAAAGAACTACCAATGGCTACATCAAAATATCTGGAACTGAAAACATCCACGAGACCTCCTTAATTGAAAATCTTGACATTTAAAAAGAACCCACACTTTTAGCTGGTGTATTCAGTCAAAACTCACTTCTCACAACCAAAATATTCAAAATAATAGGAAACCCAGACTGATCTAAACCAGTTCAAAACTGTCCGGTTTCAGTTAAGCAACAGTTTGGTCCCAAACTCGACCTTGAACTGAATCCAAAATCATGGTTTATTAATTAATATATTTACAGTTCCGGTCCCATACCTAATGAAGGACCAATTTTAGTCAATCAAGAACCAAACCAAAGACTAGCAATTATAAAAATCCTGAAACAGGACTGATTATAAATTCACCGTGTCCAAACCTATTTTTGCACATCCCTGGATTTGAATCCAACTTAAAGGGCTAATATCAAACATCACACAAGACACCATTATCGAAGTAGCTGTTTGGGTTGTCTTAAACCAATGAAAAAGTATATAAAAACCCTATATAGATTGTAAAGTGGACTCATTTTTCGGTCAAATGAATGAACATATTTTGAAAGAAATCAATAATAGTAACATGTTAGGGATTGGAGGACAGGTCATTCAGAGAAGTAAACAAGGCAGGCAAAATCATCATTAGCATCAGTGTCATAAGAAACAAGGTACCTTATAAGATACAGACCAATTGGGCCTGTATGGCTTCTAACAATAAGTTCAAATTGTTGCTCTGAGAAACCACTATCCTGCAAAGTCAATTTTTTGAATCAAAATATATCATAGAGAAACAAGAATCATGAAATCCAACTTTCATCTTTTGCTATTCACCTGATCAGGGTCGGGAACTTCAATGCAGCTAGCATGAGGTGCTCTCACGGCAATTAGAGTCTGATTCTACACTCATCGAATAAACGAAAAAGAAAACTGTTATAACAGAGTCTTTAAGATAAACAAAACTTGCAAATAGTTTTAAATATTTGAAACCAGTAACCAAACCTTCAAACATGGAAGATTCCGAAAGTCTTCTCCTGTCAAATAAAGGTGCCTGGAAGAAACCAAGCAACATGTCAGTGATATCGAGTGCTAAACTTGATTTTTTTTTTAAAAAGGTCTTTAGTAGTTCATTATAAAGAAACAGATACATCGTAGTAGCGCACCACGTCAGACATAATTAATTAGGACAGACTACGAATCTACGATCATGTAAACACAAATATAACCTACTATACTCATGACACTTTTTGTCTGAAATAACTCAATCTTGTAGTAATTTTCTGGCATTCTAGCATAATCAAGTACAACAGTCAAAACGTAATTACTTCGATTCTAATTATTATTTGTACCATAAGACTTGTTATATGTGAAGAGATTTGAAGTTGGACATACTTTTGCGTATAATCATCGAATTCCATAGAGTTCAAGCGCTCTTGCGTTTCCCTGTATGAAGAAGCACATGTTAATGATAATGATAGAAGTTTCAAAATAATATAGTATCTTACCAAAGTGTGACAATTTTAACCCATTAATGCCAAAATGCATTGAATTGGACTGTACAGTCTGTACTTCAATGCTAGCAGGTCAAACAGGTAAAACTTTAAAACTTAACCAAAGGGCAAGTTAATTAGGTTATAGTTAGCCCATGGCAATTTCAAAAAGCGTTAAGTGTAAGCTTTAAAAACACATTAAAATCGGGAATCAAACATGGGACAACTCCATGAGTGTAACCGTTCAAAATAGTTCTACAAAGAAAATTCTGATCACATATAGTAACAAACTAACAACAGGTTTTATAATCATATCAAATAATATTAGGTATGTATAAATTTTGAAACAAGGAAGAAAATATGTTAAGTCAAGTGAACACAACCCGACCAAAGTTCCCCCATCCATTATTACACCATAATTGCAGACAGCCAAACCTTATGCAATCATCAAGCTTGGATTCTTCAGCATACAGATGTTCAAGCTCAGCCTGTCATTAAATGAAGGAAACAATTTAGTGTTTGGATATTTTCACGAAACATTTCACTACAGCTTTTATTTAAAGTACATATATCTCATCACATCTATTATTTCCAGGTTACAAAATAAGTTTGTCTTATCTTATCTAGTTCATCGTAGTACTTTATGCTTACCTTCAATTTTTTCAATTTAGTATTCAGGCTTCGTGGTGATTCACTTTTATCTCCCCTGCTAATGTAAGGTCAATGGTTAACAAATAAACAGAACAACAAACCTACAGAACAGAAAGATCAGAAACGTACTTCCACCGTATGTGATTCTTTGTAGCCTTTTCTACAAGTCCAACTCCTTCAAGAACATTGGTAATATCATAGATTCTCCTCTTCTGGACCTGCACATAAAGTAATAATTAGATAAATACTGCAATTAAAATATTACCAAACTCAACTAGAACGATTATGTTCAGCTGACAGGTTTGGAGACAAAAAATCATGTGACATCATTTTCACATTCTCGATTTGGAAAATAAACGTCTCCATCAGTTGGGGATAAAGGGAAAGAAATATGACAAATTAATAAATAAGATTATAAGGAATAAGGGTAGATCTGTCGATACAAAAGTATTTTTTTTCTACAAATCTTCCCACATTGGAGAAAACTCGCGAGGTGTTATATTATAGGTCTCTCTGTTGCTTTTCAAATCAATCCCTTTTTCAGCTATTTTAACTCATGAACACAATTAATAGCTCAAATAAACTATGAACGAATCACAAGTCATAACGCCTAGCGGATCATACCTCTAACATAACTGCAGCCTTGTTTAGATCAAGCATGCCATCCATATCCTCATGTATCAAATTAACAAACTTCTTTGTGAGAAGTCCTGTATATATTTTACAAAGTATTTCGTCAGTAAATACAAAACCAATGTAACTCACTTGGACATAACTGGGAATTATAACAAACACATTTGGAGTACTGATTCAAGTAAACTCACCAAGAGAACTATCATATCGACAAGCACTGGGTAGATTGAAATCACCAGACTCTGAAATTAAGAGAGATTACACGTTAAACCCACAAAACAAGTTTAACAAACCAACGTACATATCTAATTGAAAACAAGAGTTTGATGAAATCACCAGCATTTGGTTCTTGATTTCCAGATTTAGCATGTGCATAGGTCTTTATTTTCCTGCTTTTCTTGGCACCATCACATAGCAGTAATTGAAATGAAGAATTACACGTTAATTCAGCTTTTACGCCTCCTTGGACCGGAGGGATTGTATTTGCAGGCTCACATATGACAGTTTGTTTTGGCTGTTTTAAAAGGTAGGAACAACCGAAGTTACCTCATGAATAATTGCAACAATAGAGTATCTATAATTCCAGAATAATACATAACAATCTATACGACTCAACCAAAATAACGAATAAAAAAGGATACAAACACAAACAAAAAACTATATAATTTCATGCCATATTAGATATCCTCCACTGTCCACACTCATTTTTCCCAATAAGTTGGTTCTTTCTTACAAAAGCGCCATTTATCACTACGAGATACAGTTCATATGTGCAGATTACAGAAGAAAACAAAAGTAATAGAACACGAAGGATGCTAAACAACCACTAACATAAGCTAAGTATCATCATGCTTATACTTCACTTGCTACATGTAGTTAGTCTAAGTTGCAGACGAAAAAAAGAATATCCATGTCTTCAACTCTTTTTCTTTCTAATTCTGACTAGGGCGGAACTACATTGATGTTAGGGGTAGCCTAGACTACGGTCCGCTCCATCTATCTAGTGTAAATCTTTTTGAAATACATTATGTTCTTTATTGGTGCTAAAATGATGCTGGTCAATGTAAGTAACTCCAAACTTTTAAACGATTTTCATAGCATTGAATCTTATAGAGATGTATTTGTACAACTAAACGGGAAATGGAAACTACCATTATTGCCAACACTTTTAAAACCCACTAAAAATAGCAAAAAAATGCTTTAAAACTATGAAAAATCGTAACAACTTAATCGTTAGCGTTACTTTGCACGGATTCAAGGCTAATGTTCAAAAGATTGTGCTCCGTGTCACTTTCAACCCTATTTCCGCCACTTTCTAACACACATAGGACATAAGACATAAAATAGTCTATAACTTTAGTGGTAGTTTCTAAAGTGTGTTAGTTTTCATTCCTCTATATTACAAAAAGACCAAATTCCACCTACTTCCATGAATTTATCTTTATGATTAGCAATTGAGGATATGACCGCCATTTCCTCGTATTTTATTTTATTTGGATAATCAAAAATAGAGATGCTTATCAGATAATTACAATAATAATAATCAATTACATTACAAATGCTTTGAATAAACACTTATAGAATAAGGGGAAATTAAATTGATTTAAGTGATGGCGTGTAATTAAAATTAAATATTATAAAAACGCATATACATATACAATATATATATATATATATATAAACAATAAATTAGTAGAGGATAGTAATTAAAACAAAATAAAAATCGAATCGAATACAGACTTACAGCAATAGGAGGAGGGAGATTAGGATAATTATTTTGAATATGATTATAATTAGAAGGGGGGAAAAGGATATGAGGATGAAATCGCGGAAGAATCGGAGGAGGAAGGGGTTGATGACGTAATGAAATCTGGTGTTGTACTTGCATTCTTTCTAGGGCTCTTTTTACTGATTTTGTAGTTGTTGATTGTGATAACGGATTATTATTGTTATTCTTCGTACCGCCACCGCCGGCCGTCGTCGCCACCGACATTGACATCGCCTTCCTCCGCTACCACCGCCTGTTTTGATTCTTCTTGTCTCTCTAGTGAGAGAGAAGAAAAAAGAGTAATCGAATAAAAAGGGTGAAAAGGACGGCGAATTGGAATTATATATATATATATATATATATATATATATATATTATATATTATATAATAATAATAATAATAACAAAATAGCGGGAAGGTAACAATGTGTGTGTGTATATATATATATATATATAGATTCTATATATATAATATAGAGAGACGGAAAGAGGGGGAAGGGGGAGGGGGGGAAAAGAGGGCAGGCGCCAGGCGGGGGTTTTGATTTTGATTTTTTTTTTATGAATTGAATGAAAGAGACCTACCTGATTTTACGATTACTATTACGATTTTATGATATGATTTTATTCCCTAAATAATAAATAAATAAAGTTTACATAAAACGCTCCAATACCAAACTCCCCCGCGCGCTCTCTATCTCTTTTTTAACCCTACTACCCACCTGGCCCAATAACATTGACGGTAACGAGAAAATAACGGCCGTAGATAACAAAAAAGTTATTATTTGAAAATCGCCCAATAAGATTGTATGTTTGATATTACTTTTTACTTTTATTACGTATTTGGTTTACGGAATGTTTTTAAAAAATATGAAATATATAAAATAAAATTAGAATTTGAAAAAATGAAATTTGATAGAATGTTTTTAATTTTTTAAAAATTCAAATGACCGAATCATGGAAGTAATTGAGTTATTTGTCTCATCTACAAAGAATAGAGATTTTATCAAATATTTGCATTCATCCATTTTTGAACAATCAAATTTCAATTTCTATCCGGTTGAGTTTAATGATTAAGTTAAGCATTGTATTTAAATTACTTTATCTAGATTTAACCATTGTGACCGTCTTTCCCATGTATAAATATAAAAGAGAGCTCATACCATTTTTTAACTATTGTGTGATTTACTTGTACTTCTTTACTTAATATTTGTTCTTCTTAAACAGGTAAATTAACTAAAGCTTATCTATATAATCACTTTTCTGAAGAAAAAAATTATAACAAAAGTTAAATACTAGAGTGATATATATATATATATACACTTACACACAAATGATGTTTAATACGTTATATAACATAATTGTACAATGTGATTACATGTACTTGCTGGACATCACAAACTTTTGTTGTGTATATGTCATTATCTACAAAACCTTTAGGATAAAAATTGGAAAAAAAAAACACTCATCCGATAAGAGTCTAATAATAACATAAAGATTGAGAAATAATAAATTCACAACAAACTTTTGCCATCCATAATAAGTTGTAAAAAATTCACAACAATAATTAGGGGTGTAAGAAATGAACCGGAAAACCAAAAAACCGGTCCGAACCGCATGATCCGAAACCGGAAAAAACTGAAACCCGAAAAGACCAAAAACAAAAAAACCGATGTGTAACGGTTTGGTTACGGTTTTTGATATTCATTACTCGCAGTTAACCGAACCGAACCGGATTTCGATATATACCTACATTTAATCATATATATGTATAGTTACACATATATGTATTACATGAATACATCATTTATATATCTATTTAGCAAGATTTTTGTATTTGTTGCCTAAAATATTAACACAATCTATTATTAGTTTTGGATATTTTAAGTAATTTTCTTATATATATACTCTTTTAAAAAAAATTTGTTAACTTTGTTTAAAATATTTATCAAAAATATTATTAATATCATATAAAACACATTTTAAGTAGTAAATCATGATACCTTTAAATAGAAACTTACATTGTATAATCATAACGTTAGAAAAAAGTAATTCAAAATTAAATGTAATGTATATTTTTTTATAAAACAAAATATTAATGTAGTTAAATATTTATTATACATAGAAAAATTAACTAATACAATGTAAATTCACTATTGTAATTGAAGGCTTAAACTTTATCTTAGCATAACTTTAATAAATGGTTAACCGAAATTAACCGACTTCTTCGGGTAACCGAAATTAACGGTTCAAAATTTCTAACTAATCGAACCGAAACCCGAAAAACAGTTCAAAATTTCAAGCTAACCAAACCAAACCGAACCAAACCGTTTACAGCCCTAACAATAATAAAGCTTATTGGTTACATACTACTTTTAACAAGGTATAGATAGATATTGCTTTGTATAAGAGAGTTCATCTGCATCATTGATTCTGCTTAACAAACTGGGGCAAAAAGTAGGGCTTGAGTAGTAACTGTTGTAAACCGGATTTGCAAATAGTGGAGATATTAAAATGGAAATGAAGTAAACTAAACCTCAAAGTTAACATACAAGATATATTTTTGTTGCTTCGCATTTCAACTTGACCAAAAAGTTTGATACAGAAGATAACAAACGTCTACAATAAATCTAGTATCGGTGGAGGCATTATCAGAGATTTGCGAGAGTGCCTCACCCATATACTCGTATAACTTAAATCGAGAATGGACCAATACTAAACCTAAATTAAATTTGTTAAAAAAAAATAAACCTAAATTACATTTGTTCAAAAAAATAAACCAAAATTACAATACACGTGACCATCAGTCACAAAGACATTCCCTGTCTTAACCACACTTAAGTTTTAGAACGAAATCACCACACCAATCAGCTTACCATGCGACTACACTACTTACCCACGAGTGAGTAGCTCGTTAAAGTCGGATTCACTTATTAGGTTGCTTGTCATTGTAGATTTTGGTGCCACTCAACACAAATCCACCAAAAGCACTCATTTGCATGTGCGGGTGAGTTCTTAAAGGAAGAACCTGCAAAGTAATTTGTTGTCAATGTACCATAATGAAAAATCAGAATATCTAGACTTTCAGACCCATAGTAAAAGGTTTTACAAATAAACTTATTCATCTTTAGAAAAACCGATAAATAATGTAGAGGTGGCAAAAGTGAGGCAGGTGGTCAGGGTTCTACTTAAATCATTTGGTTTAAGCTAGACACTTAGGGGGTGTTTGGCCTAGCTTTTCGAAAAGTGATTATGCTTATTGGCTTGATAGTGTTTTAGCTTATACTTAAGGCAACATAAGAAATATTGTTAGGTTTAGTTTTCCACCTTATTAGCTTATTAGTGTTGTAAATTAAAAATAGAAGTGGTTTATTTTCTAAATTGTGTTTTATCAAAGCGGATTCTTTCGAACGATAAGGCTGACAAAAACTTTTCAAAAACGGGTAAGTCGAATTTGACAAACCTGTTAATTGACTTTTACTTGACTTCTTTGTAACCGGAGTAATAGCATTTATAAACATAAAGCATGTGGAAATAAACTGCTTTTATAATTGGCTTAGTGATTTCGGATAGCCATTCAAACCTCACTCTATTGTTACTTACATTGCTACATGTTGATAGACAAGGGTTAGCAAACAAGGGTTTTAGGAAAAGGGAAGTCACAAGTTTTGCTAAACCGGTTTATGTGGATCACAAATAAGACCCGGGTTTGTCAAATCCAACTTCACTAGAAATTTATTTCAGTGTTGTTAATCCCGCTTATTTGGAAATGTAATAGGAAGAAACTATTACTTAACAGGGAAAAAAAAAACAAATAAAAAGCTAAAAGGCCCATCATGGCTTCTTCAAAAATGCTTTTTAACCCTTGAAAAAGCTATTACGCATAAGCTGTTCAGGTAAAAGAAAACATGAAAAATACTTGACTGCTTTAGCTAAACACAATAAGCTAAAAGGCAGAATAAAAAAGCTAAGCCAAAGCGCCCAACACCCCCCTTAGTTCAAGACTTCTAAGTTATCCCAACATCAGAAACATCAATATCGGGTAAAATTGGTGAATTAATTATAAAAGAAAAGTTGATAAGAGGGAAAAAAGACAGACTAAAATTGCAATGAACCTGATATTCACGTAGCCAGGGTTCCGTAATTTGCAGCCCAATCGCTAACTTCTCAACCTGGAGATTGTGCATGCATGTTGCTAATGGCTGCAGTGAAGAAACAGGAAGTCCAGTCAATATCTATGTCAGATAACTGGAAACATTATGCAGATAGCAGACCATGAGGCCTTGGACGTAATATATAACTAGATGATAGTATATTTGGCTATGCTAACAATTTAAGGTTGTGACGTATGTCAAAGTGCAAAACAATTGTTTAAGCAATGCAATTGTATAGTGAGACGACATCAATCTAATAATTTCAATGATTGTATTCCTTATTCCGTAATTTCCATTTATGGAAAACTTTAATCCTGTAACGAAGTACATAAACAAAACACATGAAGCATAGAAAGGAGCATCAAGGATTTAAAAGTTAAGAGTAACAGGTATAACCTGAAGATACTGGTGATATATCACAAAGGGAGCCGAAAAGGCTAGATACGGCAGAACCTCTTTCACAATACTCCAAGCATCCATGTCTGGAGCAGCAATTATGAGGCTACAACATCAAACTTGAAATTAGAAACCAACAATATACAGTAATTAGAGGTGGCAATTTTGAACCCACTTGCTAGTGAATGGGTCAACATGGGTAACATTTTATCTCAAACAGGTTTCATAAAGAAAATAGCTACATAAAGATCATGTCAAATGGGGTGTGAAGTGGTTTTTTATATGAATCGGATGTCATAAGTTGATGACTTAAAAAAAATCAGAAAAACTTCGTTATGATATTCTTTTGTAGTCGCATTTACAATGTTATTTTTTGTTTTCAAAATTAAAAATCTAACAAAAAGTGTTTGCAGGTCATGTTATCAGTTTTGACCAGTCTCTAAAGACTAATTCAAAAACCCAACAGGATAACTGAGATCAACCTTGAAAATCCATTTTCTTTCCACAACTTAACAGCATCTTCAGGAGCTTTCTCTCCTGGTTGTGCAGCTTTATGTAATTTTGGAGCAACTTTCTGACTCTGGGTACTCAATCTCCCATCTTCTGATGATACTGTGGTCTCTTCCATGCTAACAGGCAGTGAACATGGACGGGTAGATAATGATTCCTGTACAAAAACATGTTTAAGTATCCATATTTATTCTTAGGGTGTTGGATGCACCGCAGCTGGTTACTAGAGGTAGAAATATCAGGTTTTGCAATATCCCAAAGAAAAGAGTAAATGAAAGAATGACCTAAAAAAGGAACCTCGCATATGGGTCAAGCAAGTGGAAATGCATGTGGATGTACTTTTAACATGTATACTTTGAAGAATATTTAATTCTAAAGTAAATTATTATTAGAACAAGTTAATTTTAGTAACCATATATATTTGACACACCAGTCATTAGAAAATTTAAAGAGTTTGAACAAAACATGCTACAAGTCAACCCAAACCTCACCTGAATCACCCATAGAAATGTAAAACTCGTTTTAACCCATTATTTGACCCACCCATATTGGTATCTCTAACTATAATTATAAAAGTACAAATTTTGACTAACATCAATCTCGTTGGGCGGGATATCAACAATACTGGCATCTTGAAGCAGACCATTTTCTTCTAAATCTACATTTTGAGGAGCAGAAAGTTCAGCAAGAGGTAACCGCACAATCCTGGGGCAACAAGAAGGTTTTGGAACATCAATATCACAGAATGCGAACAAAGTTTTGTATGTTCAAAATCAAGTGGCTCCTAATATATTTGACGAATGATGATATACCTTTTGTTAATTTCATCACCGAAGTTGAACATTCTTACTATCTCAATGGAATGGGGAGAAGCTCCACGATAGGTGCTGCACACATAACCGGTACCTGTTAAATGCAAAACATTATATTATCAGACAAAGGAATTAAATACATTTCTTGAATAATTTGGGAGGATTATGTATATCATTCAACCAAATTTGAATTTTTCAGATCAGAGTAGGATGGTGGTGTCCAACTTGTCTAATTATTTATATGTATATACGACTATACGAGGGTGTAAGGGTCATTATTCAACTTGGCCAAATTAGATAATATTTTAAAGGCAAGAAAACTGCTAGACAATATGTAAAATAGAAGATGTAAAGTAATAGAAGAATTGCATAAGCTAAAAAAACATATATATATATATATATATATACAAATAGATGTGATTTAAAAATCAAAAAGTTAAAGCTACATCAGAAATAAAATCAAAGAAGAAATTCCATGGTGCTGTTCATATGGCAACACAAGGCCAAGAATCACGTTAAGTGTTTTCCATTAATAACAGAAATAGTTATGTCCCATCATCTTAGCATAAAGTTGTGACAAATAATTTCTAACTAAGGTGAGACATTCAAAACGCATGTTACCCACTTATCAAGCACATGCTACCCATAGATATCTATTTAACTTTGAGAACTTTGCAGAAATAAATATACAGAAATGGTATTTGCATTTCAGACATCGGAGTGTCATAAGACAAAATTATAAAATAAAAAATGATACCTCCAAGGCGCTCTGCAACAGCACCAGTAACCATACCGCCAACCATATCGACCACAAGGACATCAGATTGTGCAGTGACATTAGCAAATGATAGAAGAAGAGACAATGTATCAACTCGTAAGAACCTGACAAACAGACATTAGCACTTGGTTAATCCCTAATAAGAAATAAGAGACTAACTCATTTGAGAAAATAATTGGGTACCCGATTCTTGCTGGATACTTCTTGAAGTACGTGTCACATATACTGAAAGGAATAAGTAAACAAGGAACATTGAAGTAAGAAACCAACAACATGATATAAACACTATATATAACTGTACCAACAACACGAAAAAGAATACAGTACTTGCATGCTATTAATAGCTCCCTAATGACAAAGGTTAGTCAAAGATTACCTCCGCGCAACGGGCCGTCTCAAGAGTACCTTCGGAGCATACTTCTTTTGTTTCTTTAGCCTGTATTTTTCCTGGAGAGAATAAACTTCAGTTTGCATATCACGTACAACCATAGTTATTAAATAAGGCGTACACTACTCACTTGTGAAAAGGATGTTTTATTCTCAAATGTTGCACTGTTGGCAATAAGAGCTTCAACTATTTCATTCCCACTCGCACCCTGTCTGGATTAAAGCTATATATAAGTCATGATAGAAAAAAAGGCACAGATCAATTACAATAAATGCATTTATACATCTTCAAGATTCCGTAATATCTAAATGTCAATTAACCAGTAAATTTGGATAAAAGGTAAGAAATTCCTACTTTAAATAATGCAATTATACCCAATAGTTTAAAATCCAATTTCAGAAGTAGCAAGTGAAGTAAATTCCAATCAGCATGTCAGACACCACATACAGGTATAAGAAATATATTTGCACAGGCATGTAACATGATATGCTAGCACATAGCACCTACAAGTATAACTGACCGAAATGTAACGACTACAAGTGAGCCTACCATGTTATGCAATCACATCATATTAACCAAAAAGGGAAATAACTGGTGGAATGCACAAACTCTCAAGAAGTAAGTTTCAAAAATTAGATTCTGATAATGAACAGACACGAGAAACTAAAAAATGACAAGCTTGGATTAAGAGCTGCCAATCCACTCCTCAGGAGACACAGAAAAGATATACATGTAAGACAAGATATTGATAAGCGTTGGTGGTATGAAAAGAGACATCATTTGCTCAATAATATAGTAAAACTTATTACTTGTCCTCTACATAAGTAAAATTCCAACTAATAAGTGACCGCTTAATGAAACTGATATATGATGCTCTAACAAGTAAAAAGTAGTCAAGTATATTGATATGGCTTCGAATGGAAATAAGTGCACGCAAGAAAGCACACTGGTAGCAAGTCTCACAATTTACGACAAATCTATTTACTTGTAGAAGAAAGACAATGAGGTCCTAACCTTCGCAATCCTTCTATATCATCACCGGTGAGTGTCTGAGCCGTATTATTATCAACCAACGCACGGTTGTCTCTTGACTCGTCCTTTGACTCACATTCCATTTTGTCTTCACTATTATTAGCTCCTTTCAAATTCAAATAAAAAAGAAAGACCTCAGTTTTCATATATCAAACAACAACTACGTGTTTACAATGGATTATAGACCGACCTTGTGTGGCATTGGCGGTGGAAGTGACACGAGACAAACAAGGACCATTAATTCCATTCTCGACTTGAAACAACGAACCAAACGGACACCCGATCAACGGATGAAGCGGATAATTCTTATTCCCAATTTTAACAATCCTACATACAACATTACATTACATTCCCACACATATTACTACCACTTACAACACATTCAAATTCATATCATATATAAAAATCATATATAAATAATATATATATATATATATATCGTCTTACGATCCGGGGGTAAGGCGAGAGAAAAGAAGGCGATCGCCATCATTAACATCAAGCAAAACGCTGCAGCCTTCCCATGTTATTCTTCCATTGTTTACACTTTGAATTACTTCTTTTGAATTATTGTTATTAGTATTCATCTCAAAAAGAATCTAAAAAAAAAAAAAAAATTGAACTGATATTGCTATTATTATTTTATTAGAAATTAGAACGAGTGGATTTAAAAATCTTCCACTGGAACGAATGATTGGATTCGGGGATTTAGAAGGGGAATGGATAGATAGTATGATATGAGATAAACCCTAATTAGGGTTTTAAACCAACGGCTTCTATTATCAGGTTTACAAACTTAATAAGACTTGATGTGTTTGGCTTAGCTATTTTTCTACTTTTATGCCCGTAACTTATTTGTTTCTTGCTTATTTTTTGAAATAAGTTTAATTTAAATTTGAGGAAATTACCCCAACCATGGGGAAATAATTAATTTTTTCATCCATAGTATTCATAAATTATCATTTTAGTCTAGATAAATTTATCCCGTTAACGTTTTTGATCCAAAAAGCAAATGGATATTAATTTTACCATCACGTAACCTACACATGATAAGTATTTTAGTCCTTTACTTAACACATAGACCAAAAGTGTAAATAATAATAAAAAAATTAAAAACTAATAATAACACATATTTCATCAATTTATATTTATATTTATCACTATCATAAAGGAAAAACACCATATCTAAGAAAAAGAAACCAAAAGCGTATATGCAAACTAAAACTATCTAGTCTTTCTATATCTATAATCTACCTCTATCAAAAATATCACGAACTTATAATTAAGTATATTTCAAATCGTTCTAAATCTATCAAAAGTATCATGGATTTATAAAGAAGAACAGTTTTGGTGGTGCTGAAGGTTCAACGGCAGGAATGGTAGTAGTTGAAGGTTCAGTGGCGGGAACGATGCTTGTTGATGAAGGTTTAGATTTTTAAATATTTGCTTCATCAAGATTACACTGGAAGATGAAAAGTAAAATTAGTAAGAGAACATATTGGATACGAGAGATGGAAAAAAAATGTTTGCTTACTTTTGAAACAAAAAGAAAACCCACCGTTCATAAAGTAAGAAGGCAGTATTACTTCTATTTTATTGTATTTAACTATCATTTTTTTATGAAGATTTTGTCTAGTATTTCATATATATTGTTGTTATAATGTTGTTATTAATTTTGTATCTAGGTTGATATAAATAATTCTTGTTGTTCTATTATTTTTATTATTATTTTTAACTTTTTAAATATTTTTTCAGTTTGAATAAATTAGATTTTCAATATTGTATCCATATCTATATATACTATATTATAAAACATTTACTCCTTATATTTTTTTTTTCACTTTAAGTAACTGATACTCTTAAACTACTTGTGTCATTTATTCATAATTTAAATATCTTGATTTAGTATTTATAATACCATTGATGAAATTATTTACAACATATATCTCTTTCTTTCAACTATTAAAATGCTTACACTACTCCTTTTATATCGGTTACTTTTATATTAATAATCACAATGTTACCGCCGCTACTACCACTACTACTGCCACCATCACTCATCGCTGTCATTATTACCGTCGTCCGCCACTACCGCCACACCGACGCATCCTGCGGACATTTGTCTAGTATATATATGTATATATATATATATATATATATATATATATATATTTGTTGATTTTGGACTTGATGGAAAGAAAACTTGGTAAAGAAGAGAATGTAAAAAGTTTAGATTTAATCACACTTTTGATCTTTGTATTAATGAAAAGACTAAAACATTCTTCATGTGCAGGTCACATTACGGATAATTTAATATCCGTTTATGATTTGGACTAAAATTATTAATGAAACAAACTTGATTAAACTAAAATAATAATTTAGTTGAACTAAAACAGTAATTTATGAACCTTAGAGGTTTTTCTAAAAATCGTTATTTATTTTAAGTTATTGTATAAATTTGATAAAAAAAAAATAAATAAAAAAAAAGACTAATCACGTTTTTATAAAAAAAAAAAAACAGACCGTTCAACAATGAAATGCAACCGGTTTATCGGTCGAACCAGTTATCCCGATGTTCAAACAGAAATCTTTTTTCGAAAAAAGAGGGTTTTAAGAAAAATTGAGCTGTAATTAGAGGAGTTTTAGTTAGTTATGGTGAAAGGTGCGAGTCAATATACAAAGCTACTAGTCAACAAAAGATATATAAAAAAACCAGCCATTATCATCTCAGATTCAAAAATAGTTGAATGCAACACAAGTATCACCAATTATATGCGAAATGGCCAATGCGATTCTGCTCTATCCGTTTTTCGAAACATGGCACGAAAGACTTCGGTCTCATGGAACGCGATGATATCCGGATACTTGATAAATAACAGGTTCGATCTCGCACGCCAACTGTTTGATAAAATGCCTCAACGAGATTTGGTTTCTTGGAATGTTATGATAAGTGGGTGTGTTAGAAATGGGAATTTAGGTGATGCTAGGAAACTGTTTGATCAAATGCCTGTTAAAGATTCGGTTTCTTGGAATGCTTTGTTATCTGGGTATGCTCAGAATGGTTATGTGGAAGAAGCTAGGATGGTTTTTGAACAAATGCCAAATAAGAATTCTATTTCGTGGAACGGGATTCTTGCTGCTTATGTGCAGAATGGGAGGATAGACGATGCGTGTAAGTTGTTTGAGGAGAATTCGGACTGGGATGTGATTTCTTGGAATTGTTTGATGGGTGGGTATGTAAGGCAGAAGAAGCTGGTTGATGCTAGATTGCTTTTTGATAGAATGCCGGTCCGTGATGAAGTGTCCTGGAATACCATGATTTCGGGTTATGCACAGAATGGACGGTTATATGAAGCTCGTAAGTTGTTTGATGAGTCTCCGGTTAAAGATGTGTTTACATGGACTGCAATGGTGTCAGGTTATGTGCAGAACGGTTTGATGGATGAAGCTAGAAGAGTTTTTAATGAAATGCCTGTAAAAAATTCTGTTTCTTGGAATGCGATAATTGCTGGTTATGTGCGGTGTAAGAATATCGATGTTGCAAAGGAGTTATTTGATGTAATGCCTGGTAAAAATGTTAGTTCCTGGAATACTATGATTACTGGATTTGCGCAGAGTGGTTTTATTGATCGTGCTAGGGATTTATTCGAGAAGATGCCTCGTCGCGATTGCATTTCCTGGGGAGCAATTATTACAGGATATGCTCATCTGGGTCATAATGAAGAGGCGTTGAGGTTGTTCGTTGACATGAAGAGAAACGGAGAAAAGGCCAATAGGTCCATATTTTCATGCATTTTGAGCACTTGTGCCGAGATCACCACGTTAGAACTGGGATACCAATTACATGCTCAACTTGTTAAGGTAGGGCTCGGATCAGGATGGTATGTAGGCAATGCATTACTGTCCATGTATTGCAAATGTGGAAACATAGATGAAGCCAATGTTATATTCGAAGAAATTTCTGACAAGGACATAGTCTCATGGAACACTATCATCGCTGGATATGCACGTCATGGATTTGGTAAAGAAGCTCTTAGAATTTTTGAGTCAATGAAGAGAAGTGGAGTCAAACCAGATCAAGTAACTATGGTAACCATCTGATTATATATATAACACCTTCTCATATCATTTCGTGTATTGTTGCTGGCTAAAACCTATGTGCATAGTGTTTTCTGTGCACCATTAGAAGCTGGCATCCAATACCTGTGTTTACCTGAACAGTGAATAGTATTTCAATATGAAGTTGTATAAGTCTTTCATGGTTTGATATCATTGTCTGATTTTTGTTCTGTTTATTTAGGTTGGCGTGCTGTCTGCATGCAGTCACAGTGGGATGGTAGACAGAGGCACACACTACTTTTACACAATGAATCGTGATTATGGAATAACTGCAAATTCAAAACACTATACATGCATGATTGATCTCCTCGGTCGATCAGGGCGCTTAGATGAAGCCCAGAATCTGATGAAAAATATGCCCTTTGAACCAGATGGCGCTACATGGGGTGCTCTGCTCGGTGCAAGCAGAATTTATGGCAATACTGAATTAGGGGAAAAAGCTGCTGAGATGGTTATCCAGATGGAGCCTGATAATGCCGGAATGTATGTCCTTTTATCAAATTTATATGCAGCTTCAGGGAGATGGGCAGATGCTGGTGTAATGAGATTGAAAATGAGGGACACGGGGGTAAAGAAAGTCCCAGGTTATAGTTGGCTTGAAGCGCAAAACAAAATCCACACGTTCTCAGTTGGGGATACCACCCACCCTGAGACCGTTAGAATATATGGTTATCTTGAAGAATTGGATTTTAGATTGAAACAAGAGGGTTATATTTCTTCTCCTAAGTTGGTTTTGCATGATGTTGAAGAGGAGGAAAAGGAGCATATGCTCAGATACCATAGTGAAAAGTTGGCGGTGGCATTTGGGATTCTTACTGTACAAGGTGGACGACCTATTCGTGTATTCAAGAATTTAAGGGTCTGTGCTGACTGCCATAGTGTGATCAAACACATATCAAAGATTGTGGGTAGGCTGATAATTGTGAGAGACTCTCATCGTTTTCACCATTTTAAGGACGGTGTATGTTCTTGTGGGGATTATTGGTGATGATAGTATGAGTGTAACACGAGAGTTTCAGATAAACAAGAAATGCGATTGGTGAGCAACTAATCATGTAGGTGAGTGATCTGAAATCTGGGTATCGTCTGCTAAAGCAGCTTTCGTGGTTTTAAAATGTTCATCTTGGATATATGGCTGTATATACCTGTCCTAATCTAAGCATTTATGTCACCTACAATATCACTATATTATAATTGAAAATTCTAATCCTTATACAATTTAATCTTCTACTACTACAAGTTCCTGATGTATTAATATTGCCCAGTACATCATAACACATATTTTGAAGAGAAGATTAAAAGATGGATTAATGTCGAAGTGAATGAGTCTATAATTTAGTTTAACGATGGACTTGTGCTAGATACTATGTTTGTAAGAACCAATGTGTCGTACGTCTGAGATATATGCAACATCCATGTGTCTAACAAACAACCCCAAGTTTGTTAATTCATTCAACTCCATTAGTTATTATGTTTAGTCCAAACTCCAAAGGGCCTCTGGCCTAGCAGAAGGTGAGGTGACCCATCAACCAAAAGGTTGTGGGTTCTAGTCCCGTGGTGAAGTTGTAAAGATGTATGACTATGTATGAAAGATTTGTTATTCTAAATATGTATCACATGTTGCAGTGTTCTCAGGTGGTTGATAGTTCTTCAGCTTAATGCGACTACGTGCAGTACCAAAATGGCAGATGTTCGATGGAATGGTGCCTTTTGACATGGGATATATCTGCGATTGAAAGGATCAACATAAATGGTGGTTGTAGTACTAATGCTGGTGATGGAAATGATAATACTTGCGCCTAAGTATGACTCTACTTTATTGCTCTACCTAACGATATTGCAAACAAATTATTGTATCTATTAACAACTTCTACAGTTGGAAGCTTCTAGCAACTCAAAGTGTTGAGTGTAGAAGAAAGTGAGTGAAGGAAGATGGAGAGCAGACAACACTCTCTGAAACTCTATTCTTTCTTCTTTTAAAGTCTATCATATTAGTAAATGTACCAAATCTGTTAATGTTCTTTCGAATGTATATGCTCTAATGGTCCTTGTGGTATAAAGATTGAGCAAGATCCATGGTTGCCCACAAGGGATGCTCTTTATGTGAGGTCACTCGAAGAAATTATTGTTGAACACTACAAACATATAAATCATTGCAAGCATAGTCTTGAATCTGGCCTCAACTTTCATTTGACCACTACATCACCTAAGGTATGTTGTTATCTTTTGTATCATTTATTTACCCTTTCAAGTTTAGATGAAAATATTCAATGTTGCTCATTTACTTGTAGTATAAGGTGGGGCTTTGAACTATGTAATTTGGAGACGCAGTAGACAATATAGTATAAGTTAAATTGCATCACCCTGTAAGGTTCTTTTTGAGCACGAATGGTTGAGCTCAATTACAAACTGGGCTAACCACATAAATCATCAATTTATCTCCTGCAAAGCAGTGCAAACCTATATAAGTCCTGATGGTTTGATGAGTTTTGAAATATATGTTTTGTATTCAGAACTGTATTCATGGTAGGTCTAGCCGTAGATACCAATTTCAAATTTCATTGCTTCCTTTTTCTTATTATTCTTTCTTTGACTGTTCTTTCTTATTTTGAATGTTAGACTTTCTTATTATATGGTCTGTACCAAGTAGTTACCAGTACTAGTAGTATTAGTAATACACCGGTACTAGTAGTATTAGTAATACATTATCGTACTTTATGGAAATATTCCCATAAAATGTGGGATTAATGTTTTATGATATCCATACTTAGGATTTTGGGTTTCCCTCACGTGTGTTTCCGTGTTATTTTGAAATTTGAAAGGCTAGATGTTTAGATTGTCTATAGCTAGTAGGGTTCATATTGAAGAGACTAGTGTAACTACTATGCCTAAAGTTACGCGAAGGCTAAGGATTGTTGCAATTCTATATCCAGTGATTGTATAATGCAGTTGGTTGAGAGTTATCCTTGCCTTGTGAAATATCATCCTTCCATTCCTGATAAGGACAGTTCACCACCCACCGTCTAGGATGGTTGCATTTTATAAAGCCTCACTTCTTTTGGCCTTAGGCTTCCCTGCATACAGTTTTATCTTAACATTTTGGCCTATTACAAAATTGGTATTGCCGAATTGCACCCTCTTTCTGTTGGGAAGATTGTAGATTTGAAATGCTTCCTAGGGCTTTAGAACAACCTTTATCTGTGTATATGTTTAGGAAAATGTAACGCCCTAAAATTTTAAATGGTAATATTTATTATGTTTTTATTTTATTGTATTATTATTAAAGATAGATATATTTTTTCCTTTTAAGAGTTTTGAGAAGAAAATAGAATATCAGATATATTATAGGGGGTCAAAGTATAACTAGTAGTATAAAATATCCTTAAAATTAATTAAGCAATATAGTTATCAGATTTTGAGTGCGTGTCTATGTATGTGAGTGATAGCTCTAAACCGCCAAAGAGAAACCCTCAACGAAAGGAAACCTTAATTTCATTCTATTTTCTTCCTAAATCAATCCTTAATCTCGTAGTAACAATAATAATGACATGATTTCTGGCTATTCGGAGATTTTAGAGATTTTGGTGCTTAGGGTTCTTCATAAAAAGAAATTGGGATTAATCAAGATTATAGTCGGTGACTTTCAAATTAATTAGTGAAAGTGATGATTGAGCTACAGGTATCATTGTTATTGATTTTATTAATTGTTTTTAGTAACTTTAATGAAAATTTATATTGTTGTCGTAATTGGGTTTTGGCTGATTACATTACAAGGTTGGGAAAATGGAATTTTGATGAAAAGTGAACTTGTATACTCTATTATAGTTGATAGGAAAGTTATACTAGCCAAACACTATAATATGTTAATGTGTAATACTAGTTTGACCATATAGTTAATTATAAGCAAGCAAGTGACCTTGGAATTTTGTTGCGTTGATAGGTTACTCAAGTGGGTCACTTATAAATTCTAGCAAGTTGTCATTTGAAAGTTGAGTACAAAGTATCTTTATGTTTGTAGAGATGACTACAAGAATTGGCGTTTGTCCATTCTTGTAGGTAGTTAGACTACAAGAGTTGACTTCTAGTTTAACTCTTGTAGGTAGCGTTTATGACTACAAGAGTTGGCGTTTGTCCATTCTTGTAGGTAGTTAGACTACAAGAGTTGGCGTTTGTCCATTCTTGTAGGTAGTTAGACTACAAGAGTTGACTTTTAGTTTAACTCTTGTAGGTAGTTTAAGACTACAAGAATTTGATTAAATTCTTGCAGGTAGAGTTTATTAGTAGCTATGGATCCATATGCTTGTTAGTTGGCTAGTAGAAATAGTTGAAGTTATATGTTAAATTGTCATGGTTGTGCTAGCCCAAGATAACGAAAGAGATAACGATTTGCATGCTTATATTTTGTACTCACTAAGCTAAATTGCTTATTCTTTTAGTTGTTTCCATTTTATAGGCTCAAGTGAATCTCAAGATAAACCCAAGATCAACTAGCTAGTTGGAGGTGGAAGTACCACGCTTTGTCATATTTTTAGCAATTTGGTAATCGGATAAAGGTAGAATGCTAAATGATATATTGAAGTTAGAAATCCCATATGGTTAACCAAGCTCTTGATGTCATTTGTGTTTGAGTTAAGATTTTTTATTGGTCGATTTGTATTATAATTGCGAAGTTGTTTATATATATATATGTCAAATGAAGTTGGCAAAATATTTCAAGTTGAATTAGTCTCTTTTAATTAGGTTGAAAGTCAAACTTTCTTTGAAAATGTTGGAATTAGTCTTTCAAATACTTTGTACAGATTTGAACAATTTTGACATATGACTTTACAGTAAGGTCATGCCGAATTTTTTTTTAACCAAAAAGAAAGTCGTAAAATTTGTCGTTTTGTACATAAGTCGTTACAGAAAGTGTTCCTAAAATCCAAAATCGGTGGTTGCTTCACGTTTACTTATCGGGATAAGAAGTTTAGACCGATAGGTACCCCACTAAGATTCCCACATGGCGATTCGATTACTCGCAACGACCCAATTGCAAGAGCGGAGCTCTACCAACTGAGCTATATCCCCCCGAGCCAAGTGGAGCATGCATAAAGGAGTAAGACGCTTCTTTTATTCTTTTCCCTGACGCAGCTGAGCCATCCTGGACTTAAACCAGAGACCTCGCCCGTGAAGTAAATCATTCTTTTGGATGATTCATTTATTCTTGCAAGTGATATTAGGGATGTTCTTTTTTTGGTTAAGGGTGATCATACCTCATTTACAGTGGCAAATCTTAATGAGAGGGTTGTTGAGGCATTGATTGATTAGGGGCATTATTAGACACTTGATGCTAATTGTATTCGTAGCAGCCTTTCTCTTTACAATCCCAACCATGGCCAACATACCCTCATACTGTAGAGAGAAAGGCTAAATCAGCAAGAAGTGTTTCATAATGTTCCTAGTCAAGTAATGCATGAGCGTCCTTCTCGTTAAGCTTTGCCACTGTCAATGAAGTATGATCACCCTTACCCAAATAAAGTATATCCCTCGTACCACTGGGAAGAATACATGAATCGTGCAAAAGTAAGTAATTGAATCACCTTGTGGGATTCTTTGCGGGGGTATTTATCAGTTTAAGTTTTTTATCTAGATAAGTAAAGGTGAATTCTGGAAATTAGGAACACTTTCCTAAACATATACAAAGATAAAAGGTTGTCCTAAAGCCCTAAGAATTTTAAAGATAGAAAGGTGTGAAAGGAAGCCTAAGGCCACAAGAAGTGATGTAAGATTTATAAATTTAACCTTCCCAGACGGTGGGCGGTGAACTCTATCATGCTCATGAGTGGAATGGTGATATTTGGCAAGGCAAGAATAAGTCTCAACCAAACCCATTATGCTATCACAAGATATAGAAGAACAATAATCCCTAGTCTTCGCGAAAGGCTTCCTAGATTTACTAATTTAGGTTGGGTAGACCTACTGATCTCTATTAGCTTGAGACATGGTGCCATATAACATCTAGCCTTTCAAATCTTAAAAATAACGCCGAAACAACAATTCCTAAGTAAAGATACACAACAAAAACAACAATTTCGGATGTATATGTTTTAAAGGGATTTCTTCTTTTTCCCTTTCTTTTTGGAAATCGTTTCCTTGTTTCTAAGAAGATTTTCCTTTCCCTCCCTCTCCCTATCCGTCCAATTCAAAGCAAATGAAAAGTAAAGAAGTCAACCGAAAGAAAGAAAGAATTGAGAAATCCCTAAATCTTGTGAAGAAGTTTCCATGTTGTTCTTTCTTTTCCCATAGTTGATTTATGATTCATATGTAATACATTATGTATACATATACGTAACATATATATATATATATATATGTGATCAAGTGAGAACCAAAATAATGGTGATAACCGTGAGAACTACTAAAAAATCATTTTTAATGACTTAACCCTTAGAGTTAAGGGTTACGCCCGTACCGTATCCAACCGCCAACACCTCTTTGATCGCCGCTCATCAAATCCATATCATTCTCGTATGCGTCTAGTGATAACCCTTTTAGAACGGATAGAGCAACGCTCGTACCGTATTCATGCGTTTTCAACACTAAACCCATATTATTTATATATATATAAAAAAATTGAATGGGTTTTAATTAAAAATTAATAAAAATTTTTAAACAAAACAATAAAACTCAAAAATTAAAAACCATAACAAAAAAGGGAGGAAAAATAATAGTTCTTACTCTTATCTTAGTTCACATTAACCATACTTTATATATATGGTAAATATATATATGGTAGAGATCCAGAGAGAAAGTTCTTAAAGAAAGAAGATCAGTTTTTAAAAAAATTTTAGCATGTTTTTTTGATTTTTTTGATTTTTGCACTTTTTTCGTTCTTCTTTATTTAACTCAACCCATAAAAAAAAATTTTAATAAAAAATATCTAACCCGAGTTAGTGAGTTATACATGTAAGGGTTTTAAGTATATTAATAAAGGGTAGCTGGTGAGAGTGATAGGTCATAGGTCATAGGGGTGATCGGTGATAGGGTGATCTACATAACGGGCTTCGTCCTTAGTCATCATAGCTCCGCCATAAACCGAAAGGTTTCGCCTATAATGTTTACGGGCTATGCCCTTTGAAAAAAAAATACTTTTTAAAATTTTATATGAAATTAGTTAATTAAAGAGAAAATGAAAAAAAGTGAAAAAAAACAAATTAAAAAATATAAAAAAACGAACCTTATCTCCATTATCCACTTAAAGTACATTCTCATTTGATCCCTATATATATATATATATATATATATATCCTATATATATATATATATATATATAGGTACCTAAACTTAGGAGTATAACACTCACATATTGTTTTTTTAATCCATAAAATTCATGTGGCCCCAAGCATTTATTCAATACTCAAAAAATATTAAGAAAATTTGTATGTGAGGTGTTCAACACCTAAGCTTAGGTGCCGGACAACCTTATATTCACTTTTCCATATATATTTTTATGCATATATATGAGGAAAATAAGAATGAATACCTTTTGGAAAATAAAAAACTGCACTTTTCTTTTTTTTTTAACATTGTTGATGTCAACAAAAGAAGAATAAATGGCTTTGATTCTTTCTAATACCGTCGATAGAAAAATGAGAAGATTACCCCTATTAGGCTGCCAAAGAGAACCAATGGAAGAAAGAGAAAATATATGAAAAAGGGATTGAAAAGCACTGTTGTAAATAACGATCTTTACAGCTATTATAACCGGTAACGTAGGGCTATCGTTACGTTCATGCTTGTAGGGTAGATTTAAAGGTTTAGTCTTTAACGGTTATATAAAGGGATTTGGCGGTCTTAATGGTAAAAAACGACCAATAGTTGGGTCAAGAAAACTGACTTTTTCTGTTTTTCCTGTGACACCTCCGATCATAAGATAAAGTAAGAAAAAAAAGAAAGAGGGAGGGGAGAGAGTGACAATTTGAATGTATTGGAAGAAGATAAATAAATAAGGTATAAGACATTACTTTTTAATGGATTGAAAAGACACATGTAGTGTTCTAATAGGGTTTATAAGATATCATTTGGATAAGGGGATGGAAAAGTACTACAATATTACCATATGAAATCTAAATTTTTATTTTCACAAGTGATCTCTTCTTTTTTAATAGTATTATTTTAAATAAATTATATAAACTTAAACTATTATATATAGAGGATAGGAATTATGTGACTATTAATTAGTTAAGTTTGTGATATTTTAGTGATACTTATTGTTTTCCTTTTTTTGTATTTACTTGCTAAATCCAGATGGTTAAACGGAAAGACGGCTAACTTTGGCGGTAGTTTATAATGAAATCTGTACACAAGCTATTATTAGGATTTAGAATCAAAGCATCTTGGTTCCCATCCATGTTGCGGAATAGAATCTTCTCAAATGTTTTACATGGACATGAGTATATGATTAACTTGAAATAGACATCACATTCACCGACATGTTAATACTATCGGAACCGGAATTTCTTTTGCCAAGCACTTCTTCTTGACATTAAAATATTCATAGTCTCTTTGCATATAATAGTTTTCAGACCTGTACGATAAGTTTCAAAAATTGTGTTTACAAATTTTGTCTCAAAAATAATACTCATAATGTTTTTACAAATAAAAAGAAAAAAAACATTATATTGTGAAAGGAAAAAAAAAGTTTATTTTTAATTGTTATAGATTTAGTTTAAACTAATTTGTTAATACTATAATATTTATTAGAGTTAATTTAATTACATACCCCTGTGGTATACCATATTATCAAATTTTGTAACTTTGCTAATTACCTTAAAACTCAATAAATACATAGAAATAGTACTAGAAATCTTGAATTATATAGATATTGTGGGGTTGTCATGACCACCTTTGGCCACCACATAACTCCGTCACTGAATTGATATGGTTTTACACTTAGTTTGGAGACAGGTTGAGTGGTTAGACCACCCGCTTCTTCTTCGGTTATATAATGGTTTGAACATTTCCCCACCTAGCTCATCTATTCGTTGTGAATACATTAAAATACTTGGAAGAGGGTAGGCTACATCACACCCACCTTAGATATTTTTCATGAAATGTCCACTTGTGATTGGGGTAGGAGGAGGGGGGGGGGGGGGGTGGGGGGGAATGGATACGGCTTCACACTTAGTTTGGATAGGTTGAGTGGTTAGATCACCGCCTCTTCTTTGGTTATGAAATGGTTCGAGTATTTTGGTTTCTGTAACCTTTCCTCACCTAGCTCATTTATTCGTTGTGAATGCATTAAAATATTTGGGATGAGGGTAGGATACACCACAACCACTTTAAATATTTAGATTTGAGGGTAAAAAAATTTTCATGAAATGTCCACTTGTGATCAATGGTATTTAAAAAAATATAAAGATAACACTACACCATTCTTTCCTCCCTTGTGGCTCCAGTGTTGTTGTGTGGGTTAAAGGATACAAATGCTCTTGGCAATCTTGGTGTATTTATTTAGTTTCTCATTAATCAAATGTGTCGGTTATAACTCTCCTTGGCTTTTCTAAGTAAAAAAAAAATGATAAATGAGTGAGAACCTCTAGTCTCATGTACCATCTTGATACCAAGAATACACATCGCATAAAACTCATGTCTGATAAGTCACCATCGTCACACATGGCTCACAAGATATAGTTTCTTCATTTGTGTTTAACAAGTTTTGAACCGGTGAATAACCTTTATTTGTAAGCCGGTATAGTCACATGATTACCGCTCGGGTTTCATCCATTGGTATGCAACCCCTTTTTTTAACTATACAGAATCTTCATTGAAAGTTATATACGAGTAACTAAGATATATCCTCTTCATGTACATGTGTGCTTCTCACAAGTAGTTAGCACCTTGATAATTTACTCTATTGGGTTTGTGTGTGAGACAAAATCAGATTCCTTCTACTGATTAAAATAAGACTTTACAACTGCAAATGAGAGTACAACTCCAAGGCAAAGATTTACATATGAAATAGATTATCAAGAACTCGGCTCAGAATCTAAAAACAGACAAGGGCTAAACAACTAAAATGAAGCAACTTTTTAAGGAAGTTGTTTAATGCCTATATGAAGTCATGCCAGATAACTCATTCACGATAACAGCAGGTTTCTAATATGCTTTTTATTGACCCGAATCTATCTTTCTGTTGTTTTCCTTCTAATATTTTCCATAAGGTAGTATACAATATAGCTATCTAAAAAAGTCATGCTTCTACCCAGTGAGCATGTCATTTTAGAAGACAAGTACTTGAAGGCTTGAAGCCAAGGTCACTCAACCACCTATGAAACAATCTAGATATTAATGCTTCTCAACTTTATGTTTCTTATAATGGACAACTGCTAAGCCACCATCATGGTCATACACTTCTGCTCAAACATATAATAGAGACGCAGATGCGGCAATAATACAATTATTGCAAATTTGCAGTCAATGAAGGTTTTTAGCAAGAAGCTCAGAGAACTATATAATACCAACATTGGCATTGGCTACTTACAATGATTTAGATTAATATGGTTTTTGAACAATGCTTAGTCTAAGCACCAAAATCCAAAGTCTAGCTAGGACATGATTACATGAGGAACAAAAGTTAATGTGTATATACAAGAAGCCATTAATTACGGGTGCAAAAAAGGAAAAAATAAATGAAACAGTGACGTGCACTAGTGCAGTATACGTCGTGTGTATGTGTGTGAGATACATGTGCAAAAATATGCTTCAACCTTCAGCTATCTCATAGACTCACAGGCATAAGGCTAAGATTCAATTCACTACTTTTCACAATTATAGACCATGTACATCCCCAACTCATGTCTTCTAGACTCATTGATCCCAATAGTTACTTTGGCGAAAACCAAAAAAGCTCCAAGCCTTCAACAAACCTAGCCATGTCTCACAAGCGAGAGTATCTGTTTCATCAAAATTCCACATTTCAATATTTATCTTCAGCATTTATCTAAAAACAATTGAAACGTCTTTATTGAGTCAACCTGAAGAAACCAATAAGGGTGGGTCAAGGGTTGAAACAAAAGATTTTCTAGATGGGTCGAATTGACACAAACATTTTTCTGTTCCTATATTGAATCATTGCATAAAAATTAATGTGACATTAACAATGATTACAGAACCCATATCATTATCATAAGGCTGGACGGAGAGCATAGGCGGGAGACCGATACCGGTTTGAACACCGTTCCGACCCTCCGGTACCGGTAGGGTGGGGAGCGACTTGGGGACTTGGGGATAGTGGTGCTGGTTGTGGTGCTTAACTATCCGACCGTTGAGCATATTAAAAAAAAAATCATGGGGCCCACGTGGTGCCGGTTGTGGTGCTTGACTATTCGACCGTTGAGCATATTGGAAAAAAAAAAAATCATGGGGCCCAGATCGAACGGCTAGTCTCCTCTTCTTTCTTCTTTTCTTTCTTTCTTCTCTTCTGCCGATTTCTTCCTCCATTTTTCTTTCTTATTTCTTCAATCAAACCACCACACAAATCACAAAAATAAATAGAGGGAAGGGTAATTCAAAACAAAAAGCTCCACTTTTCTCCCAACTACCAAAACGTCGCAAAAACCAACCTCCTCCAAACAATCGCGGAGTTATACCACCTCCTCCTTCGCAAAAAAACACCACCGAAAATGCTTATAGGCCACAGCCCGTTGATGAATTCATGAGTAGAATGGATCCCTTGTTTTTCGAACCCAACCCGGGTTTTTCGCAACAAAATCTAGCCGGGTTTTCGCAATTTGCGAGTGAAAAGCAACCCGAGTTTTCGCAATTTGCAGGTGGTTCATCTTCACAGGTTCAAAAAGAAGAAGAAGAGGTCAAGGAGGAAGAAGCAATAACCGAGACCCAAGTCCCGGTTAAAGGTAAAAGAGAGTGTCGTAGATAGGGGAAGGATGAAGAAAAGTGTTTGGCAAAAGCTTGGTTAAACGATTCCGAGGATCCATACACCGGAAACGCCCAAACGGCCTGATCGTTTTGGAAAAAGGCTAAGTTTGAGATGGATAAACACTTGAAACGTGATTCAGGACGTACCCCGGAAATGTGTCGATCAAAATGGAAGGATTTGAAACATAAGGTGTCGGGTTTTTGTGGTATCTACAATGTTAAGAAAAGTAAGACGTTGAATGGCCAAAGCGACGAGGATGTGTTTAAGGCGGTTGTGGCATTGTATATGCGGAAATACAATAACAAGTCTGGATTTCCGCATGTAGAGGCGTGGCAAATTTTGAGAAAAGGGCCAAAATGAGCGGAGGTTCTTACCTTAGAGGGAATTTGTGAGGAGCCGGGTAGCAAAAGGGCAAAAACGGAAGGGTCAAATGTCAATGTCCGTTCATCGGGGGAGGCATCAGTCCATGTTGACTTGAACGAGGACCAGTTGGATCAAGAAGAGGAAGGTGAGAACAACATTGATGCACCAGTACAGCCTGCTAGACCCGTGCCACCCCGTTGTGGAGCTAGAGGTAAGAAGCCGTCTACATCCGCCTCCTCCACCACATCTGAAGAATTCTTGAAGATAGCCGCCGAGTTGAAATGCGACAATGAGGATAAAAAGAGAATTTGGGAGGAGATTCGGATTCAGAAGGCGATGATGGATAGCTATATGGCGGCGGAGGCGGCTAGGAAAAAACGGGAGGAGGTGATGACACGGATGGTCCAGAGTCAACAGCGACAGAACGAGATGGAGTTCGTCATCAAGCCACACGATCACCTCACCGAGCCGATGTTAGAGATGGTTTTGGCGCGAAAACGCGCCATTTGTGAGAAATACGGATGGCTTATGCCTTAGTTTATGTTGTTTATGTGTTAGTTATTTGTGTGTTTGAATAATACTTTGTGTTTTGTTTATGTATTGTAGTGGTATTTTTAATTTATTAAATAAAACTTTTAGTTATTATTCGATTAAAAATAAATAGAAAGTAAATTAAATAGAAAATGGTGGGGAGCGGTGGCAAGGGATTCCAAGCATTAGGGAGCGGGTGGGGAGGAGGAGAAAAACCGGGGAGGGGAGGGGTGGCAAGGCGCACCCCCCACCCTAATAACCTGGCATTTCAGAAATAATTAATATCAGAATTCAGATTTTATTGTCTACATCAAACATAACCTGTGGTATACTCAAGTTATCATCCATTTGACACATTGGTGGACCCATCCGAGTTACAGAGGTAATCTTGTATTCAAACTAAATCATGAGTTAACTATAGAGCTAAAAAAATGAGTGGGTAGGGCAGATTGGGTAACAGATCAAAATGGGCCAGATCAGGTACAGTTGACCTGCAAACAATGTTGGCAAACTTTCAACTAAGTTGACTGTGTTCCTTTAAAGCTATATATTTGATACATCAGAGATTAGATATAACCCAAATCGACCAGAACCGTACAAATGTGGGCCATTTGATCTATTAGAGAACCTACCTTACTAAAGGATTCCTCAATGTGCTTTTAAAGATTCACCACTTAATTCCCTCCTAACCAGCTCTAAGATTTCAATAACCTGCAGCAACAGAAAATAAAAATAATCAGTTAAACTGATAACCCAAAGCAATAATGGTTGTTATTAATCTCCAACTGAAACATTTCATGTTATTTTGTAAGGCAAAAAGGAAAGAAAACTAATCATATATTCAGACACATAAAGGCTTCCTTTCTAGAGCGGAAGGATAATTATTGTAGCAACGTTCATTTTCTTTATTCTGTTACTTTCTACAGGAGGTGGAAAAAAGGAGCAATTCAGGCATGTTGGGAAATGGGTTAACATACATAACTTATGATACAAGAAATGTTGGGTTCACACAAACACCTATAAACCAATTTTCTTAAAGAATTTACTACAAATAGTTAGTGTGCTAAGTAAGATTATAAAAACTATAAAAACTACCATAATAATTTAAAAACTTTTAAAATAAAACATTACATGAACATGACGTAAGCATGAAAGAGTACAAACACACTTGACCGTTAATTTTTGCTAACTCATTTGATTTGTTCCATTAGAGATAAACATAACCCTATTCATAAGCAAATGCATCATGTCTCACCCCAGGGTAATGTTGCAAGACCGGCGAGTAATGGTCAAGAGCAATATATATCTTCTCAAGAAGGTCTAAAAGTTTATCAACTTCATCGCCCAAAAGATCAACCTGGATCAAAGGAAAATGTCAACAGCTTGAAATAAATCCTTTCAACGTCAATAGCATTATTGTAGATCGTAATATGAATATAATAAAGAATTTCAAGGGAAACAAAATGAAAGAACAATACATGCAATTTTTCTCCTTATTAAGAATTTAAATCTAAATGCAGGATCGGCAGCATGGGATATGTACACAGATTGAAACTTCATAGCACTTCTATGATATAGCTATGAGCAGATGTTACTAGAAACCATAGAATTAAGCAAAAAGAAGCATGTGTTTGTCACACATTAAATGACATAAAAATAATCCAAGAAGTTTGTGAATAAATCTTAATATACCATATATGTTAATATGGAAACAGTGAAAGTTGTCATGTTATTAATACCAAAAAGCTTGTAATTACCGAGTAAACTTTATATACCTATTACTAAGGTATGTAATCAGTCTATTTCGGTAAATTTAAGAAAGATAAAACACATATATGTACTCCAATAAATATTTATTAACTATCCAATACTATTTCAGCGTATAATATAATTCAAAACATCTCACATCACTATTAATAATGCACTGAACCATCAAGCTGATGGAATCAGATATCAGATGTAGCGAGTAAAAGCTTTGGCAACATGAATACAGTTATGCCAGAAGCAGTTCAACTTTAACGATTTCATATTTAACTACAGTAATCCAGGCTCACATTCAGATACGACCTTAGCAATCAAGTGCAGGTAATATTTGATTGCAGACAATAAGAAAGCCCTTCTTTTCAAATTGCAAATATTAGATTCAGAACACAATAATTTTCAACTATTACCTCATCCTCTGCCATTTTAAGGTCACGACATTTCCTTTCAAGCTTCTGTTTGTGTAGGTTCCCCGTGCTGTTAAGTATATTAGCTGCCTTGATGAGAGAACTCAACTCCGATACAGAATTTTCCAACCTGAATAGTTTAACACAATTTAACTAAATCATCCATGCATCTTAAAACAACTATATATTATGTTATTTTACAAAGAAAAAGGACTTTTGCTGACAGGAATTGTTTTATAATACTTTGACAACGAAGAAACAATATTCAATAATGATCTAAACTTTTAAAGGAATTTAAAAAAAAAAATATTAGTATGTGTTATAAATGAGACTTTTGACTGATTTGATCCGCTTCCTCAAGGCCAATCTTTTCTATTTTACAATTTTGACCTGTTACAGTTTTAAAGAGGCCAAAATGCCACCTATAATAGTGTAAAAATAAACAACAAAGACCGGAATAAGGGATACCTGATTTTATTACTAGAAATATCCCTTGTCACCATGCCTTCAAAATCACCAAACTTTGTTGATATTTCATCAACGAGAACAACTACCGCTTCCATTTGCTTCCTATGCTCTTTCTCCTTTGCTTCAAGCAGTGACGCAAAGCCATGTTTCTCCTGAGAAAGATCATGAACCATGTTCTTATAATCATTTAAAGCTTTGATCTCCTCCATTGCTAGCAGAAGCTTCTGGTTCAGCGAATCTATTTCCATTTTATCAGATAAAAGCTTTTCCCGTGCTTTTGACAACTCGTCACTCATATCTTCCAACTCCTTATTAGTCTTCGACATCAGTGTTTCCTGCCAACTTGCCTGCTTTCTTAAATTATTAAGCTCGTCCCTAGCTAGTGTTTCTTTCTCTTCCATTAGGTTTCTAAGCAAATGCATTTCATTCGTTAACTTTTCTCTCTCTTCAGCTTCCAATATCAGTTCGACCTCCATTCCTGTAGCCTTCTTTTCAAGGGAAACAAAATTTTCACATGTGGTAATGTATTCTTTGCGCATATTCTCAAAATATTGCTTAACATCAGTAATAGTTTCTTTGAACACAGTCTCCAATAGTTCTTGCCTAAATAAAAATTCCATAGATGTATCTTTGATCGCACTGATGGTAGCACTTTCCATTAGAACCTCATAAATATCCTGCAGTGCGAAAACTTTTTGCTCTGATTCTTCTTTAACTTCTTGAATTTGGCAATTTAGCTCCAGTATAACACATTTGTAAACATCTTCCACAGTAGAAGCTTCTACAAATGTATCTGCCAGTAATGATTTACCGTTTTCCTCGGAAACAGCCAAAAGTTGGGATGTTAGATGTTTCACTTCATTCGTCTTAGCAACAAGCGAGTCTCTTAGTTGGCGGTTTTCTTTTAAAATGATGTTAAGGCTGGCAACACAATCACCTTTTCCAATAAACTCATCGCTTTCAGAAAGAATGCCATCTAATTTAGAAACGACGGCCGGAATCTTCCTCTTTAATACTTCAAAGTCCTTAGGCAAGATAAGAGACCTTCTTTCGCTGAGGTATTTCCCCTTCAAATTTATGTATTTATCCGTTAGCTCATGCATCTCTGCTTCATGTTGCCTCTTTTTCTCTGATATTGTGTTACTGAAATGTTGTACCAATTCCTCCCTATTCAAGTGGCTAAACTTATTAGCTTCAAAAGTATCGGAAACAGGAGGTTTACAGTCACTTAACTCCCCATTCTCCTCCCATCTTGAAGACAACTCACTTCTCAACGGGTTTACACGAGTATTTTCAACATCAAAAGAACTATGAGATATTAAATGCCCCGAGTCACCACTCGGTAGCAACTTTTTCAACGATTCTAACTCATTTCTTAGCTCGGAAATGTTACCAAATTTCTCAGCCAAAACTACATTTTGCCTTCCCGCCTCCTCAAACTCTTCCCGGATGCATTTAATAGAACTCTGAATCACCATATCTTCGACTTCTCCTTTCAAATCTTTCTCATGTTGACATTCACTGACTGACGTCTCAGAAAACACAAGCACCGAATCTACGAAATCAGACATATCCTTCATCATCATCTCAAGACCATCTACGGTTTTCTCTAAGTCATACCAGTCCTTCAGAATACCACCCAACCCCACCATTTCATGACACGATCCATTTCTTTTAATTTTAGAACCCCTTACACTCTCAATTTGTTTCCTAAGCCTTTTAAACTCATCTGTAGCAACCTCTTTCATTTCATCACTTTTCACACGAAAACCTTCAAGACCCGCAAGTCCTTCAACCTCGACATCTGCCACGTTCGCAGAAGCCCTCTTTAGGCTCTCAATCTCCAACTCTTTCACTTTAACTTTCTCCTCGGCCTCTTGTTCAACAGCACTAATTATCCCTTTAATAATGGAATCACTCACCATTCGTGAAATCCTAAGCCGGTCATCTACTTCGTCCATCATCGTATCGAAATCATCTATAAACTCGAAGTCCTCCAAATTCTCAACAACCACCATACCATTCTCGGATTTTTTCGATTCTAAACCATTAACTCCATTATTACTACCATGAAAAGCCATTCTACTCTCTAATACTTCTTGACTCTCCATATTTACAACAATAATTATTATAATATAATTACTATTAACATACCTGTATATACAAATATAAATTAACATTAACAATTAAAACAAAATACAACTAACATGAATAGATACACACAAAAAATAAAAAAGTCAAAACACAAATTTGTTTGACTGAATAAAGTCAAAACAAAATATAAAGAAATAGAAATTAAATATAAAATCAAAAAAAAAAAAAAAACAGTTAACAATAATTACAAGTTGAGCTAGATTTAGTCATGCAGATATAAAGAATATGATATATATATATATATATACACAAAAATATATAAGAGAAGAATACTTACAGGAGTGAAAACTGAAAGCTAAAGATAGAAGGAAAAGAATAAATGGATATTGTTTATGAGGAGGTGTTTGTTAAAGGAGATGAATGAAAGGATTTAATTAGGGTTTGGCTTTTTGTTTTGATGGGAGCGAATTTCGGTGTTTTTGTTTTGTAGGAGAGAGAAGCGGGAGGTAGCCTTGTGTGTGTGTCACTGTGTGTAGTGTGTGACAACAATAACTTTGTAAATGCATTACAGGCCCCTTGGTTTTTCATGTCTTTACATTTTTGTGATTTTGTAAAGAACTATGAGTTGGATAAGAATTGGTTATTTGGATCCATTTATTGTCGTTTGCTATTCATGTGTATGTATGGAAGATGAATCTAAGAGTACATTTTGAGTTTTATTTTGAAAAGATAAAAAAAGAAATGGTAAGAAACTTTTAGTTTTTGTATTTTTGATTTTTTGTTTTAAAATAAAAGGAAGGGAAAGAAAGAGAAAAAATAAGATGTTTTGATCCTAAAACTTTCTTATCACTTTTGGCAAGATTTGAAAGAAAAAGTGATGAAATTATTAATATACCCTTCAAACTTATATAAAGGTTTTAATTACTACAAGACTATAAATGTAAAATTGTATCTGTTTATCATTTCTTTTCCTTCCCTTCTAACTCAAGAATACATTTAATTATCAACTTTCTTTTCCTTTCTTTCAATTTGAGAATGCCTTTTTTTATATAATTATCTATTCTTTTTTTCCTTATCCAATCTTCTCCTTTCTTTTCTTTTAATAAAAATTCGAGAATACAGTGTAATAGTGTCATGCGATGTTAGAATGATCGAAGACACGTGACGCATTAAGTTGAAGTCGCATAGTAAAGTAATGTTTTCATGTATTTTTAATATCAATTGGATATGATAGTTGCATAACTGGTTATGACTATCATTACTCTTTTATTCATCTTATATAACTAATATAGCTTTGAAATGTTCATTAAGTTGAAATAGAATTGGTACTTATTCATATATTACAACAATACAACTCATAATATGCGCTATAATTTTTAAACTTTCATAACTTCAAAAATACATACCAAAATATATTATCTTTATTGATATTCATCAAAAATAAAAAGTAGTTATAATTGTCATTTCAAATTAGCTTAAAACAACCTATATTAAGATGGATAATGATATATTTTCTAAATAATCAATCCTAACAATATGATTGTAACATTCGGTAAGATTAAAAGGTGAGATTACAACAAAGGATAAATCGATTACATTAGCATTTAGTGATGATAGGGGATACTAGTATGGTACCAGCGCAATGTGGTGGTGGTCGTGGCGGTGACAGTGTGATGGTGGGGGCGGCGTCGGATGGTGTTGATAATTGGTGTAAAAGTAATTAAGGGTTAATAGAGATATTTAAAAAAAACTGATAGTATAATTTAATCATTAAAAGTATTTTAGACGATTCTTCCACATAATTTTTAACGGGGACTATTTTTTATTAGATAGTATAGATGTTAAGATGATCTATCATTTTTCCTAAAATATATGTCGAATTATCATTCTATTTTCGTAAGATCTGACTACCATATATGTAAATGAGTAAATCAATGAATGCCACTGCCAATAGTTTGCCATCATGGATGATTATATAAGGTGGTCATACGAACAAAGTGTTATACATTGGGTGAAAGAATGAAACTTTTGTTGTTGACAATTGTATACCTGAATACATAATTTGTTTCTATCGGTAAAGTTGTACCAATTATGTTTATGTTTCCTTTTTTTCCCCTCATAATAATAGCAAGCAAAATTATTTGTTATCTTAGTCGATGTTGTAAATCAGTGAACTTTCCTTCAACAAATAAAATAAGCCAATAATGAATTTGATATGAATTATATTGTAAATCAATACACATTATTTTGAAAAGAGCATTTCGCTTGAAATTATTTGTCGCGATTCGACAACGAGAAGTTTAACATACGTTGTTTTGACTGGATCCGCGCTAGACAGTTCCTTCAAAATAGAAATGACTATTTCAAACCTGGAGTTACCAGACCCAAACTCCTACATTGAGTAACTATATTTGAACAATATTTATTTTTATTTTTAACTTAGATTTGTGATTTCTTTATTACTTGAATTAAAAACACCTCTTTATTAAAATAAATAGTTCTTAGTTACTTTTTCTTATTTTACTAAATTGTCCAACAACAACAACAATAGTCAACCACAATAAAACGGGGTTTGACATATTTGGGTTTCTCTCTTTTCTCTTTTTGTCTACTCTCTCTTTCTCCTAACGTCTCCTTCTTCCTGGATCTTGGATCGGAAGGTGAGCCTAGGTTTTTGAGATCGAGATTAGAGTATTTGAGATTGAGAGTTTGAGACTGAGAGTTTGAGATCAAGATTATTCTCATCCGGTTAAAGCTTCCACTTCGGTGGATCTAACCATATTTTTTTTATCACTCTTGGGCCGGAGGTCCCTTCCACTTCGGTGGATCCGGAAGCAGCCTCTCTACCTTTGAGTAGAGGCAAGGTCTGTCTACATCATACCTCCCTCATACCTCGGCTTATGCTGGAATTGCGTACCGTTGTTGTTGTTGTTTAATAAAACGGGGTTTGAAAGAGGTATGATGTAAATTCCCTTACCATTATTCAAAGTTAAAGAGGTTACTTATAAATGGACATCCGGCTTATAGTTTTACCCTTGATAAGATTCCCGACGCCCAAGGTGAAGACAATGTCAAACAGGGGAAACGCTCTCAATCTCATACTCTCAATTTCAAACTCTCGATCTCATACTCTTAATTTCATACTTTCAATCTTAGATATAAGTTTATAGAGAAAGTTCAGTTATTTAAAAATTATGTTTTAAGATACTTTATTCAAATTTTAAATATACGAGTACGACTTCACTTATTTTTCGATAAACACATTATGTTTTGGGGTAACAAGTATGCTGCTAATAGTACCATACTTCAATGATTTTGTGAGGGGAGAAAATTTTGTATTTATACATGTGATTTCCATAAAGGTGGGGGGAGGGCTTCCCCACTCCTCCCCTCCCCTCCCTGATTTTTCTTCTCCTCCCCTCCCCTCCCCGATTACTAGGAGCACTTCACCACCTCTCCCCTCCCCTCCCCACCCTTTTCTATTTAATTTCATTTCTATTTATTTTTAAAACTAAAAAATTTTATTTAATAAATTAAAACTAATACAAATATTAAATATAAAACAAACAACAAAATAAAACATCAAAGTACAATATTAAACGAAACGACAACACAATACATAAATAAACTAGCGATCGATGCCCGGGATGAATGTGCGATGAATATGGTCAATGAGATCCATCTTAAGATCCTCGTGAACGTTTGGGTTCTGTATCTCAAACAGTCGTTCATCCGATGGCTGTGGCACAACAGGGAGATCTGGAATGTAATCAGGACTTATAGCGTGGTCCTCGTCTTTTAAAATCATGTTGTGAAGAATACAACACGCATACATAATCTTACGGATGGGGGTTTCTTCCATTTGTCTTGCCGGTTCTCTAAGTATTTTCCTTTTTTTTTATATAATACCAAAAGCTCGCTCCACATCCTTCCTTGCAGCCTCCTGTGCCTTAGCAAATCAAATCCTTTTCTCACCGGTTGGATGGGAAATCGTTTTCACAAACATGGCATATCTTGGGTAGATCCCATCCACGAGAAAATACGGGTACTGATATTCGGTTCCATTTACAGTGAATGGAACCAACGGTGCTGTGCCATCTTCAAAAGGATTGAACAAAGGAGATTGGTTCAACACATTAATGTCGTTGTTTGAACCGGCAACACCAAAGTATGCGTGCCAAATCCAACAATCCTATGATGCAACTGCTTCAAGCGATATCGTCGGCCCGTGATGATCACCTCGCGTGTACTGGCCACGCCAAGCTACTGGACAATTATCCCAACCCCAGTGTGTACAATCAAGACTCCCTATAAACACATTTATTAGACCGAAAATATTAAGTAAGCTACGTAATATATATATATATATATATATATATACATTATTAACTAAACTACGTAAAATATATATATATATATACATTATTATCTAAACTACGTAAAATATATATACATATATACATTAAGTAAATATATATTAAGTAAAGATATACCTAACATGCCGGGGAAACCATGATAAGACGCATGATGATCAAGAATGCGTTGCGTATCAGTACGCGTTGGCCTACGCAAATATTCATGCCGATACAACTTAATGACTCCATCACAAAAAGTATTAAGGGTGTCACGTGACGATCTTTCCGACATATTTAAGTAATCATCTAAACTGTCGGGATTACTACCGTATCCTAACTGGCGAACTGCAAATGTGCATCTTTGTAAAGCTGAAAACCCCCATTTACCACGAGCGTCGATCTTCCTTTGAAAAAAACTAAAATTGTTTTCCAAATCTGAAGCTATCTTCACAAACAACCGTCTACTCATACGAAACCGTTGTCTAAAAAAATTCTCATTAAATTTCGGTTCCTCGGCAAAATAATCTCGAAAAAGACGGTTGTGAGACTCACCACGATCGTCGCGTCTTGTATACGTTCTTGAAGAGAAGGCAGTATCATGGACATCTTGTTGAATCGCATAATGCGCCATTGTGAATAGATTAATAGATCGTTCCGTCTCGTCGGATGAACTCGAGTCCGATTGGAAATTTGGGGGTGTTGGGCCGTGATTGTCAAGATTTAAAGGATTGTTGAAGAAAGGGTTCATGATTCCGAAAATATAGATATATGTGTGTGTTATTTGTGTGTGTGATTTGTGTGTTGAAAGAAAAAAAAAATTAAACAGAACTGCAGAATGGAGAAACAAGGAAGAAAGAAAGAAGAAGGAAAGAAGAAAGGAAAGAAGAAAGGAAAGAAGAAGAAGGAGAGAGACGTTCATCGTGGGCCCCTCTTTTTTTTGTTTGTAACGGTCAAAAGTTTCGGCACTCAAACCGGCACTACTGTGCCCAGTCCCCTCCCCACCCAACCGGTACCGGGGGGTCGGGGCGGTGTGCCATCCGGTACCGGCCCGGTACCGGTCCGGTGCCTCACCCACTCCGTCCACCCTAAGGGAGAGTGTGCTTCCCTTCAATGATTTTAGACACCAAACATTTTTATTTAGTTCTAAAATTATCCCAAAATTAGTCTAAAATCTAAATAAGCATTAAAATCTTTTTCCTTTTAAAAGTCCATTGACAAAGACTTTGAAAGCCCCAAAAAAATTGAAACAAACTTTGAAAGTAAGAGGCGGGTGAAATTTTGCAGATCCAATTACTTGTCCCAATTGTTGATAGAAAAGTATAAATTAAAATTAAATTATTCAAGCCCTATCGTCCAGGCCAGCCAACAATTTGCAATCAGGTAAATGAAAATCGCTTCTTTTTATTTACATGTATTTATTTTAGTGTGTTTTTTTTTTCACAGCAAAATGAGATTCATATTGAAATGATATCAAATCTCTTTGTATTAATGATGTGAATAGTTGATTAATAATAAAAGTAATAATTATTATCATTGTAATTATGGGATTTAGTACATCAACATATAAGAAAGTATGCACAATGTACCTTTTTACTCGCCGATTTTTTTTTTTTTTGTTCTAAATTTCTTTATTTTTTTGTTTTTTATTTTTATTTTTATTTCCAATTCGCGGAACGTTTTACTGGCTAGTTAGCTGGATACCGGCTAGGGATTAGCGTCCAAAAATTTAAGAAACTATATAATTCTTAGAAATCATATATAATTTTGTCACCAACACAGGATGTCATCTATAAAGCAAATAGGCTTGTATCTGTGCCAACTTTGTGTCGGAAGATGACCAAATTAACCAAAGTTTGCAAGTTTACTTACAAACAAAGTTATTTACTTCATTTGTGTGCTTGTATCTTTGACATTGAATTGTTTCACCTTTCATCTTGTATGCTGATTTTAAAACATTTAATTCGCTGCACCATTTATCTTCCAAAATTTGGATCGGGGTGGATGAATAGGATAGGGGTGATTAGAGGTGTTCACGGTCCAAGAACCGGACCAAATCAAGACCGGACCAAAAACCGAATATAAGAAAATATAGGACCGAGAACCGGACCAACTAACTCGGTTCGGTTCATGTTCGGTTCGTGGTCGGTTTTCGGGTTTGAAGTGTTGGACCGGGACCGAGAAAATATATGTGCAAACTTCAAAACATTAAATTGTTTACAAACATTTTTTAATACTAAAAGTCTACGCAAGATTTAGCTTTTAACATCCAATGAAAATTGATCACATTCCTTATTTTAAAGAAAAATCAATTTCAATAAAGAGGTATTCATGATCCAAAATAAAATGAGTGATGAATATGTTACATGTCATATATGAGTAAATCAATTGTATTAGAGATCTAATCAAAGTAATGCGTACTTATATTAAAGAGTGTGGCAAAACATTATGATATGCATGCATGTCTACGAATTTAGGATACTAGGATTCTAAGATAAAATATAATAAAAGATTTATGTTATTCTAGAAGAGTGAATCAAAAGGAACTTAGAATACCATTTGAAGTTAATCTTGTATCATGTTCTCGGTTCTGAACATGCAATTTATCGGTTTATACATGGACTGGACCGAGAACTGAATTAGATGATTTTATAGGACCGAGGACCGGACCGTAAGTTTCGGTTCCGTTCGGTTTTGGTCCAACTTCGGGTCGGTTTTCCGGTTTTCTTGGTTTGGACCGCAATATGAACACCCCTAGGGGTGATGTTTTTTCCCTTTTTCGGGGCTCTTTGTGTAGATTGTCGAAGAGAATTAGCTTACCATAGGGGATACCAGTTGTAACTTCTTGGTTCTGATATACTACTTTATTTATAGGGAAGTTGATTAGGATGAAAAATAGATGGTACTAATGTACTATACTTGATAATAATAATAACGTGAAAAAGATATAACTATAGAAGTATTAGTCATATGACTTACACGTTTTCTCTTTTAGTTATCACCATTATATTATATCGTGTATTTTTTTTATATACAAATTATTTATACCACTTTATAACAAAAACTACCCCTTTTTTTTATAAGAAACTAAAAAAATTATCCTAAAAATATTCATCTCTATTCATTTTATATATATACTAAAAAGTAATGTGAAATATAAAAGTCTTTTATAGCACATATTTTTTTTTTTATGAATTTTCATTTTACTCTCTAAAGTTTCTATCTTTTAAGTTTTAACTTTTACCCTACATTAAACTTTTCGTTTTTATTTTCTTGACATTAAACTTTTAAATTATCATGTTTTCATCAAACAACTTTCACACAGTTACGTTTTACTTTTCAAATTTTGGTTTTTAATTATTTTCATCCGTCTTTTTATATATGTAAAGTTTTCAATATAATAATTTTTATGATCGTTACGTCTTACTTCCACACAGTTACGGTTTTACTTTCAAACATTTGTTTTTTGATTATTTTCATCCGTCTTTATATATATATATGTATGTATATATAATGTTTTTAATATATATCAACTTTCATTATCGCTACGTCTTACGTTCGTCTAACATTTAAAACATTAATATAGTTATTGTTTATGTTTTTATATATCTTATTATTCCTTTACATTTTTTTTTTATCATTATTGCTACATGTTTAGTTGTCTTTTTTAAAGTTTGGGTTCGAATATTTGACATAAAATTTAGGTCTAAAACTTTATCGTGTAAAAAACGTATTCTGCGGCAAGACGCGGTACAGTAACAAGTTTAGTTCTAATTTATAATCCACTTCTTTTCTAGCAAAAATACTCCTAAAAATTTATGTGAAGTTATAATAACTAATTATATCAATTTGCTAAAACCGTCAATCGACACCGCCACCACCAGCATCAATTGCCGCCACTACCGTCACTAGCACCACCACAAATCGCAGCCACCGCCTTCGTCATCATTACATCGCTACAACCACCACAGTCATCACCATTACACCTTTGTATTTTGCGGGTACTCTTCTAGTTATTTTTTAGTTCTAATAGTATCCCAAAATTAGTCTAAAATCTAAATAGGCATTAAACCTTTTTCCTTTTTGAACTCCATCAAAGAAAAACTTGAAAGCACAAAAATTGAAACTTTAAAAGAAAGAGGCGGGTGAACTGTGAGGTTCTGCAGATCCCATTATTTCTACTTGCTGATAGAAAAGTATAAATTAAAATAAAGTATTCAAACCCTAATTATAATAAAATTCGGCCAGGCCAGCCCCAATTTGGAATCAGGTAAATGACAATCGCTTCTCTTATCACTCTCTCTATATCAACTTCTTTTCATCGTCATTGTCTATTCATTTTTTTATTTATTTATGCATTTATTTTATTGTATTTTTTTTTTTCACAGCAAAATGAGATTTATATTGAAATGATATCAATCCCCAAGATAGGGTTTGTAATAATGATGTGAATAATTGATTAATAATAGAAATAATTATTATTATTTATTATTATAATTATGGGATTTAGTACATCATTTCAAAAAAAATAATAATTTTTTTTTGTAAATAATAATTATTAAAAAAAAAATTATTATTTCTAAAATTATTCAAAAAAATAATAATAATCATTTCAAAAAAAAAAAAAAAACAACTTACATTGTGTTATGTAATTGCCACATAACACCTCCTCTTTTTTCTTCTTCTTCTTTTTTGTTTCTGCTGCTGCCACTGCGATTAATCAAATCCAAGCTCCCAACAACTGCCCTTAAGTAATCGAATTTGATTATTATTCTTATAGTTTTACCCTTTACATTTACTATAATCTTCTATATAATAATAATAATATTGTGAATTAAGAGATCTAAATTAATTGTTATATTTCCAGTTATATAGTATATATATATATATTTCTATCTATCTATATACATACACGTTTTTGATATCTCTGGGTTTTCAAGATTTTCATTGCTATAGGCTCTCGACCAGCTCATTCATTCATTCTATCTCTCGCAGATCTGTATTTGTTTTCGTGTGAGGTTATATTCGTTCATTCTAATTCTAATATTCGATATTTTGTGTGTTGGTTATATTCGATTATTCTTGTGTCTTTATATTTCTCTAGCTCTCTCTCAGATCTTTATATTCGATATTTTTATTTTTTTTAAGTTACAGCCATATTGCAGTCACTTATTTTAATTTCGATTATTATCCATTTTAATATTAATAACCATCTTGTTTTAATATTAGCTATATACAAGTGATATATAAATTTTGTTTTTAATTTGGAGTCATACTACCCATATCTCCTTTGAGTTATCATATATTGTTGCTCCTATTGCTATTGTTTGCTGTTCTAATTTATTTGCAATATATTACTGATTTATTACTATTATTATTATTATTATTATTATTATTATTATTATTATTATTATTATTATTATTATTATTATTATTTTGTTTGTTTGTTACATTTATTTGTTGAGTTTTAGTTTAAGCTGTCTCTATCAAATAATTATGTGAGGTCATGTCCTTCTGATTTAGGGGGGGCGGGCAGGCATAGGGGGGTTAATGCTAGAGTAAAGAGAACCTGTAGGCTTAGATTCGGGAGTTGGAATGTAGGCACCCTTAAGGGAAAGTTTTTAGAGCTAGGAGATGCCCTGTCTAGATGTAATGTAGACATTGCATGCTTTCAAGAAACTAGGTGGACGGGGAAAAGTACTAGAGAGGAGAACGGATACAAGCTATGGTACTCTGGAGCGCCTAAGTTGATTAACGGAGTAGGGATCATCATGACCGAACGACTTAAAGATTTCGTTGTGCAAGTGGAAAGACACGGGGATAGGTTGATGTTGGTGAGATTGGTGATACAAGAGGAGACAATAAACGTGATTAGCGCGTATGCTCCCCAGTCGGGCCAGAGAGCGGGAGAGAAGAAGAGTTTTTGGGACTCTCTGGATGAACTTGTGAGGAGTTGCCCTGTTGACCAACGACTAGTGTTAGGAGGAGACTTAAACGGGCATATAGGAGTAGAATCAGACGGCTACGCGGGTGTACACGGGGGATTAGGCTTTGGAGTGAGGAACGATGAGGGTCGCACGATATTGGAGTTTGCTACTGCACACGATTTGGTTATTGCAAACTCGTTTTTCCGAAAGAGGGATTCTCAGCTGATTACCTTTCAAAGTGGCCTAAATAAGACTCAAATCGACTACTTCTTGGTGCGTAAAGGCGACTTTAGGGCTTGCAAAGATTGCAAGGTACTTCCGAGAGAGGCGGGCTACTCCCAACATAGACTATTGGTAATAGATTTGTTCCTGAGTAGAAGAGAAATGAAGACAGGGAAGGCTGTAAAGCCAAGAATCCTCTGGAAAAACCTAATGGGTGAAGCAGCAGAGACGTTTAGGTCGACGATTAGCTCGAGGTTCACAAGGGAGATAAAGGACGGTTCGCATATGGGAGCTGACGAGTTATGGACACTCTTGGCAGAGGGTATGAGGGAGACGACAAAGGAGGTTCTAGGGGTAACTAGAGGAACTGGACGACAATGGAGAATGGGTAGGGAATCTTGGTGGATTAGTGAAGAGGTCCAGTCCAAGGTTGCGGCAAAACTTAGTTGCTTTAAGGATCTTGTCTAAAGCCGCCAGAACGGGACAAATGAAGACTGGTCTTTGGCTTGGCAGAGGTACTACGAAGCCAAGAAAGAAGCAAAGAGGACTGTTGCTATAGCAAAAGAAAGGGCGTACGAAGAATTGTACAAGAAACTAGATTCCAAAGAAGGCGAAAACAAAATCTTCAGAATCGCTAAAGCAAGGGAGAAAAGACGTAGGGATTTAGGAGATGTCATTTATATCAAAAACGAAAGTGGACGGAGCATTGTGAAGGAGGGAGACATTAGGAAAAGATGGGAAGAGTACTTCGCCAACCTGTTTAATGGGAGAAGGTTGGGGAGAGTTCAAGGAGGAGAAGACCTCACCGCACACTCAAACACACGCTACGACGACGATGATGCTACGAGGATCAGCCAAGAAGAAGTAAGGGTCGCCCTAAAAAAGATGGGGAGAAACAAAGCAGTAGGTCCAGACCGAATTCCGGTTGAGGCATGGAGATGCCTGGGGGACGTAGGGATAAGCTTGCTAACAAGCCTCTTCAACAAGATTTGGACGAGTGCAAAAATGCCAGAAGAATGGAGACTTAGTGAGGTTATACCTATCTATAAGAACAAGGGGGACGTGCAGAGTTGTAGCAACTATAGGGGCATTAAACTCCTAAGTCATACCATGAAGCTCTGGGAGAGAGTGATCGAGACGAGGCTCAGAAGAGTTATGAAGGTGGCAGAGAACCAATTTGGGTTTATACCAGGGAGGTCGTCGATGGAGGCTATCCATATCACCAGAAGCCTTATGGAAAAGTATAGGGAAAGACAAAAAGCGTTACATTGTGCCTTCCTAGATTTGGATAAGGCGTACGATAGTGTACCACGAGAGCTGATCTGGAGGACGCTCCAAGCGAAAGGAGTTACTAGGAGATACATTAGTGTTATCAGGGATATGTACGATAGGGCGAGGACCGGTGTCCGAACACCGGTGGGGAGCACAGAGCTTTTCTCGGTAGAATTGGGCCTTCACCAGGGCTCAGCGCTTAGTCCTTACCTTTTTACCTTGATCTTAGACGAGTTGTCTAGTGGCCTACAGGAGGAACTACCGTGGTGCATGATTTTTGCAGATGACATTGCACTGATTGCAAGATCGACGGAGGAGTTAAACCGTAGGCTCGAGAAATGGAGAGAAGCCCTTGAAGACAATGGTTTGTGTGTGAGCTGAGAGAAGACTGAATACCTACGATGTGACTTCGATAAACAGGAAATAAGACAAAATGGGGATGAGGATATTCGCATCGGGGAGCGGATATTGGGTCCGAAGGTGTCTTTTAGATACCTCGGATCGGTGATACACAAATCGGGGGGGATAGACGAAGATGTGACACATCGAATCCAAGCTGGATGGATGAGGTGGGGATCAGCTTCTGGAGTCATGTGCGACAAGCGGATCCCGCTAAAATTGAAAGGCAAGTTTTACAGAGTGGCTATTAGACCGGCTATGTTATACGGGTCGGAATGTTGGCCGATGACGAAAGCCCAAGCGTCTCGAGTAGAGGTGGCAGAGATGAGGATGTTAAGGTGGTCTTGCGGGAAGACCCTATCAGACAGGATCCCCACGGGAGTTTTTAGAGCCGAACTTGAAGTAGGCTACATCATTAACAAGCTAAGAGAAGGGCGCTTGAGATGGTTTGGCCATGTTAGGAGAAGGGATCGAACAACACCACTAAGGAGAGCGGAGTCTATTCACGTTGAAGGCATACGAAGAAGGGGAAGGCCGAAGATGAGGTGGGAGGACCGATTAGCGAAGGACCTAATAGAGCTTGGTTTGTCGGAGGACATGACGTCGGATAGGACGGCCTGGAGAACTAGGATTAGAGTAGAGGATTAGGTTAGGGTATGATTTTTGTGGGACTGCGATTGACATCTTTTTCCCATAGTGCCTTGTCTAAGGTGGTTTGTGTTTGTTTGGCCGGGAGAAGTAGGCCCAATATAAGTGACTCTAGACAACAGAAGGCTTTGGCGTGACAGGAAAAGAGGTAGGTCGACGGAGGTGGAAGGTCAGAATACCGAAGGATATGAAGGAGTTTTCTGGTGGAGGAGGTGGACAGTGAGTGTAAGGCATATGGTAATAGGTTTTTGTATACTTTTTTTTCCTTAGACTTTGGTTCTCAGTAACCTCCGTAGTGGTTTTGACCTGAGTAGAGGGAGGCCAAAATCGAGGGGGGAGGTTACTCTTGGCTGCCCCTAAATGCTTTGCCCGTTGGAGGACATGACCGATGAGAGTTTATTAGAGGACTAGGACTAGGACTAGTTTAGGGGTTTGGGAGCTTGGGAGAAGGCTAGGTTTAGTCTAAGTTAATGTCTAGCTAGGCGGCTTAGTTAGTGTGTTTCATAGGTTGCGCACCACCCGTTATTTTCCTTGGACTTATCGGGCACTAGGTTTTCTTAGTTCATTCCCTATATGTAGGTAGGTTTGGGATTTATGCTGAAACACTTTTAAATTTGTCTACGTTATACATGGTTGTTATTATATGTGTTTTGATGAGTGCTTTTAGTTATTTCTTAGTTCATTCCCTATATGTAGGTAGGTTTGGAATTTATGCTGAAACACTTTTAAATTTGTCTACGTTATACATGGTTGTTATTATATGTGTTTTGATGAGTGCTTTTAGTTACACTTTTAGGGCGTTTGACGCTACTTTTCTTTTTTGTTCTCGGGTGTTCTCAGTAGACGGTGTCTAGAGGACTAGGTGTATAGGTTACCTGTGTCGTTTTGGAGCGTTTTAGCGAGTAGATTAGGATTAGTTGGGCTTTGCGGCCCTTAGTGTTTAGTCATTTCTTACATATAGGTATGGTTGTCCTGGTGGTTTGTACCTCTTGTTTGAGATCCTTGCTGAAGACTTTGTGTATTATGTTCCTTCATTTAATGTTGTTTTTTGCGTATTATGGTTCCTAGATTTTACGTACTGTGCTTAGGTACTTTTAGGCCGTACGTTTGCTACTATTCCCTACTCTTAATGTAGCCATACCCAGCGGACATGTATATCGTCTTGGCATTTTCTCGGCAGACAGGTATAAACACTTTACTCTTTTTACGGTTTTTACATATGCTTGGCCGGAGGTCCTTATGGAAGCAGTCTCTCTACCTTTGGGTAGAGGTATGACTGTCTACAGCTCACCTCCCCCATACCCCGCACAGGGATTGGGTACAATTGTTGTTGTTGTGATTTAGTACATCAAAATATAAGAACGTATGCACAATGTACCTAGTATGTAACCTTTTTTTTTTGTAACTTGTGCTGTTTACCAATCGATTTTTGTTAAATTAAACCCTAGGGATTAGTGTCCAAATATGTAACAGACTATATAGTTATTAGAAATCATATATAAACTTTGTCACCAACACAACTTTGGTGTTTTAGTACCAAATTTGTGTCTGAAGGTGACTATAGAAATCATATAAATCTTGACATGTTGTTTCTCTTGCTATAGGAATAAGAAAGATTTACACTTTTATTTTATTTCAGTTAACTAATTTATTAGGAAGATGTGTGTGTTAGTTTTGAATGTATGTTTTACTAGTTGTGTAAGTATCTCTTTTGAGTATATAGAATACTTTGTGATGTCATCTATAACGCAAATAGGCTCGTATCTCGGAAGATGACCAAATCAACCAAAGTTTGCATGTTTATTTACTAACGAAGTAATATACTTCATTTCTAATTTACCTTTCATCTTGTATGCTGATACTGATATTGAACCGTTTAATTTGCTGCACCATTCATCTTGGAGAATTAAGATCATGGTAGTTAAATAGGATACGGGTGTTGTTTTTCCCTCTTTCGGGCTCTTTGTGTAGGTTGTCAAAGAGAATTAGCTTACCATAGGGGATACCAGTTGTGACTTATTGGTTCTGATATAGTACTTTATCAGGAAGGTGATTAGGATAGACATCCACCTAGCGGGGTAGGAAAGTTTTCCTGGTACATGACTTATGGTCTGATGAGTGAAGTGTGTGCTAGGATCCAGTTTCTGATACATCGATACACGTCTAACATAGGCAGTTGGGCAGCGCTAATACTTTGTAGACTTCCCCTTTTTTGAAAGAAAGAAATCCATATATATGCTTATATGTGTGTATTCCTGTATGTTTGCGATACTTGTATGTTTTTGTGTTTAGTTAGTTACATGCTTGTAATTTTGGTTATATGTGTGACATGCTTTGTATATGAACATATATGCTTGTAGGCCTTACCTGTTTGGCTCTGTATATATGTTATGCTTTGCATGCTTGGTATATGCCCATACATGTTTATATGCTTTTATTTCCGCCTTACACTTCAGAGTTGCACAGACAAATATCACACACGTTCATTATTCACTGTCACTATGGTCAGGGGTCTTTTCTAGAAGCAGTCTGTCTACCCCAGGGTAGAGGTAGTCTCACCTTCCCTATACCTTTGGTTATGCCGGGATTGGGTATAGTTGTTGAATTATGTACTGCATTTTGAGATCTGTTTTGACTTTATGTCTTTACCTGGTCAAACTAGTTATAGTTTTTATGTGTTTATTTATTTATTTTCTATAGATCAATTGAAAGATAGATGGTACTATACTTGATAATAATGTGAATAGATATAACTATACAAGTATTGGTCATTTGATATTGTCAGGTTTTGTTTGATGGATAAAGATGCTGCACGAACTGCTCAAGAGACCCTCGAGTTAGTTTTTAAAATGTCAAATATTCTTGACACAGGATTGGACCGTCACACACTTTCCATTCTCATTGCGCTTTCTGATCTTGGCTTAAACCCCGAAGCACTTGCTACGGTTGTCAAGGAATTTCGTAAGGATCCACCCCCATTGGCTACCTCAACGACACCCCCAACTCCATCGACTAAATGATTACCACTTATGTTTTTGTAAATCTTATGTACTGTTATCAGTCCTGTTTGAACTTTGTTATGTATTCTTGATAGAGTGGATGCTGCCCAAAATTTAATAATTTATTAGATCTCATGGCGGCCCAACACCCCAACGTTTATGTTGGGTAGAGGGTTTATACCTGGTGAATTGTTTCTATGGATAATCAAAAATTTCAATGAAGTTCAATTTTTACGAGCAAACCCACTGAACTAAAATGGTAACTCAGCCCTCCCACAGTCCTCCCACCTATAAAGGCCCCGGACAGAGGACGAAGAAGACCACAACTATCGAAGTTTTCATGTAACTAATGCTGATAGTAATCTTATGATTGGTTTGTGTCCTGCTATAAGACTCCGTCACACTTGTATAGTTATTGATGAGATTAAGATTTGATGTCAAGAGACAGGTATTGTTATTCTTAGTACATTGGCGTATTCATTATGCAAGTGTATTACAGTAGAACTGAAGGAGGTGTTAGCATTGTTTGAGTAAGAAGGTGAAACTTCACTGCAGTTAAAGTACCTCAAAAACACATTGGAAACTCAATGTCAGTCCCAAAAGAAATAAGAATGTAGAAAAAAGGATTGGTGTTTGACAGAAACCGAACTAAGAAGCATTTTAGCATGCAAAGTAGATCAAACGAGAGAGACATAATATGTTACCACAGTTAGCAGGAGCAATCTAGAAAGACGGTTGACATAGTGAGCTTGCGTATGTTTTTTTTAACCATATGATATCAAACTGTTTAAGATTGTGTTCTACTGAATTGGTTATTGTTGTCTGTACTGCTGTACGTGCGCATACACATCGAAATGAAGCATATAATGATATACTTAACCTTGTGGCATGTTTGATAGATGTAGATTGGGGAGACTACTGTATATATCTCTTAGAAATTTAAGACATGGTGTTGAAATAAAATGTTAGAAGAATAGATAGTTTTAATGTACAAAAAGTTTGGGCTACTCAAACGAGAATGTATATCTAACAAGAGACATAATAATTTAATAGGGAAAATGTTATGTTAACATCTGTTAACACTCGCAAAAACTCAAATTTTTTTTACAAATATCAAAAAGCTTCCCACAAATTTTATGTTAATATCATGATGTTAGCAACATCATATTAACTATCATGGTGTTAACATCATCTAACTTATCTCCAATTTAATATGTTAGAGCTGATACATTCATAGCATATTAGCAGGTGCTGCTATCCAAACAAGACTGTAGTTTGGCATGTAGAATATTTTGGACCCAAAACACTCAAAGCCCAGCGCATATACATCACATTGCTTTTGGGCTTTTGACACTATCTAAATGTTTGCATATTTTTTTTATATTGCTAGCGTATTACTGTATTAGGGTGTTTGACATTATGTTTATAAAATAGATTGTGATTAAAAATTAAGTTTTGAAAAAGCATGACGTAACGTGTCTTTTCAAAATTGCATTTTATCTATGTAAAAACGCGGTTAATTAATTATTACCAAACATGTTTTTTACATTATCTATGTTATGCAAACATAATAATAAGATAATTAGTTCAAAACACAATCACCCTTGGTGTATATATAAGTAGATTATATTATACTAATATTCATGAGACCTCCGATAACTTATCATATTCTTACTCTTAAACTACACAAATGTTTTAGGATGCAATTTAGGACTTCCGAAAACCTCCAATAATTCACTTAAACTTGAACTCAATGTCATGGAATCGAACTTCATAATCTTAACCGGCAAGGTTGTAAGCAAACAAAACACACTACAATTATAGAAAACGAAACTACAAGACATATGTGTAATGTGCGCATTACAACAACTTTACAGTCCATGAAAAGATAAACTTTGTGCCAATAATAGCATTCTAAGAGTTGGTAGAATTGGTCAATCACAATAAAGTAAAAAGCGAAAGGTCAACTATCACGATTATATATATATATATAAAAATATATCACAAATTTACAACCACTTTGGTTTGATGAAAACGATCATATAAATTATTAGTTGTATGGCTTTAACGATATTCAATTTAAAGGGTTGTTAAAAATGGTCATCATCAACCAAAACCTCTATCAAATGGACTCAAGAATTTATGAATCAAGAATATCGAGCTTTGTAAAAAAGACAATTGAGAATTTATTTAGATCTTCTAACGTGACACTAGCTAGATATTTAATTTGATTAAGATCTTCTATCAAATTGATTCTTAAGTTTGAAAAAAGTTTCACTTAATTTGTGCTGTTTCGTAAAAGAATGAATAGAATATATGATAAGAAAACAAATAAAATGCACGGACTTGTGAGATGATGATGATCTTGACTAAAAATCAATATTTGTCAAAATGATAAGAAGGTAATTAATTAATTAATTGTTAAAAACAAATCAACTAATTAAGAACACTTATCCAAATAGAGCTTAGATCAAAGGATATATGGCCAGATTGAGTATAAATTATGTAGAGCTAGCATGCATTCAACAACTATAGCACTTAAGCATGATCAGGAAAGGGAAAGGTTCGATAACAAGAGAATAGCTCCAAGTGAAAGCATGTTACCATATGATCGATTAGTTCAAACTTGACGCATGATCACACATGCTATTAGACCCCAGCCCCGTCTTTTTTCCACCAACTAATACACACTTGCTCAACTTGCTTAAAAATCATTACATAAGGTTAATTTTGTAGTCATTCAGTACTATTTCATTTTTATTTTACAAAGAAAAAAGTACGATAAATGTTATTTCTAACATGACTAGAACATCTACGAGTAGCATGATTGTAAAAGTTGTTCCACTCGGCCGAGTAATCAACGAGTAGTCACTACTCGGTGGCAAACTGAGGTGAATATATAAGCTCAAATTGGACTACAGACTCTGTCAGATGGTCGAACTCTGGTTAAAGTTAAACAGGAATAGTGCAACTCGGGTCAAGATCAGCCAAAATTTGTTTTTTATTAAAATTTTAATAAAAATGTTTTAGAATTAGGCTGACAACACAAACTCAAATGATTTAACAATACAAAGAAAAATGATGAAGTGTGAATATCTCTAACTAATATTTATGTTTTAAAACTTTGAAGTATTATTTTTATATTCTATGTAATTGTGTTTAAACTTTAAAATACGAGAGAAAGTACTCGCGCATTGCGGCGGTAAGATAGTGAGGTAATAAGTCATAGGAGGTGATATGTCATAGAGTGTGATAGTCAAATGCCTTAGCCGTACGGGCTACACCATCGGATTTGTCGAAAGTATATCGAATGACATCTCTAATGAAAGAGCATGAAATTTTAAAAACACCCATATAATTTTTCTAATTTATCGATGTACGGTTTTTGGGATAAAGAATTTGAATGAATTACTGAAATAAAATGATTTATGGAGGAGAGAGAAAAATGAGTGGTTGAGATTTGAGGAAAACGAAAAATGAGTGTTTGAGATTTATATAGATGTATTATATATTATGCATTAATTAATAGGTGTACATTGTTGAAAATTTTTGGAGGAAACAAATGTTTTATAATATAGTAGAGATTATGTTTATCTTTTTCTAGAGTATGTTTGAGTTTTAACTTGTAGTCCATTTTTTTAAATTTAATTTCTATTGGATATAATTTCAAAATAATTATTTTTAAATATAAGAATTCCAATTCGATTACCTTGGTTGAGCCAAGTCCTAGTTGCGAGTTCCCAACCATGCCAAGCAGCAAGTACATTGTCAACCAACTACACTAGAAGTCGTTTTGTTGAGCAACATTGAGCTATATTAAAGAAATAAAAATACTTTTAGTCTGTTTGAGTTTATATATAGTAGGACGAATATCCATTTGTATGAACTACTAAATTCACATACTATGCCGGCAACATCTGCCAACAAACTAACCATGCACATAAGATCAGGTTGACTCATATTATATTAGAACTTGTATTTCGCTTAGCTCCAATTGTTTGGTTATGAGCCATTTGTACATTTCATATATATTTTGCATTGAAATTGGTAGTTGGTGTCTCAAGATCCACCATTAAAATGGCAACCACTTGAGGTCCACTCCCATGTCTAGCATTTACTTTAGGAATCTCAAACTTATTACTTTCTTTAATTTGTTACAAGTACTCGTATATTTTTTTGAATTATTTGTCAACTTTTAGTAAAGTCTGCTGTTTGAAATTTATGTATAGTAATATTTTTTAATTGTTATATTAATTATTTCTTGTTTCATATGTCTATACAGTAAATCCCTAACGAGATATATAAAATTTAATGGATACATTAATAACTCGAGATGGTGTTGTAATTGGTGTGAACAAATAAATATCAGAAAATAACTTATACTAGATTTTAAACCCGTATGAATATACGAGAGTATAAAAAGAATTCTAAAAGCAAACAAAATTTAAATAAGTTCATGACAAAATTCGTACTATTGAAATAAGATTAAAACTTCAATCAAAATTTTATTGTATTTAAATTAAGTTATATTTATTTTTAATTAATCAATTTTCAATTTATAAAATAAAACATGATATATATATATATATATATTATATATATATATATATTAGCCATTATATTATGGGAAAGTGAATATAGGGTTATTACACATTCAATTTGGGTGAAACCCTTTACATCCTAATTTTTAATACATAAAAAATAAAAGGGCCCAATCATTTATTCAAATTTGAAAGCAAAAATAAAATTATAAAAATTGAGAGTTGTAATTGAATGATAAGTTATTAAAATGTCTTTTAGTGTATATAAAAAGATTAAAAAAAATAAAACTCAAAATTAAAAGCAAAACTCAGTTTGAGATAATCGACTCGAAATTTGTGATTAGTCGATACATTATTTAAACAACTGTCTTTCGGAGTTTTAGTAAATAAAAATATTTTAGAGGAACCAAGAATTGTTATTAATCAATAAGTGGTTAGGTCACAATTAACGAAACAGAAAAATAAATCACGTGTAATATACAATTAGTTAACATAAGTAATAAATAGATCAGTTTGATTACCTTTAATCGTTGTAGATTGTATTAAAAATGGATTCAAAAACACTGACAGAATGAGACCAAAGTTTAAAAGTATGAAAAGGGCATGTTCAAAAATAACGAAAGATTTATAAATCTTGAATAAAAAACAAATCAGAAATCCTAACTTTGATTATGTTCGAATAGAAAACGAAAACTAAAATTACTATTTTGGTTGTTTTGTTTAGTCGACCAAGAATTCTAAAAACCCAATCATATTTGGTTTCTTTCTTAAATATTATTAAGTCGCCCTTTTGAAAAAGAGTTTATACTAAGTTTGGTTTTTTTTTTCTTATATAAATTATTAAATTATTTAAAATAAGGTTTAAATTGAAAATATTAAGATATATAAAGATGACATCATCAATGTTTAATTTAGACAAATCAAGAATTATGATTAGTTAATAAGCAGTTGTCTTTTAGTATATATAAAAATGAAGATAAAGATAAAGTTTGAATATATGACATAAAATACATATTTCAAAATCTAAGTAATGCTTAATAAAAAAAAAAACAATAATCTAAGTAATGCTTAATAAAAAAAAAAACAATTCCAAATCCCATGCTAATCTTCAACTTCGATCACCTGAAAATCAACAATTGGGGTGTAGGTTTTTCTCTTTTATAATTAATTAATTTATTTGATGTACGAGTATTGTATTTTGAGAATTAAGAATGTTAATGTATTAGACCGTTCCCAATTGCACCTCTCGCTTTGAAGCTCGTCGATCCATAAAAACGTTGATGGCAGCAGCCTCGTTTTTAATATGAAAAACGAGAAAAACAATTTCAATTTTGTATGTGTTTTTAAAATCTTCCATTTATTTTCTAGACATAGTGAACCCTTCCATTTTTAAATTAAAAGTTGGAAACGAAATATTATTAGATCATGTGACATTGTGCATCAACACTTAAGACAGTTAGACCCCTTCAAATACCAGATGGTAATTTCTACATTCATTTTAGGGACCATAGGTATATAAATAAACCTACATTTGTAGGTATAAAAGAAAACAAATAAATGTACAAACATATATATTACATAAGCCGTGCAACACCTAATGTCATCTAATATACACACTTTGTTCCTCGATCGTCCCCACGTTTAAAAATATCTATATCATGTCGATCTATAATTCATATGAAAAGAATATAGTCTTATTACCTACACCTCATATATTGCTCCATAATTTCCTTGATCGATGCTATATATCTTTGGATTTATTTATTAGTGTGGTTTATCTTTATGGCCTTATTCTTCCGGTACTTGTTTTCACCTTTTATTTTTTTGATTTTATATATTAGTCATGTGTTGGTGCTAGTTGTTTCTTTGTTCGGGTGACATTTCCCTTGTTTTCCTTATATTTGTTCCTTTGTTTTTGGATTCTTTTGTCACTTTATCTACATATCTATCCCACTAAAACGTACCTTTTTCCAAAGAACCATCCACTATTAATTCATGTGAGTGATATTCGTATTATTTATTTTGATTAATGTTATATAACTGTGTATTGCTGACTTATATAATCAATTATTTAATTTGTATATTGTGGTACATACTTTAATCAAAAATAGTTGTACTAATATCACTTTCACATTATTTCATAACTAGTATTAATATCTATACCAATTTTTTTAGCAAGGTTAAGTAAATAAATTTAAATAAGTTGAAGATCAGCGGTTTTCTTATATTTTCATTGTTTCCAAAAAAGTATTCATCTATATTTTATTTTTGTTATAGTTAGTAACTAGATTATTACCCGCGTAAGATGCAAGAATCATATATAATTAATGACATGTTAGATTTTTATTATATCATAAGTTGACAATATTTAACCAGGTAAGAATTAAATAACTAAATAACATGAAGTTACGTTAGTGGTTGTTTAAATTCTGGTTTACATTGATAGTTGAAAAATGGATATAGTATCTATTATAAGTCTCGCTAAAAAAGGTCTTCGTTTCTTTGGATGTGCATGTTTCGTTCATCTGGATATGTCTACATTGTCATTGTACTTGCATTTTAACGTTCTGCTTGAATAAGTTAGTTATACACTAAAATTACTAAGCAATTTAATTATCAACTGTACCCAATCTCTGAGCGGGGTACTGGGGAGGTGAGATGTAGACAGTCTTATCTCTACCCAAAGGTAGAGAGACTGCTTCCATAAGGACCTCCGGCCAAGAAGATGTAAAAGCCGTAAAAGGGTAAAGTGTTTATACCTGTCTGTCGAGAATATGATAAGACGATATACCTGTTAACTGGGTCCGCTGAGTATGACTACCTTATGATTAGGGGAGGGTAGCAACTTAATAAACTTGAAGTAAGTGTAAAACTTGAGGGGTGGGTTGGATGATTCCTAATCTATGCCATACTTGTAAAGATGTAATTGTACTATATGAGTCTTTAGTATCTTCCTAGTGTCAGTTGTCATAACAAAAGTTTCCAATCATGCGATTATTAAAAAGCTATCTTTATTAACTCACCAAAACATCTCTACCGTGTATACTACCACTGAGTCACAGAATGATATGGATGAGAGTCGAATCCAGTAGTAAATTTTTAGTGTTTGGTAAGCTTATAATTGTTATGGTTATACAGTAATTTATTGGCTTATTTAGATTCTTTATGATCATGAGCCACTTTCTTTTAGCTTATTTAATTTATTGTACTTGAGCTTATAATCATATCGTGGATTATATATATTCTTTCAAAAATTTATACTTATACTAATACATCGATCTCTCGAATTAATCAATATGTAACCATGTTTTTTCGTTATTTTATACTAATATATCTTAAACACCGTGAGCAAATCCAACACTCATAAATAGTATATAGCCTTACAAGGTAGACATAACTAAACCACTTAATTATGAAGTTGACGCCAATACGAAGTAATAAGTTGGATCAGATATCAAACACTTCTTAATTATACGATTTCGTTATAGCACTTTATGTAAACGTACAGTCTCTCCATTTTAGATAAAGATAAAACTGTCTATCTTAATTATACCTTCCTATAACAAGAATTGAGTGTTGTTGTGTTAATTATAGGATTAAGTACCATTTTTATTATTTGTGTATATTGAATAGAAAAGCATATCCCAACAAAACATTAAAAAAGAAAATAAAATATAGTCCCAACCTCTCCAATCTTCATTGCCTACTCAAATTTCTATACTTGGATCCCATCCTCCCTCCATTAAAAGAACCAAAACCTTACAAGATCACATATTATTCACATTTCTCTCTTTCTTTCTCACTTCTTTTCTATCTCTCTATTTCTCATGAACAACAAAATATTGTTCTTCTTGATATAGACTATATATATAGCTATAGTTGCAATAACATTCTTTCATCATATCTTTACATTATGGCACTTCTTACTTTCCCATCTTCTTCTGAAACCCATAAGATACATCAACCCACACACCACACCAAGATGAGAAAACAACACCACCAACAAAAACCTAATCCTAACCCAAACCCTAAACCTATACCCAAATCCAAGCCAAACCCCAAACCTAAATCAAAATCCAAATCCAAACCAAAACCCGAACCAAAACAACAAAACCAATCTTCTTCTTCTTCTTCATCATCATGGGATCAATTCAAGAACTTATTGACTTGCAAACAAATGGATGTTGTAGGGTCAAATAAAGTCAACAATGACCCGGTAAATAAAAACCCGAATAATAACAATTATTCAAAACTAAGTTCTTGTAGCTCCATATGTAGTTTTAGAGATGTTGTGCATGGGAATACAAGAGTTGTTCATAGAGCTGATAACTCTCCAGAAAGTAGTAGTACTACAACTACTAGTACTAATGCTGGTCTAGATTTCGGTCTTCTTAGTAACCGAAAAAAACAACAAATGAGTCATGATCAAATAATGGGTCGTCGACATCATGGTTCGTCTTCGAATTCTTCAAAAACTTTAACTACTACTGGTTCAGTGAGATCCAATAATAATATTGTTCATGGAAGTACTAATTACACATCATGTTCAAGAGGAATGCAGTTTAGAAAGCTTTCTGGATGTTATGAATGTCATGCTATTGTTGATCCCTCAAGGTCTAATTTAATACTAACACTCATCTTTTTTTTTTTGCTTTTTCATTTATAATGCATCTTTTGATATAATTGGATTTGTTTAATGATTTTCAAAATGATCTTGTTTTTATCATGCAAAAGTACCTATATGGTTAATTTGATCAGGCAGATGGTCATAAATATTTAACCAACCAATCTCTATAATTTATGTGGCAGTACGTATAATTTACTTAGCAATAAATAATACTCGTAGTATGATTCTCAAATTCAAGTGTACTTAGCATAGAAAAATTTACTACATTGATTTAGACACAAGTTTGTTTCTCAAAGAAAAAATTGCTACAATTACATGAGATTTAATTAAATTGTTGACTTATACTTTATTTTTAAATGATCTATAGGTATACAATACCAAGAAGTACCATATGTGTGTGTTCTCAGTGTGGGGAGGTGTTTCCAAAAATGGAGAGCTTGGAGCATCATCAAGCTGTTAGACATGCTGGTAAAAGTCTACTTAACATAATTATCAATAGATATATTTTGATAGTTTAGCTGTCAATATCAAGATATATATAATACAAGTTGAGATAAACTAGGATATGATTAAAATCTTTTCAAAGTTTCTTCTTCAACTTGACTAGTCAAGTAAAGAATCTTAATCATTAGATTAAAATGAAGGTTCAAGATGTAACGATATCATGATCTTTAAACTAAGATATTGATCACATAGTTGTCGACTCGTAAAGCTCGACTCGACTTGAAATCTGATATTTTGACTCGTGACTCGAAACGTAACTCGAATCGTAAGAGTCAGGATATTTGAAAATATGATATTTTTATAATTATGTGCAAGTATTTATTGTAGAAATATTGTAATGTGTTTATGTATTAAGCTAAAAATAAAAGATAGTATTAAAATCAAATCAAATTTAAAAACATATAATAGAGTTATGTTAAAAAAAAATTTTAAAAATAAAAAAATTTTAAAAATTATTTTGTGACTCGTGACTCGGAACATGACTCGAACCGACTCGCATCACAAAACACGAGTCATCTTACGAGTCTGGAGTAAAGCGAGTCATCCCCTCGAGTTGCCTTGTTTATCCTTTATTTTGATTCGACTCGTACGAATTTGACAACTATCATTGATTATCTAACTAAATTTATAAGTTAAGTATTAATTAAAATATAAGTTATAAAAGTATAGTGGTCTTTTTATAATTTGAAAAGTTAATTAACTTTTCAACAACTACATTAAATCTACAATCGTTATAGATTACACATCAACTACATCAAGTGTTTATATATGGTCAAGCTATGTTAACCACATAGTTTCAACATCATTTGAGATATGCTCTTTTAAACAAAAATCAAAGTATAAATTATTTAATGTAAACACAAAATAATCAAATAATATATGAATGTAACTGTCATCATAGTTTTGAAGCCGTCCATCCTCTATTAGTAAATGCATTGGATGCATTCACACGAAAAACACATATACATAAATCATTTATTTTCAAATAAGAAATTATAATAGTACTATTTCTACATATGCAGTGATATATCTTTGTAACTTTGCCCACAAGGCCCTTTGAATGCATTGATTTCTTACTGTTTAAGCTCATTTGACATCTGCCATAGTAATATGAAAAAAATAAAAATTCTATAACTGTCAGTATCATAATATAGAGAAAAACTAGTAAAAATCAAGATATTATAATAAATAACAATAACAGTTACCTATTAGTTTCCCTTTAGCTATTTGTAAAGTAAGATCTGATTGATGAAAAGTTATACTCATGGTGTGTTTGAAGATATATTTTTAATATATGACACGTGTCTAGTTTAAATTTTTCATTTTTTTCTCATCTTAATACTAGTTAATCATCCCAGGTTCAACCCGGACATCTTAATTAAAACAATAAAACAAAAAAATATATTATAAAAATATATGTAACGTTTGTTATTGATACAATAACTATGATAACGTAATAATCTTAAATAAAATTGATTATTGTAGTATAAAAAAGTCATTTTATTTCAATAATTGATTAGGACTTTTTTTATTAAACATTTAAAAGTTTTTTTTTTTTTTTTTTTACTTTATGAAAATTTAAAGATCATATGACATCATAGTTAAAATAAAAGTCTTTTAAGAAAAATTATGGAGTTGCAATATCATAAAATTACCAAAATTAGTTGTGGAAAATAATTCTTTTTTATTTATTATAGAGAAGATATGAGAATTTAATTAATTGGTATCTTATTCTCGTTGTTGAACACAATTTTGAACATATAATTACCATCGTGTATATAACTATATATATGAATTATTATTGTAGATGGTGTTAGAAATTTGTCTTTTAAAAGAAAATTTGATATTTTTGTTCTTAATATAAAAAATACCACCACCGACACAAATATTAAATACAAATATCAGAAAATAAAATGGAATAGTAAAATACGAGTTGTAAATAGAGCATTCCTGTCAAAGTGTCATTCATGCCATTAATTGCATTTGTTTTATGAATCAAGCGCATCCATTTAACCCAGTTATTAATTCAATATATTGTTTTCTTTTTCGATAGTATCCGAGCTGGGTTCAGATGATTCGGGTCGAAACATAGTGGAAATAATATTCAAATCTAGCTGGCTTAAAAAAGACCATCCGATCTTTACAATCGAACGGATACTAAAAGTCCACAACACCAGCCGTACCATCCAACGTTTCGAAGACTGTCGTGACGCAGTCAAGTCACGCGCTACGGCTACCACCACCGCTTCCCGACGCGCTGCAGATGGAAACGAGCTACTCCGTTTCCACTGCACCACTCTCGCGTGCTCTCTCGGTGCCCGCAACTCGTCCACCCTCTGCTCTGCCATCCCTGGATGCGGTGTCTGCACCGTCATCCGCTACGGGTTCCAGAACCCAAAATGTGGCGGCATTGGTGCAGGAGGGGATGGCGGAGCAAAGGGCGGTGTGCGGACTTCCGCGAGCAGCGGGAGGGCACATGATTGTTTAGGAATTGATACACATGGTCGGCGGGCAATGCTTGTTTGTAGAGTTATTGCCGGAAAAGTCAAGCGCGTGGCAGAAGGCGCGTCGCCAGATGAGGATGGGCCTTATGACTCTGTAGCTGGCAACGCTGGGTTGTACTCTAATCTCGAAGAGTTGTACGTTTATAATCCGAGAGCTATCCTTCCTTGTTTTGTTGTTATTTACAAAGCACTTGAAAGCTGACGTCAATACCGAGAGTGTTGCTATATTTATATATGGAGTATTATTTATTTTTTCCTGTAAATGATTAATCTCTTAACATATTCTCTTATAAATCTTTTTAAAACCGTATAAATATAACATTCGGATTTCACGAACTTTATTTTTTATTCTCTATTCATTTTCCCGATTGTCATCTTCAAGTTAATAAGATTTATAAGAGAATGAGTTAAGAGGATATGTCATTATTTTTTTTTATTAGTGTGGTTTTACCTTTTTAGTTATTATAGACTTGTAAGTTAACTAATAGTTAACGGAACCAGTTAACCTTTATATTTGTTTTGCCTTTGTAAATGGAATTGATGAATCTTTGTGGAAGTATTATGCGCTAGCAATTTCGACTCAAATGGACGTTTTAAAAGTCCAAACTCTAATTTAAAATGTGATAATTTTGATAAGTAAATAATGACTCTAATGAAAGGGGCAAGTGTCTAACCACTAAAAAGGAAACAGATGTCTTTTTATATACTTTCTTTGTCTTAATTTAAATGTCATAGTTTGATATTTTCAGTTTTTCATGGTTAACTTTGATCGTCTAGAATTCTATTTGTGTTATGTGATACTTCATGTAATATATATGAATCGATTAATTTTTCAATACATTTTATAATGATATAACTTTTGCCAAGAATTATAAAACATAAACAACAATATTAATAGTCAAAGTCGTAAAAAAAAAACTTCAACAATCAAACATACATTTAAATTGAGACGAAAGGAGTATCTTATTTAATTAATTGATCATAATATAATATATGAGGATGAAGTGTTGTTAGGAGTCATGTGAAAATGAAAAAAGATGAAATGTTATATGTTGATGTGTAAGACTGAAAGGAGTGGTGCCAACTTTGGCCGACTCTCGCCCCAAGTCACTATAAGTCGCCCCCCACATCACCCCCTTGCTCGACTTGTGTTTTGCCCGACCTACACAGCTCGCCCATTTGTGCTCCAAAGTTAGCCAAAGTCGCCATGAACACCACCCCCCTCGCCGACTTCTCCTAAATCCACCCATTTTTATCTTTTTTACATACAGCACTCCCCTAGCCCACATGCCACATGGCACAAGTCGCCTTACTCTCCAAAATCCACCCATTTTCACCTTTTTTAAGGGACAACTCTTGTTACACCACATGACACATGACGTAAGTCGTCCCTCCTTCCCTTTCTTTCCACTCCTCTTAGTCTAAGTGATTGATGAAGAAACAATGACTATTAGTCTATCACTATTGTCACGTACATGCCTAGCTAATTACAGTATCAATTACGGGGTATCAATTATTTATATTTTTAATAATTTAATCAGGAAGGATCTTGGAAATTAATTTGACTACACATAAAACCGTGCTTCTTCTCTATTATATTAGTGGAAACACATGCACATTCAGCGATGCTTCCAGTGATTTGGACTTGGAGCTCCTATATAGATTTCAGTGACTGATTATTATAATTTGTAGTAGTTACGAAGATAATTTTCAATTTTGTCTATTGTTTCCTCCAAAGATTCTTGATCTTTTAGTTATTTTAATATCTTGGAAAGAAATGGAAGATGTTGTTTCGTTAAACATCCATTATTTCATTAGAATGCAGAAATGTGGATACAAGGATTGTATATTTGTATTCGGCAATGCATGTTTATTTGCTGATGTGGTTCGAAAAGTTTAGGCTTTAGAAACTATTTTAATTTGGAGGTAGTCAAAACAATTTTTATAAACAGTTACGTACTAAATACAGCCTTGAAACAAAATATCTAGCTAGCTCTCAGTTAAATAAAAGCTTTGCCATTATCGAACCAAATTAAAGAGTAATTCATGAGTAGTTGATTTATTTAAGCTCTTTTCCATTTCAAAATTAGTATTAAAGTTTTACATCATATAATATGTACTTATTTTATTTGGAGTCAGCATCTTAAGTGGAGTGAGTGTATGCTTAGTTATTTTAAAAAATAATAATACTGATAATAATAAAATAATTTGGTGTTGTCAGCCAACTAATATTTATGTGAAAATTGTTGGGGAACCGGGATTCGCATGTTAGCATGCTTTTACAGGCTGATCAACTGTCTCTACATCCGTTGACCCTCCTTAATTTATAATCTATATATTGTTAGTTTGTCAATTGTCACCTCAAAATTTTTAAGAGTGATCGAGAGCGCTCATTAAAGATTTTTTGGATTAATATATGTGAGCCTGTGAGGTGCCATATCTATATATGATGGAGTAATAAATATCTATAAAATATGAACTATGATAGATTTATTGCAAAGATGAATGTGTATGGAACGATTTTCTTTATAATAAAAAGCTAAAGAAAATATACATACGAATTTGTATGATAAGAATATGTCGAGGTACATGATAAATTTAACCATAAAAATAAAAATAATATAAAATACTAATACTAATACTTAAAACGATATCAATGAAACATGACAAACATGTTAAATTTATAGAGACGTTTGATACGTACACTATACGACATTATGGTTGATGACATAGGTCTGATCCAGTATATTAATTTGAAAATCTTGGACTCAAGCCCACTACAATAAGATTTTTGGATCTTTTGAACAGTTGGTCCAGCCCATATATATAGGCCTGGTCGCCTGGAGAGAATCCGAATGTCCCCAGACCCCAATGATCAAAAAAAATTGGCACGCGATTTTAGAGTTTAGAAGATCGAGCTGGAACTTCTTTTTTTTTTTTTTCTTTTTCCTTTATTTTCTAAAATACCTGAAAAAACCTACAAATTTCACTTTCAGTTCGAAAACTTGAGTCATAACTTAGTTTAATCAGAAGAATTTGCCTCCTGTTGCTAAAAAACGCACCAAAAAACAGAATATTTTTTCTATTTCTTCTTCATCAATGACAACTGAAGCAATTGTGCATGAACATATCTTAAAAAGCCCTATTCTATAAAGCATAATCTCGATTCTTAACTACTAGTTTACTATGGTTTGGTTTTATGTTAGGGTAATGATCAATTCTCCTAAATTATTAGCCTAAAAATCCTCCTAATTAATAGGATTGTGACATGTTGAAAATCAGGGGGTGAGATTAGGAAAGAGAATTAGTGAATTCCATGTGTTAACAAGTGAATATATTAGAAGGATTGGTTAGGAGTATTTATCATTTTCTTATACATGGGGTAATCAATTGATTTTACACTTTTGTTGCTACTTTTTGCAACATAGCTTTTGAGGTTTTACTATCTAAAGTATCTACTGTATTATTTATGAGAGTTTAAATTCTTGAATTCGTCACGTACTAATTTTATTATATACCTATTAACTTTCAATTTTACACCGATATGATATTTTTAATCGGATCATATCAGTGAAAAATGAAAAAAAAATCACAAGATAATGAAGGATTGCTAAAAAGAGTTGCATAAATCTGGTTAAAAGTTCTAACTTTAATTGATTTACCATAATGTTGAATTGGTATCAAGTTTAATCTTAACATTTTTTGAAGAAATAAAGGTACAGAAAGTTCTATTAAGAACAATGCACCATGCCCATCAAGATTAAACATACTATATTTACCTTTATTATAGTTAAAGATTTATGGTCTATTAACATGTCATAACGGATTTTTTAGTCATACAATTGTACAAGCAATTTTAATTGGTCTTATATTCTTCGAACTTTAAAAGTCATACATGTATAATAAGTGTTGTAAATCTTGGTCGTCTCGGCCAAGATATCGGATCAAATATCGAAATCGGCCAGTCCAGGAGACGGGATGGCTAGGATCGGTCAAATATCGGGTCAACGCTGGTCAATGTTGGAAAACTCATTGAATCGGGTCAAAGTAAAAAAAAAGCTTTCTTTTAAAAAAAAATCTATATTCTCAAAATACATCATATATATATATATATATATTTGTTATTTTTTTGAAAAAGTTATACAAAGGTTCAAGATTTATGAGTTTTTAATATATATTTAAACTTTTATTACATATATTTACATAAATTATTATTATTATTCACTATTCACCCAATCCGATATCTCCCAGATTTTTTAAAATCTCCCGTCTTTTCAACCTCACCGATCCAATCCTGATCCTCGAGTTCTACAACCTTTAATACTTTCAACCACCGTTTTGAAAAAAATGATAGGGAAAAATAAAAAATGTCAGCCTAGAAACAATTGCATGAATCTGGTTAAAGGTATCACTACCATATCTATTCATAGTTTTAAAGTTTAATGATCATACAGGTCAATAAAATAATTAAATAAACACATTAACAACTATGTAAATATCAAAATTTGATTAGGATCAAAATTTCCAATTACTAAACATTACAAAAGTTTAATATCTAGTAATTATATATACAAAAGGAAATCATTTTCATTGTCCGTTGTTGTCACAAATCAAAACGAAGATGTACATAATCCGTAATTCGTAAACGTCTATAACTTAATTTGTTATAGGACATTAATATAATACAAGTACATTGAATCTAAAAAGCAAATTAGTGATCAAATCAACCAACATTGTGATTAGATTCCACAAGTAAAGGAAAACAAAAAGCAAAGAGTTGATTAAAAATGAAACAAAATCATTAGTCCAATGTTTAACAAGATTAAGGCCCACTTATGTTCTTATTTTTCATTGGCCAGGAAGTGGTTTCATAAATGTTGTATTGAGTTAATCACCAGACAAAAGGAATAGTCTAATCATCAATCAACTCGACACTTTTGACAAGGAAAAGGAGATTTGCATTTTGTACTTGTATCTTGCATTTGCTTTTCTATGAATGGCAGAATGGGGCAGAATGGGTGTAAGGGGTTGAAAAAAACTATACCCAATTAATCCAACCCAACCCGAATGAATTTGGGTTATTCGGATTTCAAGTTTGTTATTTGGTTAACTAAACTCATATAAATTTAAATGGTTTCGGTTATGGGTGAAATTTATTTTATTTGGGTTAACCCGAATAACTCATATAATTTTTTTTTTTTATCTATATGATATTTATAGGAGTACTATATAGTTGACTCAATCTTTATACTTTTATTTATAAATTACTAAATATGATTCTCTACTCGGTTATTTTTGTATCGTAAGTATTATGGTAGACAAAAATCAAACATACCATTTTGCCTTTTGTTAGTATTATACAAAAATATTACTATATTACGAATATAATAGTTATACTATATACATCTTGTATCAAAATTTCATATAATAATAGCTTAATTAAATTTTACTTCAATAGTTTAGTTAATTAATATTTGCATTATATATTCTCAAGATTGTTTAATTAATTAAATGTTTTATATCATTTTTAATAGTTTATAATTTATATATTTTACATATGTATGACTATTTATCGATTAATATAACCATGTTGCACTAAATTAAAAATTAGATAATCAATACCTTTGAGTATAAACAATTTGTTAATTTACATTTTTACAAAGTAAGATTTTCAATGTTTTTAAAATTAAAATTATATTGAAGTATAACTAGCCAACGTTTTGTTTTGTTTTTTTTAAAACAACTAATTTTTATTTATAATACAATGCTACGACAAGGCGTCGAAGCATAACTCAAACAATTAAAATTACAATAAAAAAGAAGGACTCATTGCCCATAATGGCCATGAAAGACTAATTTTCCTATCACGACTAAAAATAAAAAAAAATGATAAAGAGACAATAGAGTGAAAAACCTACTGACCGATTCATCACTTGCACGATAGATAACCTGATTTCTATGTTTCCAAAGCGACCACCACCATACAAAACAAGCAGCTTCTAATATTCGTTTAAATTTGGACGGATAGCCAACTTTTTGTTTTAAGTTTAGTACGCTTCATAGTCCACTTAAATTTTTATTTGGGTTACCCAAAGCCCGACCCAAACAACTCAAACCCGAATAACCCAAACCTAAATAATCCGAATCTTATTCAGTTTGGGTTACGGGTGAACTTATTTTTCATCAAAATCCGAATAACCCGAACCAAATAACCCGAAACCCGAATAACCCGACCGATCAACACCCCTAGTGCAGGGTGTTTGGCCTAGCTTTTATTTGAAGTTTTGTAGTTTTTCTAAATTTTTCTAAAGCAAAATAAACAACTTAAGCGTTTAGTTGAGCTTTTATGACTATGTTTTTGTGCTTATATAAGCCAATTTTAAGAAGCAACGTTGACAAAGCTTTTATAATAGGAACCTTGAAATCTAAGGTGAAAAAACCATTTTTATGTAAGCAAATCCAAACACTTAGATACCAACTTGTAAACTTATAAAACAGAAGCAAAAAACTACTTTTTATAAACCAATAAATAAAAGTTATGCCAAACACCCCCTAGTAGTATTTATAACCACAAGTTGGTAGCCTAGTTGTAAAAACTTGATACATGCCTCGATTTATATTATCAGCATATTAGTATTTTATTACTTTTTATAATTTTTGTAGCTAAAGTTCGAGAAGAATTTAGACTATATAATTGTTGGTGTAATTCTGGCCTCTAACAAGTTGCTATTTGGCATTTATATATATCTTTAATATATATAATGGGAAAAGTGAATATAAGGTTGTCCGACATCTAAGCTTAGATGTGGAACCCTTCACATACTAATTTTTTAATATATGTTGAATTTTAATTAAATCACATGGCTCTTTGATTTTTATGGATTAAAAAAACAATATGTGAGTATTCTACACATAAGCTTAGCTACCTAACAGCCTTATATTCTCATCCCCATATATAATTTGTTGTTAAAAAGAAGTTTTGATTTCTAAAAGTAAATATGCTTTGAGATCCAAAACTTCAATAGAACAAAAAAAAAAAAACCCGAACTAGTAGTAGTTTTTGGAAAATGACTTGAAGTCTGGAAAAATTGATATAACGTGACAGATTTTATGTTACAGGAGTGATTTGGCACAAATTTAAGTCTTTAATAAACTTATGTTTTGATTTTTCAAACATGTACATTAACTAAACAATAAGAGGATCCTGACATCGCTATCACAAACAAATTAAATTATATAGAAGTGAACAAAGTTTTGTTGTTTCTTTTGGATTCCGGGTTAGTTAAAAGTTAAGTTTGCCACATAATGGACAAAGTAGATTGTTATATCAGGGATAAAAATTTAATAGTAAATGCCAAGTCATAATCAATGGCTCACCCATACAGAGGAGTAGGGTGCCAAACTGCCAATTATCCATTTACAATGTCTACAAAACCCTATATATATTAGTATTATTAATAATTATGTGTTAGTTTATTTTTGTATATGGATTAAGTGATCATACATTTGTTTTTTTTTTTATTAAATTATAAAACAATTATTTTTAATTGACTTGATAGATTAAGTAAGTTGTTTTAAAAGACAGTAAAAAATAATTTATCACGCGTGCTGTATAAAAAAAGTTAGGTTATGTGTTTGGACGCGGGATTAATTTTATAAACTACAACAATTTATTTTTATAAAATGATGATGTTATAACAATTGTTTTTTATTTAATATATCCGTGCTGATTTATAATATTAAGACGAAAACAAATGATGATACTATTATTGAAAATTGACATATAGTCGTTTAAAAAAAACAAATTAGATAATTACATTTTAATTTACATTAGATTTAGGCATAAAAAGAAATAAATTATAAATCAATTAAAAATTGATTTAAACTTTAAATAGGATGATGTCATAAATCAAGAAAATAAAAAAGAAACAATCGATATAAATAAGTGTAATAATGACAAGTAAATATTATTTAAAAAATAATGATATCATAAAAATCTTGTTTTATTTATATATAAGAGATTTATATTATATTTATCAGTATGTATGACTATTTGTATAAGGTACAAATTAAAAGACATAGTTTATGCCATTTGAAAAGTTAAAATATGGCTTGTTTAAGTGGCCGGGATATATAGGGCAGATAATTAGCATGATTTGGGCACATGGTTAGAGACAATAAAGAACTTGATAACATTCTTTTGTTGATACTCTCATGATGTAATCTCATACAATAATAAGACCAAAGTCTCATTCTTTTTATACAACTCTTCTTAAAACTAAAGTCTCATTCTTTTTATACAACTCTCCTTAGTGACACCCATAATAACATTATACTTCTCGGAGACAATTCCAGCCCTTAAACCCAAGATATGTTTTATCCTCAAACACCCAACTTTGTCATACAAATACAAGGTCATCAACCTCAACCTCTTCAAAGACCAAATTTCTCAGCCATGAAGATGTTCAATCACTTTCGACGTATGTTCATGAGGTTTATGCTTACAATTCCGTCTTCCAAGAGGACCACAAGTTCGGGTGGGGGTTCAGCAGGTTCAAGAAGACGATCATGTGATCGGCCGGAACCCCCAAGGAGTTCATGCAATTCCTCTTATTATTCTTCTAGCACTCATTACAATGAAGCTATTTCTGATTGTATCGAGTTCTTTAACAAGTCATCAACTTCTTCATCTTCACCTACTTTTTCGGAAGATGGTTGTAGGAATTCGGATGTTATGGTGTGAATATGTTTTCTAATAATGTTTTTGCTATTTTATGCTTTGTGATTAAGATATATTGATAATGGAAACTTATATGGTCTTAACTAATTTTTCTCTTCGCGGGTGGGTTTAAGAAAAAATATTGCGTTCATATATATGTATTATTTTATTACACTTAATTACTTCTTATTCTTATTTTATTTTATCCCTTTTACGAGCTTGGGTGATCCCACAGTTTTTTGAGCAGACTATTCCAAGTGTGATTCGCTTTGCAAACACACGGTCATAACGGGTGTATCTTTGTGGCCACGAGGGCCTTATGCCAATGATAGAACTAATGACCTCTACATTAACGGGCACAAGTCGTTGCCTATGGACCATCACCAAACCCTATTAATTACATACAATGTTTGTGTGAGGCTGAAATTCGATCTCGTGCTAATGCAAAAATCATAAGTCTTAACAAGTAAACAAAACCTACTATACTGTTTAACTGCCTGTTTTTTTAGCATGAAGTACTGAATGTATTAAATGGCTGAATATATAAATAATGTTTGTATGTATTAAGTAAAAAAATAGGTAATTGACGGTTATTTTTATTGATTATAAGTAAAATAAAAACATGAAATTTAACTGAATGCATAATGTTCTTAATTGTTAAGTATATTAAGTAAAAAAACAAAACATGTCTTTAGAGACCTTGCTAATACAAGTGTTTATCAAGATAATACCACAAATATACATAATGTAAGTATGTAACAATTGCTATTAGTATCAATTGGGGCGTTAGGTAGGATAACCCAGCTGCCCGCTTGTGGGTTTAGGGTTTCTAGGTTTGTGCTCTACATAATATTGTTCGTTAATCATTAATAATTTGTAACCTACGGGTTTCTATGATCTAATATGGTATATAGTGGTTTAATTTTTAGATTTTTTGGTGAAATAGTCAACATCAATTTGTAAATCAAGTTTTAGCGATGATATATTGTTGTTGCAAAAGTAGTATACCAGACAATGGTAGTGCCAAATACGTCAAACCGCTTAAAACCGGTACTCTCAATGTCACTGCCGGTTCAAACCAACATGTAGTTGCTAGTTGTATGATTAACCAACATGAGATTATGTTTTGAATTCCAATTTCATTACTTTACTAACCAAACATCCTCATAAATGGAATTTAACATTCTAATTCTAAAAAAAGTCATTTCCATGAACCAAGCACCCTCTTGAAATAACTATTTATAATCCTAGTGGTACTTCAGTTCATATATATTCAGTTTACAATAATACCTCCAAATTTTTTATCGTATATTTCGAAATTTCTATAAACGCGCAACATATGGATTTTGAAATTCTGGAATTTGTATACTCAAAGGCCCCTATCGGCCCAATGACTGATGGCAGCCCAAGAATGAAGCATATGCTCTCTGCTAAAGGATCAATAAAGATAGTAAAATATATGCTAGAGCAGTGGAAATATATCCTCTTAAAAAGATTATGATGATTATTAGGCCAATGTTTTATGAAGATATACAATTTCTCTCATAAAGATGATGTACCTGTAATAAATCTGCAAAGGAGGATTTAATACAAAACAGGAAAAAATTAAAAAATAAAATACATGAATAATAGAAAATAGACAGGGTTGGGGGCAAGGGCTCATAGTCACATAAAACGCGGTACGTTTCGGTACGGGTACGCGGTTCGGGTACGTAATACACTAGGTGTGACGAATTCGGTACGGATGGGGTAGGCTCATTTCGGTACGAGGCGGTACGGATCGGTACGGTGTACCATGTATTCGGTACGATGTACCAAAAACATAAGTAAACAAAACTTTTAAATTTCATAAAATAAAGATAAAAATAACATGATAAAATCCAATAGAATAACAAAACAACTATAAAGTTGTTATTCTGCTCGTTTCCTTTTTCCTTCATCATTGTGAACTTAAAAGATACACTCTTTTGCCGCTCAAATAAGTTCTGGAATCCTAGTTTGAAAATTGGGTAGTCAAAACGGAAATAATTCGTGTACCGGTACATTTGAGCCATTGATATTTTCGATTTCGTTCATCGTATCAGTGGGAACGGGTCACGTTTTTTCTTTTCTTTTTGGTTCGTCGTACCACCTTGATTTGGTTCACCGTACCACTAGCGATCGGAACGCTAGCGAATTCCGTTTTGGTACACTTTGTACCAATACGAGATACGCGGGTTTATGAGCGTTTTATGTGACTATGCAAGGGCTCCTCCGAAAATTTATATTTTTGACATTTTGTTATAAGTTTTTAACATTTTACCTTCTTTTAAAATTATTTTTTATGAATTTTTTAATTTTGCTTCTTCCGAAATTTTTCTGGTACAATCTCTAGAAATAAAAATAGAATTTATACATGTATATGAATATATGATATTATAGATGGAGTAATACAGCTTGCTTTTGGCAATGGTTTCGTAGATCAGATAATTCTCCGAAACAACAATATAATTTGAAACATCAAGATTCCAAATAATTATTGACATATGTACATGTTAACAACGGGCAAATAAGCTGTTTTTATTTGAAATTCTGCTATTAAGAAAGTTTATTGTTATATTGATTTAACATATATCGAGCCAAAGGAGGAGAGAATATATATAGATTTCGATTGATAATTTCTTTGCGTCTGCTCGGGTTTTAGGCTTTGAGTTGAAAGTGCCGCTTCATATAAGTTAATGCAGCTGAAGTTTGGGCTTCATATCTTTTGGGCCCGTGCCCTTACTTTGGGTTAAAACTATTTTATTGATAGTTCGATAATAAACAAGTAGGACATACAAAACCACCTGATGTTAAACGTTACTAACCAACCATTGAATTTGTATTTGTGGCTTGTGAGACTTAAAACTTTCAGGTTTTGGAGCAAAATGCTCACCAGATTGGAGATTGGGACTTTCTTGAAGATAGTCAAAGTCAGGTAGTTGAACCTAAATTGTCGTTAAAAAACATCAAACGTTACTAATAATGAATCTAAAATTAATATGGGCCTTAATTAACTTCTTTAGTAATCTGAACTTTGAAGGACAAGGATTCAATGGGTCATATATATCCATAATGAAATTACAATCTTTGTGTTGTCAACTTGTCATTGCCAAATTTCCTTTGGGTGAGCTTTACTTGGTTCAAGTTTGTTGTGGACTTGAATCTCATGAATTAGTCAAAAAAGAAAATAAAAATATATGCAACATTCTGAATATATAGTATTGATGACTTACTGTAACTTTTTTATTTGATGTTACAGTATTCACTAAGGGGCAGTTTGGTTCGCTGATTGTTTTTGATGAAATTGAAATCTATCAAAAGAATCGGAATTTAAAGAAATCGGAATCTGAAAGTTTTAATACTTGATTGGAATTCAATTAAAAGAATTTGAATATAAATTATGTCAAATGACAAAATTGTCCTTTAATACATTTTTATGTTTTTTTTTTTTAATTTCAATATAACCTTATTATATATGTCTTCATCTATGTAATATAATAATAATAATAAATAAATAAATATTAAACATGTATAAGTAACAATAACAAATAATGTATACACCTTGATTGATATGCACAGACCACAAAGCACACTACCATGTACACCAAAAACAAAACTTATCACTATTTATCTTTTCCTACGGCTTTAATGGGTTTGTTCAGCACCACTGCACCACACACCACACAAACCACCATATTTGAAAGCCCCTTATTAATCTCTCTAGCGATCTAGCATACTTAAACAACAAACAGTCGGCAGTGGGGGTCGCATCAACGGTGGTGGTCGTTACTCCACTAACCATCGGCAGCGGATGATGATTTCTGTAAAATTTGGTAGCCAACATTAACAAACCTTATTGGTGGTGGATGATGATAGAAGAATCTTGCAATAGCATCAAATATATATATATATAATATATATATATATATATATATAGGGTAACACTCCGGTGAGAACACTTTTAAAATAAGAACAGTGAGAACACCTTAAAAACATCATTTTGATGCATTAAAAGTCCATAAAACTAACATAGTACATAACTAATTATCATTATTTAAGTGTTTAACAACACATTCATCCGTTAAAATCGAAATAATCATGTTTTTTGTTTTGTGCATCCATCTTGGATGCATATTCATCAAAATGATGCATCCAACAAAAAACATGATTTTTTCGATGTTGATGAATCAATGTGTTGTTAAACACTTAAATAATGATAATTAGTTATGCACTATGTCATTTTGATGGACTTTTAATGCATCAAAATGATGATTTTAAGGTGTTCTCACCGTTCTTATTTTAAAACTATTCTTATTTGATTGTCCCCCTATATATATATATATATATATTATATAGAGGGAGGGAGAGAGAGAGAAAGTTTATTCTAGGAACCCTTAAAAAAGCAGAAACCTTTAGAAACCTTCTTTAAATTAAAATTATTAACTATATGATTGATTACACATGTTCATATGATTATATAATTACTTACAGATGTTCATATGACTATCTATATACATTTGATTACCATCAATCTCATAAAAACATTTATTTACAAAATACTTGCATACATGTGATCATAGCACTATCCATGCACATGTGATCATAATATCTATTCTCCACATAATTGTATAACGGATGATAATTTATGTCTATACATAATTGTAAAAATCTAAAATTACACCTAAATAACTCAAAACAATAATAAAAAAAACCAATCATCATGTAAATGATAATCAATAATTAGGCTTAATTTAAAAAGTTCCTAAAAGTTCCTACGGGTTTCTAAAATAACTTTTCACTATATATAGTATATATTATGTTTAGTTGTGAGTGACTATTTGGTAAAAATGAATGAATTCCATAGAGTCCTATACATTCCATCTGGTTGGTGATGGAAAGTTTAAAAATTCCATTCCATCACTTTTCCAAACCAACATCTTCATGAATGGAATTTAACATTTCAATTTAAAGGAATTTCTAAAAATTTCATGAACCAAACATCCCTAAGTAGAGTTTTAGACTAAGATACTTGTTATATGCATCAATTTAGAAATGGCGAGAAAATTAACACAAAGAACACTATCCAAACCAAACAAATCGTTATGGAAAATGATTGATATGTCTAAAGATATGCCTAGTGGATTACATGTTTGACACATGTACCATGTGTTTTCTCTCTTTTAATCTTTACCACTCATCTTATAATATGTCATGATCTTATCATTAGACATACTTTTAGACATACCAATTAGGCCTATTTATCATTATCGGTTATTATGAATAAGTTTACTCTTCCAATTCATATGAAAGACTTTTAAAACTGTACCATCAGTCCATCACTAAAATTTATTATATCTTAAACAGCATATGTTAGAAAATTGACAGATTACTGCAGTAAGAAGTTATATACTGTTTTTCTTATATAAAAAAATTATAACAGTCTTTAAGCATAATAAAGTTGTCATTAACAAAATTCTTATGCTTAATGTATATAACAAAACTGAATCAATAATTAACACAAATACATTAATCGACACCATACGATACACAGATGAACCATTAGTTATGTTTTTAAACCAAGGAAAATAGTTTTGATAAATCTGTGAAAATAACTATAAACTTAGAGCAGTTTAGAGCATGTAATTGTAGAAATGATATGTTATGTTATGTCCTTCGTAGAAAATACTACGATAGTGTGTCTGTTCACTAGATGTGTGTATCTATGTACATGAAATAGATCTGCAAAAGGAAGATCTATTATTTAAATAACTAGAAAAAGATAAATAATAGAATCAAAATATCTATATAATTATTAAAACAGTAGGAAATCGAACTTTCTAAAGCATTCTTCAAACTCAAAGTTATTCTAAAAAATTGCCACGTAAGATTTATGTTACGTGGCGTCTCCATAAATTTTCTACAATATTTATATGTGAAAAAGAAGAAACTATATTTATTTTATTATTTAGATTCAATTTTATAAGGCAAGTATACTCTTTCATTATATTAAAAAAAGATTTGTCATGCACATTATTGTTTCCCATCGATCAACTAACACAAAGTTTATTTTGTATACTAATGCATAAAACAATAAATTTTATCATCATTTCTTTTAATAAAATTTTTACCAAAGTTTCTAACGAAAATTTCATACAGAACCATTTAATGTTTTGATGTTTATGTGAGCTCTTTTAATAATATTAATATTATAATATCATATATAAAACTCTTTTGTTACGTGATTCATAATTTATTTATTTTCCTCTAAGTGAATTTTGAGTAAATTCGGGTTGCACAACTACAAGAAAAGAAGGTTTACTATTTCAAATTCTTATGGATTTAGTATTTTAGTTTGAAGGTTTTAATTATGGGGGTGGTTGTTTGTTTGATAAGTTGTAAGATGACCCCTCATATAATATTTAATTTCATAAACATTGAAGAACGTAAATATTATGTAGTATTTGGTGTAAATGGGTTTTTCGTTGATATGCAATTGTGTTTTTGCTACAAAAAAGTTTATGGATAGTTTTGTTTCAGTAGAAAGTTATTCTTAAATTTATGTAGCTTTATTTATTTGCTTCTATTAAATTATGTATATTTTGCATCATCTAATTTTCTTTTTTCCGTTTTTATCTAAACTATATTTATGTGTAAATATTATTTCTCATCTTCGTATGTATCTCCAAAACATTTTGATAATTTGATATATTTATTATATTCATATTTAACATTGTTTTGTTTTTATTAATGTGTTTGCAAAATAGATAATAATCGCATTGAACTAATTAAACAAAATATTAGTTATTGTGTGTGTCTACGTCAAAGGGTTTAAATTAACACTAATTTAACAATAACTTATAATATTTCGCGCATCGCGTGAGGTAAAAGACCTATATATATGTATATGTATATTATATACACAGAGTAATAAAGCTGATATTTGGCAATGGTTTCTAGTTCATAGATCAAACAAGTCTCCGAAAGAACAATACATTTTCGAATTGAAAGATTCCAAAGAAAACTTATTAACATATATACTTGTCAACAACAGGCAAATCCATTATAAGCTGTTTTTTCTCTGGAATCCTTCAATTAGAAAATTTATTGTTATTTTGACTGATTTATTATATATTCAGTGAATATGTACAGGGACGGAGCCAGAAAATTTTTCGTGAGGGGGCAATTTTAAAAGTTATTTGTCATACTTATAAGAGTCGTATTTGAGAATGTAAAAAACCTTAACCCTCAAAAGAATTTCGTTCTCGCACCGGGTGTAACACTCATATTTTAAAATGCAAGTTTATTTTGAAAAAAAAGGCCGCACGCGTCGGACGATGTCTTGTTGAATGAAATTAAACATATTCTATCATAATGCAAAAAGTCGAAAATATATCTAATATTTAATAATTAGCTTGTGTATACATCTTTCCTATATGACTATATATTATCATTGTTATAATTAGTTGTTCGTAATAAATATATATAATAATTGGAAAGAAAATATTTTTTTCACAAATGACGTCCTACACATTTACGTAATCAAACAAAGAAAACTTTTTCTTTAACCTTTCTTCATTCTTTCGATTAAAAATCAAAACAATTCAAGTTTTTTATTCTGTTTATGGAGAGATTTATCTCAACATTAATGCTTCGATGACCTATGACTTTCAAAGAATAAGCTTATAACAACGGATGTAACATTTGTATGTATATCCTACTATTATTTTTCTTATTTTTAGAAAAAAAAAGATAAACATGCCATTTAAATTTTGATTACATTATACCAAAATTGGAGTGGGAGCAGCTGACCCCACTGCCCCCAAAGTAGCTCCATCCATGAATATGTAGATATAGATTTTGATTGATACTTGCGGCTGCTCAGATTTCAGAGTACGATCGGCTGACAGGGGCTGACTTTTTATTTAGGCTAGAAGGAGTGAGACATATTTAAGGGTGGGGGATATCCGCCATGAAAACAAAAGGATTTTGGTGGAAAAAAGAGGGAGTGAGACATATTTAGAGGTGGGGGACTTTGAACATGTGGCATCGATGTTCTTCCTGCCAATTTTTTTATTTTTTTACTTTTTACTTCTTTCCTTTATCTTTTTTATTTTAAAACTAAAACACATCCATAATTAAAAAATCTCACATAATTTATAAATAAAATAAAAAATTTATGCTAACCATTTTCACTCATCTAGTAAAGTGTCAACCAATTGTAAATAAATAATATTTTGGGGTTTAAATGTTATTATATATACTTGGGGGGTCTAAATTAAAAGAGTAAACCAATCGGGGATATAATTAAAAGTGTAAATGGGAGCAGTTATTGCCCCATACCCATGAGCATTGGCGTGAGCAGCTAAAGCAAAGGAAAGTGACTCCACAATCTACATACCAGTCTTCTTCTTCACGATGCTGCTGCTGTGCTACCAGGTAGGTTTTTTTTTTTTATATGGTTCTTTTTTTTTAGTCATTAATAAATACTATAAAAACCATAAATAAATAATAAAAATATATAGTTGGGCCCGCAAAACCAAAGAAAAAGTAAGGAGGGGGCGAAAGAAAAATTCCGCCCTTTGGGGCTTGGGGGCGTAAGTGGAGAGGTGGGGTGGTGTAGATGGCGAGAAGAGAGGCGATAAAGGGGGGATTTCGCCCCACTCCGGATAGTCTTATAGATTGAGGTGTGTGGAAATGTTCATACATGACGTGTAGGTTAAGATCCAATTGAAGTTTGGGCTTCATGACTTCTGGGCCTCTGTCCTTCCTTTTTGGGTTAAGGTTGTGGTAGCTGTCATACTGTGTCACTGTGATGTAAACTAAAAGAGTAAAAGTACAAGAAGTCTATGACATAATAAATACTAGGTACTAGTTCTAGCATATTGCGGGACGGTGGTAAATAGTTTATAGTAGATTGTGTTGAATAACACGTTTGATCGATAATCAATTGTGATAGTCTTTAATAATTCCTTGTACCTTGTGTTAGTTTTGATGTTGGTGTTCTTTTTACAAAAATATATTTTATTGTGTTAGGTCATGAGTTTAAGTATTAGAGCATCTCCAATGGTATTAAATTATCAAAGGCTTCTTTTCAATGTCCCTACTATCAATATATGATATTTAATTAAAAGTGTTAGTGGAAATTATAAACAAGTATTTAATTAAAAGTGACTGTGAGTATGTAATAAAAAGTCTTTGATCAAATAGCTTGTTAAATATCAAGCTTTTGAAGAAAAAAGTTATTATCTCCAATGGTATAAAGCTATTGAAAGACTTTTCCTTTCACAAAAAGCTTTTCATCAACCTACCATTGGAGTTGCTCTTATAATTCAAAATTGAATATGTAAGCATTTCTGTCTTTCATGTGCTTAATCATATTGTCTCTTTGTTATACTTTAAATGTGTGTAAATTAACATATTGTCCTTTACTCCTTTTGATCTTGATTTAAGATGTTAAAGATGGATGACTAAAATTTCATCTTAACTTAAAAATTGAAGAGTCTTAAAATCCATAAATGAAATAGTCAATGTGTATAATATATAAGCAAGTATAAATGTATATTGTTGATAGTTCGATGATACTCGTAATAAACAAGGACATAAAAGGTGTTTTTTTTATCACGAAGAAAACTACCTTAAATCCCTAAAGTTAAACTACGAAACGTGAATAAATAGTTTGCAAGCGAAAAAATAAAATAAAATAAAAATCCCTAATGTTAAACGTTACTAATAATGAACCTGGATCAAGTTTGTGTAGCAAATAGACAATAGTGCACTTGAATCTCATGCATAGTCGGCAAAAGGAAAAACAAAGTAAAAAACATTCTAAATGTGTAAATGTGTAGTTTTGATGTAGCGAAAATAAAATTTTATCAGGGCAAAGTTAACATATATATGTACATGGGTATATAGTAACGAAGTTGACAAGTAATTGCATATATGGTTTTTGACGATATTAGATGAGCTGTGTGTTTATGATAAAATTTAATGTACAACTATCCGTAAATATCATATGTGAAATGTTCATTTGAAATTTGAAATTTTTGTGAAAACAGGAGAATTTATTGCTTCAATAAGGAAATTTATTGCTACTTTGACTTATTAAAGAACAGGAGAATTTTTGTTAGTATTTGCGGCTGCTCTGGTTTTAGGTTATGAGTTTATAGAGTTGAGGTTGTTTATATAGACGGGAGATTTGTGGAAATGGTCAGGCATGACGTGTAAGTTAAGATCACAATCTCAGGCTTGGGCTTCATGTCTTCTGGGCCTCAGATTAAATCTGTTACCTACGTAAGTCGATTAAAAAAAAAAAAGTCAAAAAAAAAAAAAAGTCTCTCAAATCTGAATAGATCAAGATCGTGTTGAATGTATAACAAACTAACAAAGCTTGTTCATTTCTTCACTTGTCTCTCGACACTTCATTTTCTCATGAATTTGAGGCTGTAAACAGTTGACTTTGATTTAGCCTAACCTTTGGTCGATATCGCTTATTACCAAAGTGTTCTAGTTCAAGTCGACTCATTTTCAAGGCTTATGAGTAAAGCTCGAGAGTTTGGCTCGTGAGTAATTTTAGAAGTTGAAGTCGAGTTGTTTATAAACAAATTTATAAAAGTTTTTTACTTTTCATAAAATTAGTTACGAATATATGTATAGAATTAGACCGTCTTTTAAGCTTGTTAACTGAATCTAGTCTAGTGTGAAGAAAAAACAACAATGTATAAATCTGCTAGTGTATAGCAGATGACAAAAATATTTTATAGAAGAACTTCAAAGATAACTAAATAGCTGGATGTATTATATTAATAAAAATAGTTTTAGTCTTTTACACATAAAAGGAGCAGCCATTTTCCTTAAACAAGAAGAAAAAATTCTAACAGTCTAAAAAGAAGAAAAACAGAAGGAATGTTGTGACATGACTGCTGCTCTAAAACCTAGACAAATGATAGTATATAAAGAGATTGTAAGTAACACAAGGCACCCTTCTTCTTTCTTTTATGTCTTCCTTTCTCCTCCATCTTCTTCCTTGTGCTACTTTAAGTCCCTCTTCTTATTCTGCATATAAAACATTTTAAGTTAGAAAATAACAAGACAATTAAGTTGTAAAGATAATACCCTCCCACTACTTAATTGTGGAAAGCATCAAACAACCCAAGTTTTTCACACATATACTTGTCTGAATTGGAACTGAGACCCTTTGTAAACATGTTAGCTACATTTTCTTCAGTGTTTATTTTGACAGTTTTGATGAGGCTATGTAAAATTTTTTCTCTAACAAAGTAGAGATCAATTTCAAAGTGCTTTGTTTTTTCATGGAAGACAGGGTTGGCGACAATTTGTATTGCAGCCTTACTGTCACAATAAACCTGAATGGGTACATGGCTTTTGACACCTAATTCATCAAGAATCTTAAGAACCCATATTATTTTACAGGTCACAGCAGCAAGAGCTCTGAACTCTGTTTCTGCTGATGACCTGGAGATAATGGCCTGCCTTTTACTTTTCCAAGACACAAGAGAACCACCAAGGAAAAGATTGAACCCAGTGGTGCTTTTTCTGATAGTAATCTTCTTGGCTCAATCTGAATCAACATAGGCAGAGAGAACAAGAGAAGTATCCTCTTTAAAACGGATACCGTTACCTGGAGAGCCCTTGAGATAATTTAGGTTTCTTAAATCAAGTCTCAAATGAGACTTATAAGGATTATGCATGAATTGACTTAGCACATGAACAAAGAAGGCAATATTAGGCCTGGTCATAGTTAGATAGATAAGCTTGCCAATAAGTCTCTGATATTCACTTACAATGCTCAAAGGTTTGTCAGAATCATCACTACTAGTGAGGGTTAGATTTGTTTCCATGGAGGTTTGAGCAGGTTTACACCTCAAGAACCCAAATTCAGAAATCAAGTCAAGGCAGTTTTTCCTTTGAGACATACACAAACCATCCTTTGTGTCAATAACTTCAATCCCTAAAAAGTATCTTAATCTACCAAGATCCTTTATAGAAAATTTTGAATCTAAAGAGGCTTTACAATTCTCAATTTCATGTTTGCAATTACCAGTAATTATGATATCATCTACATAAACAAGGAGAACAATGAACACATTATCAAAATACTTAGTATAAAGAGAATAATCACTCTTACTTTGAGTGAAACCATTTTCAATTAAAGAGGAAGTGAACTTTTCATTCCACTTCCTTGGAGCTTGTTTAAGTCCATAAAGGGACTTATTAAGCTTACAAACTTTCAGATCATAATTAGAATGATATCCAGGGGGAGGTAACATATAAACAGTTTCATCAAGTTCATCATACAAGAATGCATTGTTAACATCCATTTGATAAATTGGCCATTTGTTTTTAACAGCTATAGTAACAAGGCACCTAATGGCCACAATCTTAACCACAGGTGAAAATTTTTCATCAAAGTCAATTCTAGCCCTTTAGCCATAACCCTTAGCCACCAACCTATCTTTATATCTATCCACTTCCCCATTGGATTTATACTTGATTTTATAAACCCACTTGGAACCAATTGGTTCTCTGTTGGGTGGTAATTCAGTGAGGTCCCATGTACAATTTCTGTACAAGGCCTCCATTTCAGAATTCATGGCTTCAACCCAAAGAGGGTCCTTAGAAGCCTCTTCATAAGAAGTGGGCTCAAACAGTTTATTTAAACTAGCAACAAAACAAGAATTTTCATGATTCACTTTAGAATAGCAAACAACATTAGATATATTGTGTTTTGTTACCAAGAACAAAGTCCTTAAAAGTGTTTGGGAGTCTTAACAGTTCTATTAGACCTTCTAACTTGAACTTACTATGAGTGATATTGTGATCAATGTTACCCTCGGGGTTAATGTTATCATTCAAGAAAGTTGCAACACCCTCTTGGTCCCTGGTATACTCATTTGTGTCACCATCATTTGAGCAGCCAGAGGGACCAGGGCACTCAGGAATGAATGTTCTCCCTTCATCATGGGGTATTAAGGCATCAGTTTTAGTTGCAGTGTTCTCATTATCAAAGAAAACAAAATCAAGTTTATTCAAAATAGGAGAGTTTTGATCACAAGTGACTAGTTTATTAGAATCATTTGCCATTTTCAATGGAAAAACATTCTCACAAATTTTACATCTCTTGAGTAAAAGATAGTTTTATGATCAAGACTGAATAATTTATATCCTTTTTTCTCATTAGAATAACCAATGAGAATGCATTTTTCAGATCTACTTGCAAACTTATCTTTATTATTTAAAATAGTTGAGAAATAGAGGCAACCAAAAGCTCTTAAATGGGAGAGACTAGGTGCAGACTTATAAATTAACTCATAGGGTGATGTTCCAGACAAAATGAGAGAAGGTAACTTGTTGATCAAATAAGTGGCAGTTAGAACACATTCAGACCATAAACTTAGAGGTAACCTCCCTGAAACATGAGGACTCTTGCAACATTAAGCAAGTGCATGTGTTTCCTTTCAAGAACCCCATTCTGTTGAGGGGTGTAAACACAAGAAGTTTGATGCACAATACCATGTTCATTCACAAATGATAACATCTTTTGATTTATAAGCTCACTGCCATTGTCATTTCTTATCATTTTAATGCTTCTGTTGAACTAGTTTTTAAAAGGTGATAAAATTTTACAAAATTCTCATAAGTTTCATTTTTGCTTTTTTGCAAAAAACACCCAAACTGCCCTGGTATAGTTGTTGATGTACGTTGATGTGACAACAGCAACTTAGATTTGATATGTCATTTAGATTGAGACATTATGTTAATTTATGTCGTATCTATATATGTAATTGATAGATTATGGACTTTATGTTTTGGTAATGATTGATTACATGTTTTTGTGTTATATAGATGTGTTATGTATGATGTTTGTTGTGTGATATACAAGTACAAACATAATATGTGTTAGGATTCCTTAAGATGAAATACTTAGGAATATAACTAAGTTTTATACCTAACGAAGATAAGGTATATCTTCGTTAGAGGCAAACGAAGATAAACTTCGTTTGGTACAAACGAAGATTAACTTCGTTATATGGGCTGGGCAGCTAAGTTCGTAAGAACAAAGCCCAGCAAGCCCAGTTCGACCTGAAACATATATATACGAATGAATACCCTAATAACACCACATTCGACATACACGTACACCAGACACCTAAGTTCGTTCTATAGCTTATAGAAAGAATATAGCATAATACGGCTGATTATTTACTTGATAATTAGCGATATACCATTTTACTAATCAAACTAGTTATCTCGTGAGGATTCCGCACTCACGACATAATCATAGACGATCTCGAGAGCGATCTGTAGCTATCGAGGGACTCACAAGTGGTATCAGAGCCAATCGATTTCTTATCGAAGGTTCGAGATCATTTTGTTTGATTCTTTTCTCTAAAAATCAACCTCCCGATACCCTTACTGTCGCTAATTTCGTTTTCTCAAACGAAGTTAGCAAACGAACTTAACCTCATTTTCGTTTCGAGTTCTTCCAACGTTTTTAGCTTTATTTTCGTTAAGTTCCTTCAAACGAATTTCAAGTTATCTTCGTTTACTCTCACCTTACGGATTTAGCCTTATCTTCGTTTCTTTCCTTCAAACGAAGATAATTCTATCTTCGTTTCCTTCCTGCAAACGAAGTTAATCCTATTTTCGTTTGTCTCATTCAAACGAATTTATATTCTATCTTCGTTCAGTGCAGAAATTTACAAAATGGCTTCCTCGTCAACCAACGCTGCTGTTGCTCAATACCTGAATTCTCTTGTCTATCATGATCATCTCGTTGGACGTACTAATTCTCCACCGAAGTTAGTTTCATTGGCTGACTTCTGGGCGTGGAGAGGTTGATTTGAAGATTATATTCAACGGGAAGATTTGAACATGTGGATTATGATCACTGAAGGATATGAATGGCCAACTCTTACTGTAAACGGTGTTACAACTAATTACAAGGTAGGAGAGTTAAAAGGTGAAGAAAAATCCTTGTATGCTATTGAAGTTAAGGCTCTTTCTACTCTTAGGATGTGCATTCCTCAAGAATTAGTGCACCTGTTTCCTAAACAGGAGTACAAGACTTCAAAGCAATTGTTCGATGCTATTGAAGCTCACTGTGAAGGTGATCCATTATTGAAGCAAAATAGAGTTAAGATGCTTAAGAAACAATTTGATTGCTTTAATGCTACCAAGAACGAACTAGTTGAGGATCTTATCTTGAGATTTCAACATCTTCTTGCTGAGTTAGCATATTTTGATCTTAAGTATACTCCTACTGAGATAGTGGATAAATTCTTGGATGGTTTGCCGAAAGCTTATAAAGAATTTCGTCATGGATTGCAAGAAAGAGCTGATTATGCATCTCTTCGTATAGATGGTGTTATATCCACATTAAGAAACAGAGAAATGAAGGATAAGGCAAAGGATCTCCAAGACAACTTCACACAAGATCCATCTCTTTATCATGCCACTATGAAAAATCCTACAGCTGATATTAATGCATTCTTTTCTGGGGTTGGTTCTTCTGGCACGAAAGAAGGTTCTAATTGTGTTATGGATGGAGATGATTCTGCAGGTTTCATGGCTTCTGATGCTGGTTTCAAGGCTCGAAAGACAAATGAGAATGCAAAGTCAGGAAATATGTCGTTTGGTAACATTTCATCTACTTCTGCTGGTTATAAGTCTATGCCCATGGATATGAAATCTGCTGAGGGAAGGATGAATGTTTTTGCCGCAATGTGTGCTGCACATGAAGCTTTTGTTGCTGGGAGGATCACGGATCCAGCACTCATTGATGAAGATTATGACCAAATAGATCCAGATGATGTTGAAGAAATGGATCTGAAATGGAATTTGGCGATGATCACCAGGAGAGTGCAACGGTTTATGCAACGAACAGGTCGACAGCTTATTGGGGGTACTCAGGGCTTTGACAAGTCAAAGGTTAAGTGCTATAATTGCGATGGCTTTGGACATTTTGCCAAAGAATGTCAACGACCAAAGAGAGATGTCAACATTACCTCTACCCGTCAAGATAGAGGTGGTAATCGTTCTTTTAATCCGAATGCAAGTAGAGCTCTCTTGTTGACTGAAGATACTACTGGAAATAGCAATGACAAGGCTATCGTAGCTGCTGAACCTGATGGTTCTTATGTCTGGAATCTTCCACAGGATGAGACTAATAATGCTTATTTAGCCGAAATAGTTGATGATATGGCTCAAATCGCAGATTCTGTTGAGGATTTCTTGGACACCTCAGTGTACCACAGTGATGAGCATTTGTATGAAAATGCTCAAAGCTCGAACTTGGAATCTTCTACTCAGGTTTATGACACTGATTCTGAGTCTGATGAAGAGGTTGAGGTTGCTGATACGAAAGATTCTGGAGAGGTGAATGCTGCTGAGAACAAAGACGATTCTGCTACTGAAAAGGTTGAAAAGACGATTGAAGAGCAGATGAAGGAGTATGAAATTCCAGCAGGCATGAGTGTGGATGACTTTGTCGCGTACATGGCAGACTGCAAAGAAGCAGATCAATAGGTATCTTACTCTCTTCGTACTATTGTTCATGTTTGCAAAATTGTTAATCGAATGTTTGATGAAATTGAACAAAAGAATGAACTAATTACGCATTTAGAATCTGTTGTTAATGCTGCTCATGAAGAAAGAGATAAATTGATTAAAAAAGATTTAACTGTCACTGATAGAGAAAAATTTTTAAAGGATAGGATTAAATCTTTAGAGTCTGACATTAATGCTATGAAAGACAAAGTTAAACATGCTGTGGCTGTAGAAAGAGTAGGTGGTGAAGCTTATGCATTATTAGCTAAGAAGTGTTCTACTATTGAGAAAGAACTGGCTGATGCTAGAATAGAAATAGTGGACTTACAAGCTAAGGTTGATTCAGCTAGACATGATGAGCTTTTGATGCACATGAAAAAGTTTGAGGACTCTCCATCTAAGAGTTCTGCCATTGCTAAGGTTTCTTACAATAGCATGCCTCCTCCTTTCAACAATAACTATACTCCTGTAGAACCTAATATTCCTGAAGTCCTACTTCAACCTAGCGTTGATGTTGGTAAATCAAAAGACTCGTCTCCTAAGCCTACTTTGACTGAGGAGACAGCAGAGTCTAAAGGAGTTTTTTCTCAACCTACCAAGGAAGAGAAATTGAAAGGTGTCGTCCTAGATTCGTCCACTTCTTATGGTCAAAAAGACTGTATTACTCACTTTACACTTTGTAAGAGTAGTAGGGTCTACACTGAGTTAGAATTTCCGTTATCATCTATTGACCCTAAGAGGATTGATAAAGTCTGGGATGTTGATATTAAGGATATGCAGCGGTTAAGTCAGTTGCGTCAAACTCCTTTACCTAAGCAGTCTAGGGATAGTCAATCTGAAGATGAATTAGTTGTTAATGTCGAAGCAACTAAGGCTTTGAAGCATATCTTAATGCCTGCTCGAAAGAACTCCCCAAGTAAGTCTAGGATATCACCGACCAAACGCGACCATAAGGATCCTAGTAAAACAAGTAAATCAGTGGACAATAGTGAATCTGTAAGTACCCATAATAAGGTAGATACACAGAAAAAATCTAAGGTCCTCTCTTGCTTTGCTTGTCATGAAAAAGGTCATGTTTACAGTATATGTCCTAATCGTCCTCGGAGATTGGGTTCCCTTCAAAGGTTTCCACCTCGGAAGGAAAAAGGGGGTTGGGTAATGATAAACAGGTTTATAAGACTAAAGAAGTTCAATCTTCCACAAAACCGTTTACTATACCTCAAAGACGTGAATCTCCCCCAAAAGGTTCTTCTCCTATGGGATAAAGATTCACTACCCTCAGTGGGAGTTCGAGTCGGTCACAAACATCTCCAAGTCGTAATTCATTTTATAACCGACTTCACTCGAGTGTTAGACCCTCTTTTGGCCTTCATTTCCCAAGACCTTCTCCAACGAGCGGTCAGACGTCTTCTCCAGTGAGAAGACAAGTTGAGAATCAAGTCACACCCACGGCTTCTAGCAATGGATATTGGACTGAACTGATTCTCAAGGATGAGAAGGGACGACCCAAACCTATGAAGGTTTGGATCCCCAATGATAACTAATATTTCTCATTTTATGTGCAGGGAGTTCCTAGGAAACCTATTCATTTGTGGTACCTTGACAGTGGATGCTCCAGGCACATGACAGGGGACAAGAAGCTCTTGTCCAATTATACTGGTATAAATGGGTCATATGTTAGTTTTGCTGGTTCCAAGGGCGGCAACATCACCGGTTAAGGAGATGTCGTCAATGGACAACTAACTCTAGAAAGAGTTAACTATGTGGAACAACTTACTCACAATCTAATGAGTGTCTCACAGATCTGTGATAAGGGCAACAATGTTCATTTCACAGAAAAGGAGGCATACATCTTGAAGCCGGGTTTTGTTATTCCAGAAGAATGGATTATGCTCAAAGCTCCTAGGAAGAGAGACATCTATGGTTTAATTTTAGGTGTTGATAATCCAAAGGAGCCCCTTTGTTTGTTGAGCAAGGCAAATGAGTCTGAATCTCTCCTATGGCATCGTAGAATGGGACATATCAACTTTCGGAAGATGAATGAACTTATCAGTCTTGGGTTAGTTGATGGTGTGCCTGTTAAGAAGTTTGGGATGGAAGATAAGTGTGTACCATGTTTGAAAGGGAAGCAACATAAGAATCCGCATCAATCCAAAGTACTCAACTCTATTTCCAAACCATTCGAATTACTTCATATGGATCTCTTTGGTCCTGTGAACAAAAGAAGTATTGGAGGGATGTCTTACTGTTTGGTGATTACTGATGATTACTCGAGGTACTCATGGGTATTTTTTCTGAAGACCAAGGATGAGACTGCCGAACGATTTATGGATTTTGTCAAGCAAGTTGAAAATGTCCATGGAGTCAAAGTTAAGAGAATCAGGATTGACAATGGTACCGAGTTCAAGAATAATACTATTACTGTATTTTTCTTGACCAAAGGAATTCAACATCAGTACAGTGCACCATATGAGCCACAACAGAATGGAGTGGCTGAACGGAAGAACAAGACGTTAATTGAGACAGCCAGGACGATGCTTGCTGATTCAGGGCTTCCTATTACTTTTCTGGGGCGAGGCAGTGAATACAGCTTGTCACATTCTGAATCGGGTTTTGACAGTTAAACGGTTTAAGAAGACTAGTTATGAACTGTTGCACAACAAAAAGCCCAATTTACAGAATGTTGAGCCTTTCGGTGTTCCGTGCACTTTTCTTAAAACTCCTCCTCAAGGGAAATTTGAACCTAAATCTGAGGAGGGTTTCTTTTTGGGAGGCGTGTGTACAATCAGAAGACTGGCAAAGTAGATCTTGGTACAAATGTCGTAATTGTCAGTCATAAACCTGCTGTACACCTTGGTCCTGCTAATAATTTTGATTATGATGGTGTCTTCACTTCTTTTCGTGGTCCTGTTTCTTTTGCAGGTGTTCCAACAGTGGAGGATGTCGTTACTCTTCATGATCCTCTGGATGGTGGACCGGTTTCTGGTTCTTCTTCTGTTTCCTCACCAATAGTTGCGCCTACCTCTGAATCTGGAGAATCTAGTGAGACAAAAGTAGCAGATTCACCCTTAGAGCCTGCTCCTATAGTTCCTACTGATCCTTTGCATGTACCTCTACCTGATTCTCCTTTCTATGATACTGATGACACGGAAGGTGAAACTCAGGAGGAGCCTAACACTCCAGATTACAAAACTCTAGAGCAACATGTGCAGACGAATTTGGGAGATGATCTTTCTGTCGATAAGGTTCCTCACACCAGAGTCAACAAGGATCATCCAGTCAAGCAAATCATTGGTGATGCTTCTGCCTCTGTTCGCACGAGGAATCAATCTAAGCAACCGTCGTGTATGTTTGCTGAAGTTAAGGATACTAGGGCAATTACTTGGTACTTGTATTACTGCTTTATCTCTCAGGTTGAGCCTAAGAATGTTGGAATGGCTCTTAAGGAACCGTCATGGGTTGAGGCGATGCAAGAAGAATTGGCTCAGTTTCGAAAGCTTGAGGTATGGAAATTAGTTGACTTACCTCCGGGTGAATCTCCTTTAACAACGCGTTGGGTTTTTCGTTGTAAACGAGATGACAGAGGTGTAGTCACTCGAAATAAGGCTTGATTGGTGGTTAGAGGATTTGAGCAACAAGAAGGTTTTGATTACGATGAGACATTTGCACCTGTAGCTAGACTTGAAGCTATTCGATTATTTCTGGCATATGCTAGTTATAAAGGTATTAAGGTGTATCAGCTTGATGTAAAGAGTGCCTTCTTGTATGGTGATATTAAAGAAGAAGTGTATGTAGAACAACCTGCCGGGTTTGAGGATCCAGACTTTCCCAATAAAGTATATCGTCTCGATAAGGCTTTATATGGTTTACATCAGGCTCCTCGATCGTGGTATGAAAAATTGTCAACACATTTGACGGAAAGTGGTTTTACCAGAGGTTCTATAGACAGCACGTTGTTTATTAAATGGAAAGGGAAAGACTACTTGCTTGTACAGGTTTATGTCGATGACATCATTTTTGGTTCATCTGATGACAAAATGTGCAAGGAATTTGAACAGAGCATGAAGGCTAAGTTTCAGATGAGTGCTATGGGGGAATTAACCTTCTTTCTTGGACTACAGGTGGATCAACTGAAGGATGGCTTCTTTATACTACAGGTGATTGCGTCGCAGATGGTTGCTTTGGTGTATAATCGACCTTATCCTTTCTCCCGATATTTTTATCAAGAGTTTATTGATCAGATTAACGCTAGGGGGAGAAAGCGATTTCTTTTGTATCCTCGCTTTGTGATGGCTATAGTTAGACATTTTTGTCAGGACTTAGAATATGACCAAGGTCCTCGCTACGTTCTTCATGCTTGGCCTTCGCGTCTTTTTGCTGATCTTGAGGCCAATACGAGTAATGTGGCTGGTCTCCATGATCCACCACTTTTTGGTCATCTGATTAATCCAAACTATCAATCTCGTCTTGAGAATGATATGTTTGTGGATGCTGTTGATGCCGATTCTGATTCTGGTTTTTCTGAGAGTTCTGTTGATGGTTCTGATGATGATTCAGGGGATGCGTCTACTGGTTTAGATGATGGAAATGATGGAGATGATGTTGATAGTTCCGACGATTCTGCTGCTACAACTGCGACAAACACAGATGATTCTGCTGCTGCTGAACGTCGAACTAAGATGATTCATGATATTGCGGCTGCTTCTGAAAGCGATCATTCACATTAGTCATTTGATCAAGAGGGTGTTGCGTTTCATAGAGAGCGTAGAAGCAAGACTTGTCATGCCATTCCTGCTCTTTCAGATTCAGCTAACTCCACTCCTGCTGCTGCTGCTGAGATTGATCCTGATGTTGCAGCTCAGCATGATTCTAAATTGCGAGAGATTTTTGAAGATATGGAAGATCCTGTGAACAGAGCAAGTTCGGTTAGTCCAGCGAAGAGGCAAGGGAGTATTGATCTTCAATATACCAGAATTAAGCGTCGACGTGTTGTTGAAGCTTCTTCTGTAGCAATGCCTGATCCTCCAAGACCGACTGCTGTTGTTGCTCCTGTTCTTGGTCGTCGTGTTGATCTTTTGGAGACCAGAGTTCGCACTTTGGAGTCTGATCTCACTGATACTCGTGCTGCCTTAACTTTTTTGATCAACTGGGTCAAGAATCAAGGGGGAGAAGTTCCTGAAGAGGTATGCAGATTATCAGCGGTTCAAACAAGACGTCAGAATGACGATGATGATGCTGATAATGCTGGTGAAAGGAATATTTCTCGCCCAGTTGAAGATAGAGGAAAGGGTGCAGCGATCGAGGGGGAGACAGGAGGTGATACTTCTCGGCAAGGTGCTTCTGGTTCTGGTGCTGGTCCTTCTGGTGCTCCTCGTGATTCAGGTTTCTAATTTTGTCTATGATAAAGATTGTTAGATAGAATGTATAATTGATTGTGTGTAATAAGTTATGACATTTTATGTAATGAAAATGTAATTTATCTTATTTTAATACAAGTACATTTCATCTTTATTATAATTATCATGATTATTCTTTCTATTCTGGTGTTCATTTTGTGTAAATTTAAATAGATGATCCAGATTATACAGATTTATTCTTTGATGGTGATGAGCTCGAGGAAGGCGAATTTGTCCCTGAACCAAATCTAGATATATTCAAGAAGCCTTATGGGTTTGATGAAGTATGGGACTCAATTCCTGAAGATCCGTTGATTGAAGAGAATAGAGTGCTGGATCAGCAAAGATCAGATGTTAGAGAAAGAATGCTTCAAGTCCCATTCAGCAGCCTGACTCAAGTTCTACATTTTGTTGTGTATGCTAAGAATGGTGATGTGTCGATTCCATCTGACTATGAGATTAATGTGACAAGACAATTCAATTCAAATGATTTTTCAGTTCCTCTCAGAGATGATGATTCATTACATATTGTTGATCGACGTGTTCCCGAGAAAAGAGTGAATGATTGGATAGTACATAGGGAGACGTGGAAACCGAATTTGTATTGGACTCATATCTCAGATAAAGATGCTGCAAAGTACAAGACAATCATCTAGAGTTGGTTTTATGATGATGAACTAAAGCTGTTTGTGCTTAAAAGACCAGAAGGTTGTCAGTACTTAGCGTGGTGTGAGAGACATTTCAGGAGTTTGTGTGAAGAAGATTTACATGAGCTTGGAAATAACTAGATTATCAATCCAAACGATGATGGCTTAGCTGATGTTGTTGGTAAGAATCTCAGGAATGATTTCTGGTTGAGGAAGAACATGAAAGATTCTGATAAACCACAGTTTAAGATTGAGCCAAGATCGAAGAAAAGAGTGGTTAAGCCAGATAAAACAGTTGAGTTTGTTCAACATGATATTAAATGCATGATCAAGGTCCCTGCCAAGAAATGGGCACAAGATGTCTTAGACAAGAGGGATAATTGGGAAATTGATCGAAATTCTGGTGAAGCCAAGATGTATGCAGATTCAAAGAAGCAGATTTTGTTGAGAAGAGTTTATGATCCGATGCAGCTGGTGAACTTCTCAAGAAATGATCTGAGAAAGTTGTACGATACAGAGTGTTCGTTTTTGCCATTTTGGAAGCATGAAGAAAGTAGATATCGTAAGATACTTCAGCTCTGCTTACATGAAGATATTCATGCAAATAGCAAAAGATTGTTGTTTGATGAATGATCAGATTTTCAAGACTAAGAAATCGAAGGTGCTGCTGTCAAGGGGGAGTTTGTTGATGTACGTCGATGTGACAACAACAACTTAGATTTGATATGTCGTTTAGATTGAGACATTATGTTAATTTATGTCGTATCTATATATGTAATTGATAGATTATGGACTTTATGTTTTGGTAATGATTGATTACATGTTTTTGTGTTATATAGATGTGTTATGTATGATGTTTGTTGTGTGATATACAAGTACAAACATAATATGTGTTAGGATTCCTTAAGATGAAATACTTAGGAATATAACTAAGTCTTATACCTAACGAAGATAAGGTATATCTTCGTTAGAGGCAAACGAAGATAAACTTCGTTTGGTACAAACGAAGATTAACTTCGTTATATGGGCTGGGCAGCTAAGTTCGTAAGAACAAAGCCCAGCAAGCCCAGTTCGACCTGAAACATATATATACGAATGAATACCCTAATAACACCACATTCGACATACACGTACACCAGACACCTAAGTTCGTTTTATAGCTTATAGAAACGAATATAGCATAATACGGCTGATTATTTACTTGATAATTAGCGATATACCATTTTACTAATCAAACTAGTTATCTCGTGAGGATTCCGCACTCACGACATAATCATAGACGATCTCGAGAGCGATCTGTAGCTATCGAGGGACTCACAATAGTCATCAACAATGGTGAGGAAAAATCTAAACCGTTCTCTGCTTGGGACCTTGTAAGGTCCCAATAAGTCCAGATGGACAAGATCACCCAAAGCATGAGACTTATGTCTGCTCAAGGGAAAGAGATCCCTTGTTTGTTTGGCTCTATGACAAACTTCACAAGGAAAGACAAAAATATTTCTATCTAAATTGAGCTTATTAATTCTTTAAAGCAACCAAAACAGAGTCAGAAGGGTGTCCCAATCTATTGTGCCACACTTGAGAAGATAGGTGACATTCAAATTTAACATGATGACTAATAAGATTCTTACCTCTAGAATCATTTCAAAATAACCACCACTCTCTCTACCATTCCCAACCACCCTCTTGGTTAGTAAATCATGTATAATGCAATTATTTTCATCAAACCCTATGAAAACTTTATTGTCTGTAGCCAAACAATGCACAGATAATAGGTTGACACAATACTCAGGGACAAACAACACACCAAACAACATAATTTCATGTGAAAGTCTTAAATCCCCAATTTTAAGAATTCTGGCTCGGGTTCCATTTAGATGTCCAACTGTGAGCCCAAGTCCAGAAATATCATGAACATTGATTAAATCTTTATCATTACAAGTCATGTGCTGGTTTGCCCCTGAATCAGTGATCCACCCATTTCAAAAGTATTGGTTTTAAGATTAATATTAGCACAAAAGAAGTGATTTGAATTTATGAAAGTACCTGCCATGTTGGCATGAGCACCTTTTGAAGGAGAACCAGAGACATAACCATTATCATTTAAGAGATTGATAAGTTTGGCATATTGATCAGGAGTCAAGGTCATGGTAGGAGATTCAGAACCAGTGCTAGAACTAGTGGTGATACTAGAAGTGGAAGCTTCACTCACAATAACATTGTTATTAGACATAGTTTTGTGATAAGATTGAAAATTATTTCTTCTTGCAGGGGTATCCCTGCCATATCCAGGAGGACCAGGAGGATAACCAACAACCTCAAAGCACCCGTCTAGAGTGTGACCATATTTGAAACAACCAGAACACTGCAGATATGTATTTAGGCCTTTTCTAGTTTTAGTGTTTCTATTTGAAAAATTTTTATTGCCAAAAGGTTTTTTTCCTCTTTCAAAGGTTTTAGCAACAAAGGCATTGTTTTGAGTTTTGGACACAATGTCATTAGTTTGAATTCCTCTATGAGACTCTTCTCTTGAAATAATTGCAAAAACAGGTTTGACATTTGGTAATGGGTCTCTAGTAAGAATGTTACTTCTTACATGTAAGTAAACCTCATCCAGTCCCATGAGGAACTGCATAAGTTTTATAAGTTGAATATGATTTCTTTTGCAGCCTCACAAGTACAAACAGGAAGTTTAGTTATATAATCAAATTGTTTCCACAGAGAGTTTAGCTTGTGGTAATAAACAGAAACGAAACTTCCATTTTGAGTTAAAGAATTTATTTTGTGATGAAGGTTGAAAGTTATTGATCCATCAACTTTGTCATAGGTTTCTTTTAGTTCTTGCCACACAAACTGGGCATTTTTTGAAAACTTGACCCAAATACAACTCTTCAGATATTGAACTTAGAATCCATGAAAGCACAACAGAATTGCATCTATCCCACTGCTTAGCAAGTATTTCATTATCAACAGGTTTTTCATAATTACCATTAATAAATCCAGTTTTGTTCTTTGTTTCAAGTGCAAGTTACATTACACAGGCCCATACTCTATAATTTTTAGTAAATTTTAGTTTGAAATTAATTAGAGGTGTTCCTGAAGTATCACTAGCATGTAAGTACAGTTCATCACCAAAATCAAGTTTACTAATCATAGTACCAAAAACATTTTCAACATCAAAAGGATTAGCATCAACACCAACCATTTAAGCAGATAGAGAAACACACAAGACATGCAAGATAACAACAAAAAAACAAGAACATAACACACTCAAGATAAAGCAAATAAACCTAAAAGGTAGCCAAACAAGGAACCAGATTCAAGACCACTCAAGTGGCTTGTCAAGTATTGTCTGGTACCTTCTCTTCTACAAGAAAAGGTTAGAACAAGAATAAGAGTAGAAATAAAAACTAAATCAAACACACTTAAAGCAAATAGTATATAACATGAAGATAGAGATGTCCCAGTCTATAGGCCAAACTCTCTGCATTCAAAGCACTCCAAACACAGAGCAATTTGCTACTGAAAGGTAGGAAAGAACCCTTACAGTGGGGTCTCCAACAGTAATTCCTAATATTCAGAAGGGACAGGCAACAAGACTTGAATATTTGTACAAATATTCAACCCTAATGAACTTTTGACTCTATAATGGTCAAGCATAATCTTACGAAAGATTAGCTCAACACAGAGAATCAATATAGAGAAAAATGACACATAAATCAACTAGATATGAAGAATCTAGTTAAATAGTGAGTCAATAAGTATCTACTTCGAATGGCAAGGTCACAAATCTTATTATGAAGAAAGAACCCTACACATGAGCAGATCTAATAAGAACCAATCAACCAAAACCCAAACCCTAGAAAGAGATGAATTTAGATCGAGATAATAATATTAATAATAAATCAGATCTAAATAGATCTTAAAGAATCAATCGATTGTAATCCAAACCCTAAAAAGGATAGAAACACAGTCGAGATAAATATATGAATAATCAATCGATTATAGCTCAAATCCTAGAAAAAGGTGAAGCCACAATCGAGAAGATAATAAGATGATTGAATGAGCCGTAGCTCTGATACCATGAAGAGAAAACAACAACAATGTATAAATCTGCTAGTGTATAGCAGATGACAAAAATATTTTATAGAAGAACTTCAAAGATAACTAAATAGCTGGATGTATTATATTAATAAAAATAGTTTTAGTCTTTTACACATAAAAGGAGCAGCCATTTTCCTTAAACAAGAAGAAACAATTCTAACAGTCTAAAAAGAAAAAAAACAGAAGGAATGTTGTGACATGACTGCTGCTCTAAAACCTAGACAAATGATAGTATATAAAGAGATTGTAAATAACACAAGGCACCCTTCTTCTTTCTTTTATGTCTTCCTTTCTCCTCCAACTTCTTCCTTGTGCTACTTTAAGTCCCTCTTCTTATTCTGCATATAAAACATTTTAAGTTAGAAAATAACAAGACAATTAAGTTGTAAAGATAATATAGTGTTCAAACTTGAACTCAATACTTATATGTAATAGGATATATATTAAAATTAGGCTTAAGCTTGTTTATGCTTACTCGATTCACTCTTTCAACGTGAGTTGTTTATAAGTAGTTTAATTCATTTACATCCCTACATAAATTCCACTCAACCTTGCTAGTGGGTTGCATGGGCCCAAGCCCAAGGCAGAAAAAAAACATAGAGGTAACAACTTTTAGTCTATTCATTATCTATACTAGGTTCATTATTATACTTTTAACATCGGTTCTTTGTTTTTTAACCGACTTTCACATATTTGATCCATATTTTAGTCTATAGGGCATTGACTTTGTCAGACCATTAAATAAAAAATAAGTTTAAATTATAAAAAGTAGTAAATTTATAGCACGTTTCATTCTCCTTTTACTTTCATTCTTTTGCTTTAATCACCGCCGTTTGTGACTTCGATTTTTCGAGATCAAAACTTTGATTAAACTACTATTGAAAGGCGACCTCTCGTATCTATCATCAAGATCATACATCAATCTAGGTGACATCTTTCCTTTATTCTTATAATTGGAGTTTAATAATATGATATATAGACATAGAATATATATTTTGTAGTATCATCTTTTATATTCATGATTGTTTATTAGTTTGTATAAATTTTGTTATAATATTAAATTATCATGGTTCCTCGTAAACAACCGTCCGGTGCCCGAAATAGGAAAAGAAAAAGACAAGAAGAAGAACTTACTCAATCTTTACAAGGATCTTTAAATAGGTTTTTGGTCAAGCATGAAAGTAATAATAATAATGAACATAATCTTGATGAAAATAATCGTGATGAAAATAATGTTGACGAAAATATATTGATGAAAATAATGTTGACGAAAATAATGTTGATGAATATAATGTTGACGAAAATAATGTTGATGAATATAATGTTGACGAAAATAATGTTGATGAATATAATGTTGACAAAAATAATGTTGATGAAAATAATGTTAAAGAAAATAATATTGATAAAAATGAAAACGAAGATTCTAGAATCTTTGAAGATGATGAAAATCGAAATCCTACCGAAGAAAATAATGAAAATCTTGAAAATGATTGTGATGTTGGAGTTAATTATAATATTTTTGATGTCAGAGTTTGGGATGGTTTAAATTCAAAAATGAAAGATTTACTAGCAATCAAATGACCAGTTAGAGAAACTAATTTAAGTTATTCAGTAGATAAAGTAGGTTGACGCTTCTCTTGTTCGCATTATGTACGTAATCTATGAAATGGTGATACTAGTGATAGAAAATGGTTGGCTTACTCAAAAGAGGTCGATAAAGTATTTTGTTTTTGCTGTAAGTTATTTAAGACTGCCACAACTAGAAGTCAACTAGGGAGTGAATGAATAAATGATTGGAAACATCTTAGTCATACTTTAAAAAAACATGAAAATAGTTCTGAACATATGATTAATTTAAGAACTTGGTCTGAGTTGCGGTTAAGGTTAAGTACAAATCAAACAATTGATAAAGAATTACAAGAATTTATTAAAAGGTATACCGAAATTTGGAAAGAAGTATTATTTAGAATAGTTATTGAATGTCTAGCAACATATCATTTGCAATTTCGTGGTACAAATGAAAAGCTTCATGAAAAATCTAATGGAAACTTTTTAGGAATACATCAAATGATTGCTAAATTTGATCCAGTAATGAAAGAACATTTTCGTAGAATAGAAAACAAAGAAATCCAGTATCATTAACTTAGCCATAAAATTCAAAATGAATTGATAGAAATGTTAGCATTCAAAGTAAAAAATGAAATAATTAAAAAAATCAAAGAGGCAAAGTATTTTTCAGTAATTCTTAATTGTACCCCTAATATAAGTCACAAGGAACAAATGACTTTAATTATAAGATGTGTTGATATGTCTAGCGTTCCTATTAAAGTAGAAGAGTACTTTTTAGAGTTTTTAGTTGTAGAAGATACATCGGGTTTAGGTCTTGTTAATGTTCTACAAGAAGTATTAAAATCTCTTGATTTAGATATTAAATATGTAAGAGGACAAATGTATGATAATGGATCTAATATGAAGGGAAAATATCAAGGTGTACAAAAAAGATTACTTGATATAAATCCTAGAGCTTTTTATACGCCATGTGGTTATCATTGTTTAAATTTAGTATTGTGTGATATGGCAAATTCTTGTCATAAAGCAAAAACATTTTTTGGAACTTGTCAAACGGTATATGCGGTGTTTTCTAATTTTGTCAAACGATGGAGTGTATTACTTGATTAGGTTGATGATTTGACTTTGAAATCATTATCTACTACTCGATGAGAAAGTCGTGTAGAAAGTATTAAAGCTATAATAACTCAAATTCCCCAAATAAGAAAAGCTTTAATACATTTAAATGAAATAAGTGATGATCCAAAAGTGTGTAGAGATACTGATTCATTGATAAATGGTGAATTTTCATGTTTTGAATTTATTCCAAGTTTGGTTATTTGGCATGATATTTTACTTAAAATAAATTTAGTTAGTAAAAGTTTACAATCAAAAGATATGCTTTTTGATGTTGCGATTAAAAGTTAGTTAGTAAAAGTTTACAATCAAAAGATATGCTTTTTGATGTTGCGATTAAAAGTTTGGATGGATTGGTTAGTTTTTTTTTAAAATAATTATAGGAACACTGGACTTGATAGAGCTATTATTGAAGCTAAAAAAATTGTTGAAGTCATTGATATTGAACCTGAATTTACTGTTAAACATGTTTCATGTAGGAAAAAATAATTTGATGAGATTCCAAATACCGAAAAAGAACAACAATCTGCTAAAGAAAATTTTAGAACCGATTACTTCCTTGTTTTAGTTGATATGACTCTTTCACAAATAACTATTAGATTTGAACAAATGAAACATTTTGAATCCATTTTTGGTTTCATGTTTAATGCATCAAAGTTATATTATTTAGATGATGAGCTATTAAAAACAAATTGTTTGAATCTTGAATTTGCTTTGACACACGATAAAGATTCTGATATTGATGGAAATGACTTGTTTACGGAGTTACAAATATTGCAGGTCATGTTGCCGAGTGTAGCATATAAGGGGGAAAGACCATGGACATCTATTATAATCATGGAGTTTGCAAAAAAGATGGATATGTTTCCAAATGTTTTGCTTTCATACAAGATTTTGTTAACCATACGAGTCACGATAGCATCTGCGGTACGTAATTTTTCAAAATTGAAGTTATTGAAGTCTTACTTATGAAGTACCATGAGTCAAGAGCGGTTAAACGGGTTAGCAATTTTAAGTATTGAAAGTAGGATTCTAGTTAATGTAGATTATGACAAAATAATTGAAGATTTTGCATCAAAAAATGCACGTAGACATCATTTTAGGTGATTCGTTTGTTGTAATTTCAATTTATACATCTTGTAAATTTGTAACTTTTATTTGATTAATAAAATCGGCATGAGGATGAGCCGCCTAGCCTGACTAGGTTCATCCGAATCCTCAGGACCGGCTCTGAAGAAGGGTTGGTGTTTGATATGTATTCTCAACCATTTTTTACCTAGTTACTACCGAGGTATGGATTTCTTGATTTCCTTTATTAGAAGAGGAATCCAAGTATGGTCCCACGGATGGCGCGAAATGATGATACGTCAGTTAACATATACATTTTAGGAGTATGCAATCTTATATCAGTATATAATAAGAAGTGTACATTGGTCCCATGACACCTAGCTTGGGGAGATTTGAGAAGGATTAGGATAATGGGGTGGCGATTCCCCGCTGGTAATTTGTATTATGTATACGGTTTTACGCCATCTGATCCTATGATGATGATATGTGTTTTAGTTATACGGTTTTACGGTTTTACAACTTCGATCTCTGCCGGCATTAACGGCTCCAAGGCCAGGCGAAACACAGCAGCCGCAGAAGAAGCCATTAACGCAATTCCTCTTAGCAGAACGTCAGAATATCCAAAAACTAGTGTACTTCGTCAGTCGAGTTCTTCGGGGACCATAAATAAACTACCCAAACCTCTAGAAGTTGGCTCTAGTTCTCGTACATGTTGCACGTAGACTACGTAGATATTTACAAGTACACACAATTTGTGTTCTGACAGATCAACCAATTAGACACGTCCCTAAAACCGGAAAATCCTGGACGACTGGCAAAATGGGCAATCGAATTAGGAGAACACAAAATCATATACAAGCCACACACAACATTAAAAAGACATATTTTGGCAGAATATTTGGCAGAATCACCAACCGTCACCTACAGCGACAACCAACTGACAGATCAACACGGACGACTAGCGAACCGGGCAATCGAATTAGGAGAACATGAAATCCTATACAAGCCATACACAACATTAATAGGACATATTTTGGCAGATTTTTTGGTGGAATCACCAACTGTCACCAACAGCAACAACCACCTGACAAATCAACAACCAAACCGGTCCCCCAACATGACATGGACTTTATTCACTAATGGAGCCTCCAACATCGAAGGATCTGGAGCAAGGTTGATTTTGAATGATCCGAATGGACAAGAAATAACATATGCTCTGCGTTTCAACTTTAGAACCTCGAATAATGAAGCTGAATACGAAGCTCTAATCGTCAGTCTAGAGCTAGCAATTCAAATGGAAACAAAACATTTGGATGTATACACTAATTCTTTGTTAGTTGTCAACCAGGTTAATGGAGAATACACGGCTACGGAAGAAATTATGCAAAAATACTTGAAAAGTGACGGACTTAAGGAAAACCTTCAACACCTTTATCATAACACATTTGCCTAGATCAAAGAACAAACGAGCAGACGCCCTCAGCAAACTAGCGTCTTTTTCATTTGCACACCTAACAAAGAATGTGTTGGTAGAAATTGTTCCTAGAAGAAGTATCGAAGTAAAACTAGTCAGTTCAGTTGAAACGACAGAAGGTAGCTGGATGGATCCAATCATAGACTATTTGAAAAATGGGACCCTACCAAATGATACTAGTGAAGCACGGAAGATAAGAATCAAAGCGCCCCAATACTCAATAAAGCAAGAAATATTGTACTAGAAAGGGTACTTGACTCCCTAGCTAAGGTGTGTGACAACCGAAGAAGCGAACTACGTGCTATAGGAGGCATAATTTGGATCATGTGGAGCACATGCTGGTGCACGTAGCATTGCACAAAAAGCAGCTAGGTTGGGTTACTTTTGGCTGACAATGTACCGCGATGCAACCAAGCTTGTCGAAAGTTGTAGAAATTGTCAACGACATGCTCCTATCATGCACCAACCCCAACAAAAGTTGGCAAGCATCTCAAGCCCGTGGCCATTCTACCAATGGGGAATCGATATTGTGGGACCATTTCCAATGACACTGGGAAAGTAAAGTTCTTGGTAGTCTTAATCGACTACTTTACTAAGTGGGCAGAGACAGAGCCATTGGCAACAATAACTAGCCAAAGAACATTCGGTTTGTATGGCGCATCATATGCCGTTTTGGTATTCCTGGAGTAATCATCAGTGACAACGGGAAACAATTCGCAAATAACCCATTTCGAGATTGGTGTGTTGAGCTTAAAATAAAACAACAATTTACATCCGTGGCCCACCCACAAGCGAATGGTCAGACAAAGGTCACTAACCGAACCATCTTACAAGGCCTAAAAGCGCGTCTAAGCAAAGCAAAGGGACAATGGGTAGAAGAGTTGCCTAACGTTTTGTGGGCATATAGAACGATAGCAAAAACAGGAACATGTTGTACTCCCTTCAGTCTTTTATACGGGTCAGAAGTTGTCCTGCAACCAGAAATTGGGATTCCAACTTATCACATTAGTCATTTTGATCCAACAACAAATGACATGGATTATCGTACCAATCTTGATCTATTAGATGAATCCCATGAAATGACAGTAATACGCAATGCTAAATACAAAACACAAACAGATAAATACTATAATAGAAAGGTTAAACACAACTTCCTCAAAGTAGGTGATTTTGTGCTAAGAAAAAACAAAACAAACAAACAAGAAGGATAAAAGAAATTAGCTCCAAATTGGGAAGGCTCATATCAAATTATCAGCATCAAATGCCCGGGGACGTATACACTAGCAGATCTAAAGGGTAAAATGATACCACGAACATGGCACATGAGCAACTTACGAAATTTTCATTTTTAAAATTGTGTCCAAGTGACAACCCACTTCCAGGGTTTTGCTATTTATACCCAAATAAACAAGAGAATGGTATTAATGTGTCATATCAATACATCCACAATGTATTTTCTTATTTAATAAAAACATCTCCCATTGGAAATATTATATTTTGCCGACAAATATATGTACATCTCCCGACATTAAACGGATAAAAAAGCGCAAAAATACACGAATGTTGTATAAAGCGCAATGAAATAAATATACACGAATTATGTATAAACACGAGAAATCATGCGAAGTAGCGTAAATATACACGAAAATAATGTATAAATACTTTAATTACAATCTTGTACACAAAAAAAAAATACTTGGTATACTGTTCTTCATTTTTAATATATTCTGATAAGGGGTAACAGCCTTTACTGAAAAAAATACTTAGTATATATATACATATGTATATAAAAATGGGGGCTGATATTAGTACCAAAACATTCAATAGATCTACCATAAAATTCTTGATTTTACTATTACACCCTTACATCTACTCTTACTATGATCCTTTTCTCCAATCTTTTATTTCCCTCCACCCTGCATCTTCTTTCCCGCTCACACATTTTTACATTCCCTCCTTTTTTTTCTCTTTCATTTCAAGATATATATAAAAAATCCATTCATCCATTAGTTCTTCCATTTTTCTCCATGTGATCCACCAACAAATCCATATTCTATTATGGAGAATCAGGTATGTTAACATTTATAAACATCATATTTAGGCTTGATTAATAGAAAATTAGATCACATAACTCACATGCTTTATGAGTTTTTTTTTCGTTTATATATTTAGTTATGATCATTTTCTTAGAGTAGTTTTTATTCAAACTTGTTATTATATAAATTTCTACTAGTTAAAATTATTATCAGGCCCATATATTTTTAATAATATTGTTATTTCATTTATAGATGAACTCAACTGAATTATCAAGTCGTGTTACTCCTAATGATGAAAAACTTTATCTAGCTAGTTCTAAGTTTGAATTAAGTGATGAGCTATTAACAAGTGCGAGGGAATTTTATGCTAGTAAAGGAAACGGGTTAACTATTCGAAACTCAAAAAAAGATAAATTCATCATCTTGCAATGTGACCGTAGCGGTTCACCTCGAATTGAAGAGAATAAAATCAGAAGCACTAATACTCGTTTGATTAATTGTCCCTTTAGATTAACATGTAAAAAGGGAAGTCATGGTTCATGGATATTTCATGCAAAAGATTTGACACACAACCATGAACCATCTATTGATACATCTGGCCATCCAAGTTTTAGGCGATTATCAGCTGATAGTATACAAGTTGTGAAAAACATGACATTGGCTGGAATACCTCCAAGACAGATACTTTCTTCTCTACGTCAACAAAGCCCAAATCTTCCAGCAGTCTCTAGAACTATATACAATTTAAAGGCAAAATTTCGCAAGGATAGTTTAGGAAATCGTTCCAAGGTTAGTGCTTTATTTGAAGAGTTTCAAAAGGGTGGTTTTTCTTACGATCTTTTACATGACTCGGAAGGACATATAACAAATTTGTTTATTGCATACCCGTTATCAATTAAATTAGCCCGTGCCTTATCGAGTTTGTTTGTGATGGATTGCACTTACAAAACAAATATATATAACATGCCTCTTCTTGATATTATTCGAGTTTCATGCTTTAATACTTCTTTTTATTCCGGGTTTGCTTTTTTGGAACGAGAGGATGAAGAAAATTACATGTGGGCATTGAATTCATTTAAAAAGATATTGTTGGTCAACAGAATTGCCCGTTTGTTATTGTGACAGATAGGGAATTGGCATTGATGAATGCCATAAAGAATGTATATCCAACCACCACAAATCTTTTGTGTGTTTGGCACATTGAAAAAAATGTGTTGGCAAATTGCAAGAAGTATTTTGGATGTGCCAAAGAGTTTGATATGTTTATGTTAAGGTGGAATAATATAGTGTATTCAACAACAGCAGCTGAATTTGTGAGAAATTGGGGAGAACTCCGAGCATTTTGTAGTGATAAGATAAAAGTGATCGAGTACCTAGAGAACACATGGTTAACTTGGAAAGAAAGATTTGTTTGTGCTTGGACCGACAAAAGCTTACATTTTGGCAACCGTTCATCCTCAAGAGGTGAAGGTGCTCATGCCAAATTAAAGCAATATTTGCAAGTTTCTACCGGTGGTTTTCAAGAAGTAAAAGATAAAATGTCTCTTGCAATCGAACATGAATTCAACGAGATCAAAGTGAAACTTTCAAGTGAGAAAATTCATGTCGTTCATGATTCTAATATACCGCTTTTTAGGGAACTTTTGTATCGTGTATCTCATTTTGCTTTGAAAGAGATTTATGAGCAATATAAAAGGTTTAAACAAGGTAATACTCACAATTCTTATATTTTTACTTTGTTATGCATTCTGAAAGTTTTCTTAAATTATACTGTATTATCTATGTCTTTGCAGGCAACATGGCTCTTTGCACTGGTCATTTTATGGAAACCATGGGTCTTCCATGTTCCCACAAAATAGAAGAGTGGCATGGAAGGTCACTTCCATTGGAGCTTATCCATCCAAATTGGAGGATTGATACATTAAGTCTAACTAGAGATTTTGATTCACACAATGATGACAATGACATATTTGAGCAGTTGCTAAATGAGTTGCATTTAAAGTTCCAAATATGGCCTGAGAACAAGAAAGAGTTTGCTACTAAGATGATTACTAAACTTATTGACAAATCCGATACACTTTTTGAGCCAAGAATTCAACGAGCAAAAGGAAGACCACCAAAATCGAAAAAGAAAAGGGGAATAACTTCGACGAGAAGAGATTTATCAAGGTTTGAGCATGTGGAATCATCACAAACAAACAACTCGTCAATGTCTACTTGTGTCGAAAGAACCAATGGAACAACTAATGAATATAGTTATATCTTTCATGACAACAATTCACTTGATTTAAATTTATACTCAGATTTATCAAGTGAATATATGTTGTTAGAGTAGTAAGATAGCCTTGACTCTTGACAATGATCTTTTGTATGTTCGACAGGCACTCTTGGAAACTTGTACGCTGATCAGTTTTTGCTCTTTTGTTTTGTGCTCGTATTCTATACAAGTTTAGATACAGGCCTGTTGTATGCTTTTGAAACATCTTTTATGTAAAAGCTTTGACTGCTAATGTATTGATTTGGTTGAATGTATGCACTTTTTGTTGATTTACTTCATAGATATAAAGCTTATGTTTTTATTAAAAAATTTAAATATTGGAATAACTCATTTATTTGTATTGATTGTAATGATCAGAAATTGAAATGAGCGTGAAAAATGATTTGAAAGAAAAAAAGACGTATATGAAATGGAAATGCAGGTGGGGAGGAATGAATTAAAAAATGAGAAAGAAATAGATAAAAGTTAAAATACATAAGATGAGATAAGGGCATATTGGGAATATTATAAAATTTGTGGTAAATCTGATAAATATATTGATACTATTATCAGCCCCTATAAAAATATGATAATGTAAAAATATTTGTATTTTATCAAATAGTAAAAATGAACAATTCTAACAAATGTCACAGTACTGCAACTTGCATGAGCTATATGGATTATGAGGTATAGTAATTGGATATCAACTATTATTTTACATAATCGGCCATATGGCGTTAAATTCTCCTCAACCCCATATAATATAATTACTCTCATGATAAGTAATCAGGCAGGAGTAGTAACTTAAACTCATTTTTCCTTTTATTAATTGAAAGATAAACAATCAAAATGGTTCTTAACATCTAACATGGGGTACAACAAATACCTCTATACACTAGTGATCAAATGGAAAAATATAGCATAACTCATTCCTTTTGATAGTTAGAAACATACATCGGTCATATGGCCTTGATACATATACAACCCAGATCTAATATCTAAATTCATTTGATATCCTACGTCATAAACCATATATCACTTGTAATCCTTGTTAAATTACGTGGACTTCTCATATCATATCAACATAATATATATGATAATAAGGACCATGAAAAGATAAACATAAAGTTAGATTTTTATAGAGTCCGTTAAACAACTTTCATTACATAGGCTTATCTCCCTCGAAATTTGCCACAGGAAGGGAAATTATCTTTAAACTAACTTTAACCACATAAAAGCAACAACCATACATAGTACCACACCACTTATTTAGATATCCTTATTTAGATAGCCTTAAAAGGAATTTAGAAAAATAAGCAAACCAAACTTAAACTTTAGAGATGACCCCCGCCAATGAGTTGGTGGAGGTATATGATAATTTCTGCATCCATGGTGTAAACTTGAGCTATAAGACTCTCCTCAATGGCTAGGCATTGGTTCTAGCATGCACACACTGGCATCGTCCCCTCGCGAAGCAGCAAAGGCTTTGATATCGTTATTGTAATATTCCAATTGATTTCTCTGCCATATCACCTCCTCAAGGCAAGGAGTAAGTTTTTGATTAACCTTGATTAAGTCATGATGTTCCATCCAAGAGATTCGACTAAAACCGAGGTTATGGTTTGAAGACACGCACTTGACGGTTGCCGGAGGAGCAAAGTAGTGACCCCCGTAGCGGAGGTCGTTCGACTTTTTCTTGCTTATATCCATATTCTCTTTTTGTAATGATCTTTTTATTGTTTGTAGAGTCAATTTAACTCTCTGTCACTTGCTGAAACGCCTCTTACCCATCCTTAAATTGTACCAGAAGTTCCCGTTCATGCTGACGGGACCTTCACTACTGGGGTCACTACTTTGTTTCTCCTGCAACTGTCAAATACGAGTCTTCAAACTATAACATCGGTTCTATTCGAATCTCTTGGATGGAACAACGTTATCATAACTTAACCAAGGTTAATCAAGAACTTACTACTCGTCTTGAGGAGGTGATATGACAGAAAAATAAGTTGGAATATTAAAATAACGATCTCAAAGCCCTTGCTGCTTCACGAGGAGACGATGCCAGTGTATGCATGCTAGAGAACCAACACCTAGCCATTAAAAAGAGTCTCAAGGCTCAAATTTATCCCATAGATGTAGAAATCATAACCTCCACTAACTCATTGGCGGGGTCATATCTAAAGTTTCAGTAAACGAAATGAGAAGTTAAGTAAACGAAAAAGGTAATAAAAAACAAATTTAAACAACAAAACTTCAATCATTATATCTATTGCTAGGAGAGCAACATGTCGTTTTTAACTTACACACGTCGTCCACAAGCATGTGGTAAAAAATGACTAACAAAGCCTACTCTAAAAATACCAGACCCACGTGTCCCTTTATGTGTCACCAACTAAATTACTTGCTCTGTACAATAATACAACTTGCTATATGAATTCAAGAAAGAAAAAGAAAAGAGAAACAATGAAAAGTGCATAGAAAGTTCTCATCAAACTAGAACATGTAACTTAAGATTTATGTGATCCCCAAATTGCACATTTTTTATTACTCGATCTTTTTAAGAATCTCCTATGTAATTACTCTTACATTTAAAGTAATTTGTGTTTGCCATGAATCTGTATATTTTTAAGTAAATACGTAACATTTATTAAAGTTTTCGCTACATTTCATTTTGGATAACTTTTGAATAATTCATTCATGTGTCAAAAGTAGATATATTTACCACATAAATTAGGGGGTTTAATAGCGTATACACGATAATATAGTATATATACGGTGTCAAAAGAATAATATCTATCCAAGGACAACCTTTCGAATTACCGAAAGACACTTTTTGAGGTTGCCAAGGAACAACCTTTTGAGTTATTAAAGGACACCCTTTCAGGTTACCAAGAGATAACCTTTCGAGTTACCAAGGGACAACCCTTCCAGGTTATCAAGGGACAACCTTTCGAGTTACAAAATGGACAACCCTTCCAAGTTACCAAGGGACAACATTTCGAGTCACCAAATGACACCCTAATTTCGAGTCCCTAAAAGTCATATTTATCACTATAAATAGTGAAACAAGTCAGGCTGGAAAAACATAAGCTTTGACATAAAATTCTAGATATATGCCAAATCTCTCTGAACAACAAAACTCTCTAATCATCATCTAGCAAATATAACTAAAACACATATCATCACCATCATAGGATTGGATGGCGTAAAACCGTATACATAATACGAGTTATCAGCTGGGAATCGCCACCAACTATCCTAATCCTTCTCACATCTCCCTATACTAGGTGTCATAGGAGACCAATGTACACTTCTTATTGTATAATGATATATAAGATTGGATACTGGTGGTAAAATGTACGCTTCTTATTGTATAATGATATATAAGATTGGATACTGGTGGTAAAACGTATATGTTAATTGACGTATCATTACTAAATATGGATATAAACGGTGTTTTGGAGTAACCATTGGAGATCAAAGAGATGTAACGATTGGAGATCAACTGTCATCTAGGATTATAAAAAAGAGCCTAATTTCGTTTTATGTAATCCCCGATTGTACAAAACGATAATGACATTAATGGAACCGATTCTTGTGTTTAATTCGATCTTGGCTGTGAATACATATTCCCAACATAAATTAATATAACCGGTACCCAAGTAACTACATCAAAGAACATATACTTATACACTAACTTCTTTTTGGGTAAACCTGGATATCCAATTCACTTTGCGGGTCACCAGGATGACATTGCTTTTGTGAGTAGCTCGGAGTCGTTGCAGATAAACCTTTGTGGTTACAAGAGGTAAATTTTTATACTTGTACTCAACTATTCATATGTGATAGGAAATACAAAATCCTAGCCATGTAACTCAAGTGCACATTAGTATACATTGTTCCATATCTGTTCCAAAAAATAATATTCATTCATCCAATTAAGTATGGTATTCTTTAAGGCATATTAATACAAATATACGAACGACTGTTCTTTTACTAACTTGATTTTAACTGCATTAACCAATCAAGCTATTTTATTCTATACCAAAATTGACTTTTTGATAAGTCAAACACAAGATACAATGACTAAATAAGTAAGTTTGGGTGAGAAATTACCCAATCAATATATCAGTGTTCATAAATCGAATTCGTTGCAGCCAAGAGTGCTGCTCCAATTCCAGATCCATCTTTCGAATGCTCTATAACTACATGACTCGATAATTCTGGTCCTAGAAGTTCTGCCACAGCATCTTTAAGGTACCTCCTGTACTGAGGGTGGTGTTCATATAAACCTCCGTCCATAGCAACAACCATACGCTTTCCAAACACGATACCCTTGGAATCCTCCTCCATCTTTTGGAGAATTCCAACAATTCCTGCTCCAGCCAAGCGGCCTCCCCGTTTTGCAATCGTGTCACAAACCTCCACCACCATTCTTCTTGCTTCCAAATTTGACTCAACCTAATATGTTGAATTTATCTTATTATAAATATACTGTAGAGTATGAAAATATTTACTTAGAAGATGTGTAACTGTGTAAGACCATACTTTCAAATCCATTTATAGTCTAATGATAACCACCACCACTATGGCATAGTGGTTGGGCCTCGGGCGTAATGAGATCCTCATAAAAGGTCTCAGGTAGAACCTTACAAGGAAAACGTAAAAGGCTAGGAAACGCTCACAATGGTACCACGGTTTAGCTACATAAATTTGAGTCAAATACCCTCCTTCCCCGGGTCACTAGAAAAGCTCATTCATTTACCCATTTATCTTTAGAGTCCAAGGTTATTCGGGGTGCAGATGTGGATAAAAAGGTGTATCTTTTCTTTACTGACATGGATATACATTTAGTTTTCGTTGAAACTTAATGTGTTAATAATGATTTCGTCCTCAAAGTTTCACTTATTTAGCTTTTTAACCTTCAAACGATTTTTGGTATGATTTAATACACTTATCTTTCATTCACATGTTGTTTTTAACCCCTCAAAGAAATAAGTTCAAAAGGAAAAAAACATTGAAACAATATAATGTGTAGTGGTTAATTAAATGTTTTTTAAAGGAGTTCCGATAACAATTTATAATTATCTTGTTCAACAAGTAAATAAAAAGTTAAGGAATAAATCGTTATTAAGCTAAAATGCGAAATTGATGGAAGCATGATTCTTAGCAATTGTTAAAAGTGCATGCAAAACACAATGTATAATTGAATTTGAAAGGGGTTTTAAGGTGACAACTTACCCCGGTTGCTTCATATAGGATTGATCCAACAGCTTCAAGGTTCTGCGAAGTGTCCTGCTGTATGGAGCTTATATTTGGTGTCCTACAATTTCAATTCAGGATTAATCTTAACTAAAGCAAATACCATTTAACATTGCAGTTCGAGAAGCAAGGACATCATTCAAACGAAAATCAGATATATTAGATGTTTCAGTTACCCAAGAGAAAATGGAGTTTGTAGCCTTTCGGGAATGTGCTTTCCAAATAATGAACCGGTTTCTGCCATCTTCATGAGTACCCGTCTGACAATTTCACCAAGATACATTCCTGAGATTGTTTTCTCAAATAACTACAGTGAAAAAACACATATGGGAGTTGGTCAATTTAGAAGAAGGAAGCTAAATACACAAAATATGAGATAAGACAAGATCGATATCTGTTGTAGTTCCCATGAGTCATAAAGAGTGAAAAAGTCGTAACTTACCTGTTCACCTGGGTTTATACTCTGGGCATCCATTTCTCTATCAAATTCTGTCAATGGAAGACCCTTTGAGAATGCACCCCACTCAGTATTGACAATCTAACAAAAATCCATCATGGGATAACTTAGGAAATGTGAAATTCAGCAGAAACTCAATAAACCAGTCTACAAGATACTAACATGATTGAAATATAGATACTTCACAGGTCGCAAAATGGGGCGGATTGAGTAGGGTCAAACATGTCAAAATGGGTAATTATGATATGGGTCAACTTTTGTGGGTTGACCCAGACCACATTATGTCATATCCATTAGAATCATTAATGTGCTAAATTTAATTACATAAATCGTATTCGAAGTAATTAGTAAACTGTAAGTGACTTTCGACCTATTTGACACATCTCACACAACCAGTTAACATTTAACCTATTTCTTTCACCATTTGGCCCATTGGAGACACAGCTCCGCCTCAATAAACTCGTTTAAAAGTAAAATGGGGCAAAGCTATATACATAGAGAAAGGAACCAAAAAACATAACTTGGTTCGTTATAATTTCCCTTTTATAATGTAAAAAGTTCATCTAAATTCTAAATGATTGGAGTACACACAGTAATATTAGCAATCAATGTGTATATATACATATATCCAAAACTAAGTCACTAACCGTTTTCCCAGAGCTAGATTTATGGCCTTGCATTTTAGGAATGGCATCCACAGATTCCACATAGCAAGCATTGGTCCCGGTCCCAAGAATCACAGCGACCATGACATCATCATCCCAATATCTTGCTCCGGCTAGTGTTGCTACGGTATCATTAACCTGCAATGATGAAAAAAACAGTTTAAGATAGATTTTCTCTTATACGTAAAAATATGTTTATCACCATACAAAAGTGTGTACCAATGCGGAAACCCTCATATCGAGCCCTTGTCTTCCCATAGCTTCGTTCAGACATGCCACGATATTCTTCCCAGGCTGAAAACACAAGTCAAACTTGTTTTCAGTCTCACAAAATAATAACACTAGTATAACCCAAAATAATGATAATAAGCTAGTCAACATATTTACACACTTAACGCTATAAAACTACAGAATTCTTAAGTGTGAATTAACTGCTAGACCATAAAAGTGTTCATAAGTGGCAATTTTTCTACAGTCATAAGCTCAAAAACATGTGACTTTTGACTTATACAAATGTTAGCATTTGTTACACTTCTATCAAAGAAAAACATGAAAAGTCTTATATAAATGCTCAAGCCAAGAAAAACACATGTCGAAGGTGCTTATGAAAAACAGAATTTGGTGCCATGAAAAAGGTGAAATCGACTCAATGGATCATGCAGGACTCATCCTTAAACCTTATTTGTTATGTACCATCTTTACAGTACTTTCTGCATATAGAAATACAAAGTCTCTTTTTATTAGCCATTTTCTTCGGCACCGAGTGACAATATCAAACATTTTTCAGTGAAAGTCAGATATACCAACCGTTCCTGAGACTGCAAATCCCTTTGTCCATTTGATTAATATTCCGGAATCAATGGAGGTTTGCTTTACTGGAAAAGAGAACGTAAACCCGGTCTCTCTAGTTCTACCATTTGGCAAGACAAATTTTCCGCCCTCTTTTTTCACAAATTTTGCCAGTGCGGAAGCAATAAAATCAAACAGCTCCTACAAGTTCATCTAAGCATGTTTAAACACATTGATCAACCACAACCTACATAAAAACTCGAATTTCTCGTTATGAAAAAACTAAATATTCAATTGCAGAGGCACACCTCAGAGGTGCCATTCATCAAGTCTTGTGGTATAGAAACTTGCTCAAATTCGGTGTCGATCACCCTGTCATCCTTTCCTCCTAATTGAGTCCTAAGAACTCGGAAATTCGTACCACCAAGGTCCAGTGCATAAAACAACCCTCTTTCGTTCCTTTATTAATTGAAATACATTCAAATTCCAAAAGAAAAATAAAAAATACACTTCCATGGTTCAAAAACAGATGCTAAATTTGACTTCAGAGATTCAAATGTAATACTTCTAAAATCCAAACCTGTTAATTCCTCATAAGTTTTGTTTTTCAAATATATCCACCAATTACTTTATAAGGAAACATGGGATTTATATATCTTTATGATAACTACTTCTGCAGAATTAATGTTCAAACTTCAAACTCCAATTGACTTTTTAAAGTCAACCATTATTTGTCTAAAATTTGAAAGTAGTAACTGACTTTTTTATAATGAAACAAAAGATTAATTTCTAACATTTAGTCCACATGTGTTAGTTGATTTGTCCACCATTTTTTCTGTACACCACCAAACATGTTTCATAGAACACTCTAAAGCACATTTGATCCTCATCCCATGCAAAGGTTGGAGGGCCTTTTTCTACCATTTAGGTAGAAACTGGAAGCAGCCTCTCTACTTAGGTAGAGGTAAGTAGAGGTAAGGTCTGCCTACATCTTAACCTCCCCCATACACCGTCGAGGTATTGGGGCTCAAAACCCGCGGAAGGCGGCACTGGGCAGTTACTTACTTACTCTAAAGCACATTTGATGGTGTACAGCTAAAAAAAAAAAGGGTCGTGTATGTACTACAACCTTTGGGTTGATGAGTCGCAACCAAGTAGTCCCTATAGTTAAAATGATCAAACAAATTTGATAGTAAACTAAAGTTTAGATCTAATTCTAATCATGATCATAAAAAAATTCAAATATTGATCACATTCAAAAATGAAAAAAAAAAAAAAAAAAAAAAGAAAGAAAGGATCATACCCACTTGGCAAACAATCAACATAACTAAGAATCATCTTAAGATCACTACCACCATCAACAGCAAGTCCAGCACGCATGTCATCCGCCATGGAATCTGCCACGTGGCGTAACACAGGTAGAGGGGTGGCACAGTCATGTTGCAGCTTGGTCAGTATAGGCAGTGCTGCTGCTGCTGTTGAGACTGAGACACTACTAGTACTGCAGCTGGACCGGAGAGCCATGGTTAGACGTTGAGCCCGCCGGGAAATGGATGGTCGGGAAATGTGGATCGCCGGCGGTGGGTTGACGGAGAATGACATTGTGTATGACGGTGAGATCAATGATAGTTGGATTGGGTTGAGTTGGGTGGGAAGTGGAGACAGGAATTTGATTAGTTAGTTTTCTTTTGTTTCTTTACCGGTTTTCATGTGATTATACATTTACTTTGTTCATTGTTTGGTCTATATGTATAGAACTATAGATATAGATGTAAATAATTTTGTCTTTTATTTGTCTTCTTGTTGCACATTTTGAATTATTTTTTTAGTAATAGTACATCTTTACTTGTACTGTATCATGGAGTATAAATTACTGGGAAATGATTAATCTTTTTAATAAACTAGCTTAAATTTTTTTAACTATTGAATAATGATATGTGAAAAAATTAAGAGATAAGATTAGAAAAAAAAATAAGTAGATAACACATGTTACCTTCTTAAAGTTTTAAAAAGGATTTTTAGGCTAATCTTTAAGATAATTTATCATTTTCCTAAATTATTGGTAGCTGGAATTCGAAATACAAATATATAATACAACTATAACACAAAATCTATATTGATTAATTAATTTAGATGTTAGTTCTTTTTGATGATTTTACCCAACTAACTTTAAAACATCGTTAATGAATACTTATTGCGTTCTAGATACTATGTGTAAGTAACAACTTATATACATAAGCATGTGCATGGGACCCGGTTCAACCCGTGCAACTCGTGACTCGGTAAGGCAACAAAATCAAGCCTATGACCCAGACCGTTACTTTTTCGGCCGGTTCGGGTTGGGTTTAGTTTGGTTCTCGGGTTTAAGGGTCTTTTTGTTCTTTACTTGTCAAAACTCGGGTGACCAGGCCCAGCCCAAAACCCATCGGAGAAACAAAATCAAACACGTTAACCGGCCCGTTACCCCTTCGGGCGAGTCGGGTAGGATTTGCGCGGGTCTAGATCGGGTTGCGGATTTTCGAGTCACGTGTTCACTCCTACTAATACAGATGTCTCTTTAATAAAAAAAAAAGGTAATGGAGGGAACCCTAGCTCCGATACCACAATTAGATATCCATTGACTTACCCCGTATGAATCATATAATGCCGGTACAATACCTCCATCCTAATCACCACATGATCTGGGCACTTGAATGATCGAACTCGCATATTTAAACTTCACATGTGTTTGGAAATGATTAATCCTTTTAATAAACTAGCTTAAATCTTTTTAACTATTGAATGATGACATGTGAAAAAATTAAGGGGCAAGATTAGAAAAAAAAACAGTAGATAACACATGTCACATTTTTAAAGTTTTAAAAAGATTTTTAAGATAATCTTTAAAATAATTTATCATTTTCCTAATTTATTAGTAGCTGGATATCGAAATACATATATATAATACAACTATAACACAAAAACTATATTGATTAATTAATTTTAGATGTTAGTTCTTTTTGATGATTTTACCCAACTAACTTTAAAACGCCGTTAATGAATAATGATTGCATTTTAGGTACTATGTGTAAGTAACAACTTATATACATAAGCATGTGCATGGGACCCAGTTCGACCCGTGCAACTCGTGACCCGGTAAAGCAACAAAATCAAGCCTGTGACCCGGCCCGTTACTTTTTCGGCCGGTTCGGGTCGGGTTTAGTTTGGTTCTCAGGTTTAAAGGTCTTTTTGTTCTTTACTTGTCAAAACCCAGGCGACCAGGCCCAGTCCAAAACCCAGCGAAGAAACAAAATCAAACTCGTTAACCGGCTCGTTACCTCTTCGGGCGAGTCGGGTCGGATTTGCACGGGTCTAGATCGGGTTGTGGGTTTTTGAGTCATGTGTTCATTCTTACTTATACAGATGTCTCATTAATAAAAAAAAAGGTAATGGAGGTAACCCTAGCCCAGATACCACAATTGGATATCCATCGACTTACCCCGTATGAGTCATATAATGTCGGTACAATACCTCAATCCTAATCACCACATGATCTGGGCACCCCGAATGATCGAACTCGCATATTTAAACTTCACATGTGGGTCTACGCTTCATTGGTAACGGGTACCTTAAAGTAATTATTTTTGTGCCAAGCGGGGATCGAACTTGAGACTTTAAGATCATTAAGTGATTGTTTTACCACTAGGTTGACTTCTTGTTGGTAGGTCATAGAATTATCATCGAATATATACTAATGACCATATTTGAAAAATTGACATACATATAATATTTCGTGTCGCGATTCAACAGCTGGATGTCTAGCATACGTTGTCTTGACAGGCTTCGCGCTAGAGATCTCCGTCGAAGTTAAAATGTTTATTTCAAATACCTGATGGGGGGAAACCTCCTAATAATTCGTCTGAAGGCACGTCCATTAATATGAGTAAACCCTGCCCCTCAGAATTGAACCCGGTATATCGAAATCATGCCCTCATATAGAGACTTAGATTGTTGTAATATAAATATTTTTAGGAAAATGATTAATCTTCCTAACCAATCCTCCTAAAAAGCCTCCTAACTATGTGATCATGACACTTGATTGAGTCAAGGGATGAGATTATGAGAGAGAATGGATGGATTACACTTGTCTTGATTTAAGGTTTTTAGGAGGATATTAGGCTAATTAGGATTTATCATTTTCCATATTTTAAATTCCCCGGTTAACCTTTAGTTACTCATATTAATTTTCTTATTATTTAATTAAATTTACTTATTTCTATACATAGTGATTAGTGAATTTATATATTCAACTTTGTTGCATGTTGAAAAGAAAATGAAATTCGAAAATGAGTGGGAACCTTTTGAATAGACAGGCTGTTTGCGAGGAATTTATAGAGGTGACGGACAAATCGATGTCGGTCGACGCATCGCAGCCACGTAACATAACCGCTTTGCATTTGTGTTTTGATGAAATCTATTGTTTACCAAATCTATTGACGCATATTCTCCCTTATCCGTTTACACCAACTATTTTGTTCAAAATGGTTATGTATTGCAAGAGGGGGGACCAAATATATATACATCCGAGAAAGTTTAAAGGCTAAAATCGTAGAATTATATTACTGTATTGGTTAGCTTTTGTTGGACATAAGTTTTATTCATTTTTTACTAAAAAAAAATAGAAAAAGTTTTATGTTGTTTTGAGCACGTAAGCTTTCCCCTTTATTCTTTCCAATTTATCATGTATTATTCTTAGACTATATTTATTTACTCAATTATGTTGTTCAGATATTGTTTAGAGCCGGACCATGGTTTTAGCTATCTGGATGATATATTATGCTATTAAGACAGTAATGAATTGCTTTGATACGCTATAGATGTTGTTTTAGCAATTATTCTATATATAATGACCCGTTGTTATTCCATATTATTGGATTATTGTAACCAAATGGGATGCTCGACTGGGCCAATTCGACCGAGTAACTCGGCTTGGCGGTCATGGGCAGGTTTGGCTCATTGTTTGAAAATAATGGGCCCGTCTATGTCATGATTTTATCCTTACAATGGGTTAATTTAAAAATATATTGAAGTGGTTTACAAATAGATATAAAAGTAGTAGCCATTAAAAAAATAATGGGCTACCTATGAAAAGGCAAAGGCTATTCAAGAATATATGCCAAAGGGCAAGGGTGTAGTGTCAATAATCGGCTCTTTGGCAAGTTTTTAACTTATAGGAGCATGCCATTTGTACTTGCTGATTTTTTGCCAAAACTTGCCAATTCCTTACCAAATTATATGGTGTAGTGACATTTTTTTGCCAATTCTTGCCAAAGAGCTGATGTAACTTGCCAAAAGGAAAAAGACAAAAAAAAAAAAAAAAACTTGCCAATTCTTTGCTACCAACATTCACTTTCATCGGTCAAAACTAGCCGATGTATCTTGCCAATGCTTGCCGATTAAACTTGCCGATACAGGCCGATGTAGATGTTATAGTATAGCCGAAAAGCCGATCCTTACCGATGGTTTTTGTCGATAAAACAAGCCGACTACACCCTTGCCCCTACATACTACAAGAGGCAAAGATATAGTACTAGAATTGCTTCAATGAAACAATATCAATTAACAATACAAAAGAAATGTAGTGCACCCACATGTAACACAGCAAACAGAATTCTGTGCAAGTTGAAGTGGCCGCAAAGAAACGAAGCTTCTCTTCTCATTCTCCATATCTTCACATTCCATCTCTCTTTTTCCACACATTCACTTATCACTAATCCATAATGATGACAAGAGCCGAAATCGATACTAGCGCCCCTTTCAAGTCCGTCAAGGAAGCCGTTGCGCTGTTTGGGGAGAGAGTTCTTGCGGGCGAAGTCTATGCCAACAAACTCAAAGAGGTCATTTCATTTTAAGTTTTCGCTTTGTGAATTTATGTTAGTCAAAATGTGAATATCAGAATATGGCTAAAAAGTGATACAAACTCTTATGATTTTGATTATCAAGAATGAGTTAAATGTTTTGAAACAAATTACAAAATTTGATAACAAATTTAAACAACACGTTCAAATATGTTGCTTATTAGTTATTAGTGACAAACAAAGTGCTTTGTACTACGTATACTAAAAGTTAAGAAATTGTTTTGTGTAGTTTCTATTTTATGTATCTCTAAATTTAGTAATTCAACAACACTACAGAAAAATATAATAATTAAGTGTAAAACTATAATATTTGTTCGACAACTCTAAATTTATATGTATCTCTATATTTAGTGGTTCGACAACACTACAAAATAATATAATAATTGTTTTGTGTAGTTCCTATTTATATGTATCTCTAAATTTAGTTTCTATTTATACGTTTTTAATAAGCAACGTTAAAAAATTATAAGAGTTTGTCATGCTTATAAATATGTAAAACTATATTATATTAAAAGTTAATGCTTATAATTAAGTGTAACAACAATTATTTTGATTACAAAAGTCTAAGCTTGAAAATGCATGAAAAATTGTCCACTATAATTTTAGGTACGGATTATCATATTTGATTTGTAATACCATTATTATCTGTACTTACACTTAATTTGACACACATTTTAGTGTGGATATATGAAAAAAAATGTGTGGATATTTGATTTATTTTTTGTAGTGCAAAAACTGTTTAACTAGTTATATGATCATGTAACTTTATAAATTACTATGGAATTGTAACGTCTAACCATTATGGCAGATTAGTCCTTAACTATTAGATGTAACCTTTAATGTCTTTCATATCTTAGCCCAAAGCCCCAAAGCCATCATTTTAATCCAATTGTTGTTATAAAAAAAGAGATGCAAAATGATTAAATTAGTGCTTGACAAATTATCTTGTATGGTTGATTAAATGCATTTTTGTATCTAGAAAATGTGATATCAAAGTAGCATGTACGTTTATGGCTTTATCAAGACATGTTTTCTAAGAACGTGCAATATGTTTAGAATGACATGATACGGTATTGATTACATTTGGCCTTTCCACAAGAAACAAAAGGTTTGCTAAACTAAATGTAAATAATATAGCTTTAATACTATAAATGTGTACCGACAATTTTTTTTTTTTTTTTTCCTTCTACAAAACGTAACTAAATAAGAGAATTTTAATTTTTAATACAACATTTTTTTATAAAAAGAATTATAAAGTTGGTAACACACTTTATTTAGATCACATAAAATGGTTTCGTATGGGAATAAAAAGCATGGGGGATTGCTTAAAAGTGAATGAAAGCATCCCTTTCTTACTGATCCATTACGTTTACGGCCCACTCACACAAAAAGGGTAGCTACTTACATAGTTATTACATTTAGAAAAAACCGTATATCTGTCTTTAATTTGATATTTATATATATTTGACTAAATGTTTTTTTTTTTTAATTATTTTTTTATATTTTTTTTTTTACCATTTTAAACAAGGGAAAGAGATTCTTATCTGTACTCTTCTATAAAGCATATTAGTTTTTTTTTTATTTTTAAAAAGTAAGCACTTTTTTCAGTATTTCCATAATACATTTTATACCCTACTTAAACATAAAACCCTTATATATCCTCATTTCCTCATCCTCTTCAATCATTACACACTTTCATCGACCTTCTATCACCCTCCCCCGCCGCCATCTTTCTCCACCGTCTCCCTCGATCTTCACTACTGCCTCCCTTTTATATTGTTCTTACTTTCTAATCACCACAACGCGCGAGCACTATGCTCGTTCTTTGTTAGGCAAAACTGAAATACACATTATGCAATCTCTCGAAACAACTTTTAATTTGTAAAGACGTTATATGCATTATTGTCCATACTAAATGGCCTATTAGGCATTGAAATATATAATTAGTAGATTATAAAGGAATTCAACAGAAAAAAAAAACTACCATTATGATCCGAATTTGAATGTAATATTTGTGTTTTACCTATATATTATAGATGCAACATGAAGAGGATGACAATGAAAATGGTCATAGTAATCGGGTTACAATAGAGTTAGAGGAGACCAAACAAAGGCTAGAGGAGGCTCGAGAGGATCGAGTGCTAATGGCAACTTGTCTATCTTCTCTACAACAAGAGCTTGAACGAACCAAATACGAGTTACAACAGCTCAAAGAGGACTCCAAGAATCACCTAGACATTAAGGAGGATCTTAAATTCATGGAAGATGTCACAAAGTTTGAAGTGAAATCAGAAAAAAGTCTTGTTGATGAGGCATCAGAGATCGAGTTTCAAAAGAAGAGGTATGTGACTTTTGCAAATCCGCCTTCAATTGAACAAGTTATGACACAACCACCCGAGGAAATCGTGCTTGAAAGGCAGCCTTCTTTGAGGAAGAAGAAAAAGAAGCCACTGATCCCGCTCATAGGTGGGATTTTCACTAGAAAGAAAAATATTATCCAAGTTTAATTTACATGTATAAGATTAAGGTTAATGATCAAAAAGGAATATCGAGCACTTACAATATGAAATGAGGGTTTATAAATTTGGGTATGCAACTTCATCAGAATGTTTTCTTGTAATAAGGCATGATGTAAACTGAAAGTAACTTAAAGGGGTTTTTTTGGATTTTTGTATATGTATGATATAATAATGTTCTAAGTTTAAGCAACATCGTATTGGATTAGCAATATGGACCAAAATGTTCTACTTTTACATCACTGTGTGTCTACACAATAAAGCAATAGTTATGGGTATGAATTCTTTTCCTTAACCAATAGTTGTAATTTAATTCGGAATCGTCTGGTACCGAAATTGTTACTGACGGTATTGTTTTGGAAATCATCAAAATATCAAATACGATATCTAATTTGGTCTCATACAAGCCGATACCGGTATGGTACCGATATCTTTCAACATTTCCAGTAATCTTGATATGATCCCGAAACCATTAAAATTAAGTATTGATCCTTGTCTCACTTATAGCTCCGTATCACGTTTTGCTATACAAAAAGGAGTGACGGCGCAACTTGTTGCTCGTTTGCCTTTTATTTCTATGTAAAAAACTATATCTATCAATGAAAATTAATGGATTCTTATCTAAAAAAAAAAAAAATTAAAAAGGAGAAAATCTATATCTATATCTATATCTATATATATATAAAGTTGAGTTATAGTTGCTTTGTTAGCACAAATGTGATGATGAAACTTATGATGAAATTTATGAGGGAATTAAAGTATTGATGTTAATTGCTTATGTTGTTTATATCTATATCCATATATAATATAATTAGCACCTATGATGCACCGAAACTTCAAACAGGTAGGCGTATCCGCTTCAGAAACTCCATGGGAACAGAATCGCATACGAAACGTTTCCTTGAAGTTTTCATATATACCGAAACGTTTCTGTAAAACTTCTATACAGTATCTAATTAATATTAGGGTTTCAATGAGCTTTTTCTATTCCAACTGCATACCCCCAAACACAAACTAACTACATTATACATTTGAGATCACCATCAAGCTTTTTCTATTCCAAAATTGATTAGTAAAAGTTTAATCCATGATCACCGGTCAACATCAAGCATACATTATAAAATTCATAATCTCTCAAATCTCAAGTCTTTCTTTATATGAAATCAATATATTTTTATTGTCGTATCTTTGCCGTACCCGTATCCTAAATTTTTTAGTTTTGTCAATCCCCGTTTCCGTATCGTTCCCGTGCCCCTTTGCAGTATCCGTTTCGGTGCTACATAGGTTAGCACAAATGTGATGATGAAATTTATGAGGGAATTAATGTATTGATGTTAATTGCTTATGTTGTTTATATATATTGTTTATGGTTCGTGTAAAGCACAAATTTTATGATGGAATTTATGAGGATATTTAAGGTTTTGATGATCATTAGCATTGTATGTAAGATGATATACATATAGTTTTATATAGATTTTGTAATAGTGGGAATGAAGCCATAAATGAGGTTAATTGCATTGATTGAGTGATGTTTATGATGGTTAATGATGCAGGGTTTGCGAAGGGTCGGTTTTAATGGTGGGTTGATGTTAGTTGTTCTTGTTGTCAATAATGATAATGAATGTAAGCATTAAACAAGGTAACCGAGAAGTTTAGAATGTGGTTCGTGTAATGGGTTTGAAAGTTGAAAGGAAAAAAGAATGATTAATAATGAGCAAAGGTGGGAAGGTGAAAGAGAATAATTAGATCATTCATTCATGAATCCCATCAATACATTATATCACACATCCTTAAATATGGATATTCACCCCCTCTTTCCTAGGTAAATATATCTCCCTTTTTGTTTGTTATTGAAAATCTGATTTGGGGCTTGCTTCATCAGTTCATTGGTTCACTAGAGTCTTTCCCAGGTATCATATTCTAATTTCTTTTTTGAACATTCAATATTACTAATCAAAAGGCTAGCAAGGTGCTAGAGCAACTTACAAGACAAAGGAGGCGAGAAAAAGAAAAAACATAGGGATTAAATATTAAAAGCTCTCCAGTTCTCTCAATTAAATTCGGGGTTTTTTGCTCGGTTTGATGGCTATAGGAAGCTTGAGTCTTTGATTTCTTTAGCTGCAAATATGATGGATGGGAAAGACGGTGTTATTCGGCATTATCCATATGGTCCAACAGTAAGCAAGAACAATGAGACTGATGTATTTTGATTTGTTGGGATCGACTCCTAGGTCTTTATGGATTATGAACAACTCTTTTGCCGTGGGCAGTTTCATCAGTGGGATTTTGCACCAGGTTAGTATGTATCATATTCTAATTATTAATTTAATTTTTTGAATGTTGGGTCTTTATGGACTCTGAACAACTCCTTTGCCGTAGACAGTTTCATCAGTGGGATTTTGCACTAGGTTAGTATGTATCATATTCTAATTATTAATTTAATTTTGATCAATAAGTTCATCAATTTTTTTTTTGTTGAATGCATGTACTCGACATACTTTTCATGTGGTCATATGTGACGATTCGCGTGTATGGCTTTCTTGTTGCACCATGGCTATCCAGAGGATTTGGCAGGGACCACATTATTACCAAGAGAAAACTTATGTAGGTAATAGATCGTCATTTAATATCAAGTAGTGGCTTTTCCAAATTACACGTTAATTAAACCAGATGATTAGAAAAAGGCCCAATGTTTATATGGGATAATTTCCCATACTCCGTTTGCAGGGATTGAATTTTGTTGTTGTTGTTTATATGTGATAAATGCCTAAAATGGTGACCAGATCTTGTTCAATTGCTGTTTTTGGAAACGAGGGCCTTTTTGCCTAGGAGAAAGCGTTGAACTTTTTTTTTTTTTTTTTTTTATAGAAACTATCGATATCAATATGCGATGATTACTAGCAACCCAGACAATTAATTAGGTCAAGATCATGATATGGGAATAACTTTGATCAGTTTGTCTAATTTTATGTGGCACCTGCTGGTAAACTTGAAAACAACCTTATTACCAAATTTTCAAAAGGCTAACGATTTTTGGTCCCTTTTTATGCAGTTTTTCGTATGTATATATCCAAAAAAAAAAGTGGGGGAAAAATATAATAACCATTCACTATACAACTGAAACCCAACTCTTTAGATACCTTTTTTACATGCTCTTGGTTAAAAACTTCATGAAAGCTAATTGGTTAGTTCTCTTTTCAAGACAAACGTTGAACCTGAGTCACTCAGATGATGTGATGAAACTTTTGATATTATAGGTTGACCCTTATATAAGAAATTGCATAACAAGTAACCCTAATGTTGTTTCATAACTTGGTCTCCAGCGTGACCCCATCAATGTTTTTTTTCTAGAACGGCGACCCCATCAATGTTTTCAGATTATCATTTTGTATATAAGTTTGATTTCTGGTTTTTAGATTATTATAGGGTGGTTTTGATTAAAACTTTGGAAAACTAAAGATTTTGTTGCCAAAAAAGCCATGTCATAGTAGTTCTCAACTAATGGAAACATCGACTTTTTGTGTTTGTAAGTTTACATCAAAAGTTATTATATATATCATGAAATAAATTTTTTTTTTTCTTTTCTTGTAGGACAGGTTGGAGAACTTGATAGAAGAAATGGTTGCAAAACAAAACATTTCTCATCAAAACGAGCACGAGATGCAGAGGTTCATTATATGCCGGATAGGTAACACAATTTAGGCTCATAAATTTTATGATAGATCACAACTTAAGTCACTACGATTAATAATATCTAAGATTCAACATAAGTCAATATGATTTATAACTAAACTGAACACTTGAGACGCGAGTTTTATTCAGAGGAGGAGAAGCAGAATAAATGAGAAAATGAAAAACTCAACATAAGTCAATACGATTGATAACACATACTATCTTATATGTATAAATCGATATAAATACTAATGTATATAATATAATGATATTTGGTTTTGTTTTATTAGACGGATAAGGCTTCTATGCTGGATGAAGCTATTGAATATATGCAGCAGCTCCAACTCCAAGTACAGGTATGAAAACAATTTCTAAAAAAGTCTTGTCAAAGTTTTGGAGTTTTTAAGTACTTTTTGATATAAAGGTTAGCAGTACTAAGAAATTGTAATTAAGTAGTGTGAAGTTCAAAAAAAGCCACTACCAAAGAAGATGTTATCTATACTATCTTATAATAGTTATTACTTTCTCTCTCATAAAAATGTTAAATGCAAAATTACCATTTTACCATTGATAAATTAATTTACATCATCAATCCCTTATTTTCTAAAATATATCCACTACCCCTTTACATCAATTACATTAAATCAATTACTTACACCTACCACCAATAACAGTTTGTCACCACCACGACCGACGTCACCACCATCGGTCGTCGTCACCGCCATCGGTCGTCGTCACCACCAAACCGCCGTCGCATATCGCGGGTTAGGTGCTAGTTCAATAAAAAGTAAAAGTAGACTCGTTTGAAATGGATTGAATTAGTACGGAACGAAGTGAGTTGGGCCAGGTTCCTTTTGTTGATTATTAACCTAAACTTTGGGTTAATTGTGTCGAGTTCGAAACGTATGTTAAAGTCTAGTATGTATATGTGTCAAGTATAAGAGGTTGCTTACGTAAATGTAAAAGGGCAGACAGTTATGTAACTGTCTTGGCACCCATTCAACGAGACAGTTATGTAACTGTCTTGGCACCCATTCAACGAACCGACATGACTGTTAGAGACACCCCTTAGAAACTACATATATGTGTCGTATGTACACAAAAGGGTGTGTGGGTGTCTGTACGATCAAAGGGTGTGGGTCACATACCCGATGAGAAGTCTGTAACAATTGTGTGAACAAATATTACAAGTCTGTATCTAATAGAAAGTATTTTCATATATTACTTGTGATTTTGTTCATCATAGTAAGATTAAACCCAACATTTGGCATCAGAGCGCGCTAATCGATCAAGGGAAGAACATCGATTGATAAGCGAAACCGATTCCGGGAATTAACCGCAAGAACAAAAGAAAGAAGCGGGTGTGATTCATTCTTCATCAATCTGTAATTAGAAGAAGAAACAATAGAACCACCACCACTTTGTAAGTGAACCGACACCACCACCACCGTCGCCCGAGAAGAAAGAAACAACCACCACAATCCATCGATTACAGAAGGGAAGAAAGAGGGGTTGAAAGTTGACCCTAATTGCAGAAGTGCAAAAAACCGATTTGGTGTTTTTCTTTTGGCGACCAGGAAGAGATAACCGTCAATCAATAGGAAAAGTAAGTATCTGTAGCTGTTTTCTGATCGATTAGAAAGAAGGGGAAATGGTTTTTGTGTGGCTGCCAAATGAGAAAAAGGAAAAGCATATCACTTTTTTATTGTGAGATGATGAAAGACACACATAAGTCAAAGATGAGGGATACTTTCAAAATGCATCGGAAACACTTTGGATAAGTTTTCTTTTACTTTAACTTTTACTAGCATTGTACCCGCGCGATGCGGCGGTGGTCGTGACGGTGACAGTGTGGTGGTGGAGGCGAGTGTTGGTGATGGATGCGACGTCGAGTGTCGTAGATAATTCATATAAAAGTAATTGATTTAAAAGGTTAATGGAGATATTTTAGAAAATAAAGGATTGATAGTGTAATTTAATTATTAATGTTAAGAGAATAGTGTATGTAAAAATATTTTAAAGGATTGTAGGTGAAAATATTACATGAGAGGGCATTTTAGACATTTCCCCCATGTAACTTTCAACATGGGGGGTATTTTCTTTAATATAGAGTATAGATATATTTTCACTTTTAGAATTTTACAAATTTTAAAGGGAATTTTGATAAAAGGAAACGATGAATATTTTTAAATTCTAATTGGTTGGGGTTGTCAGGAAAGTAAGATCAAGTTTTGTAAATTTTGTTTTAAAAGAAAAAGTTGTTTTACATTAATAAATTACAAAACTTAGAATTGAATCCTTATGGTTCATATTGAACCTTCTTGGTTCACAAAGTAAGACCGAACCCGTGTGGTTCACAAAGTAAGATGAAACCTATCGTTCAATGAAACCTAGTGTTTAACGAAACCTTAGCGTTTCAAAGTAAGTACGTAAGAAAACTCTAGTGTTTCCATAGTAAGTAAGAAGAACGTTAGTGTTTCAAAGTAAGTAAGTATGTGCATATTCTAGTGTTTTTCAAAGTACGTCAGAAAAACGCTATTGTTGCAAAGTAAGTAAGAAAGATCATTGTTGGTCAAAGAGACACATTTGTGTTTCGTAATACGTAAGAAAGACTAACCTTGATCAAAGTAAGAGAAACATTTTGTTTCAAGTAAGAAGTCCTTCGTGGCAAGTAAGAAGACCTTCGTGGCGAATAAGACCTTTGTGGCAAGTAAGAAGACCTTCGTGGCGAATAAGTCCTTCGTGGCAATTAAGACCTTAGTGGCAATCAAGACCTTCATGGAAAAGCAAGAAAGAAGACCTTCGTGGCAAAGCAAGAAAGAAGACCTTCGTGGCAAGGAAAAAAAGAAGACTTGTGCAGTGCAAGAATTAAAACGTGTGGCACAATCAAGAAAAGGCAAGTAAGCAACAAGCATGACAACAAGGAAATGTATATAATGCAAAGACAAAAAGAAAGACAAGCAAGATGAGTCTAGTTTCATTGATGGCAATGAAGAACCAACCTTGTTGTAAAGAACAAGACAAAACAAGTTGAAGACCTGCCTTAAACCAAAGTTTAGTGTTGATTATTAACCTAAACTTTGGGTTAATTGTGTCAAGTTCGAAAAGTATGTTAGAGTCTAGTATGTATATGTGTCAAATATAAGAGGTTGCCTACGTAAATGTAAAAGGGCAGACAGTTATGTAACTGTCATGGCACCCATTCAACGAACCGACATGACTGTTAGAGACACCCTTTAAAAAACTATATATATGTGTCGTATGTACACAAAAGGGTGTGTGGGTGTTTGTATGATCAAAGGGTATGGGTCACATACCTGATGAGAAGTCTGTAACATTTGTGTGAACAAATATTGCAAGTCTGTATCTAAAGGAAAGTATATTCATATATTACCTGTGATTTTGTTTATCATAGTAAGATTAAAGCCAACACCTTTGACCTCCAATCATGATTTGTCTTTTTTCGTAGGTGACTCTATAGTAGTTAAAATATTAGTTGAGTGTACGAAAGTATGTTAATTAAAGCAAGGCAATACCAAGAACTATAGTTAAATTACATCTACATGTAAAAATAGGTCATCTAAATGATGCACACTATATAACAAAAATTGCACATGTCATGTACGGAGGCAACAACAACTATAGTTAAAAGCACATACTATGTCTCTTAAAGGAATTGCTACAGAATTTGCAACAGGCTCAACAATGCCTTCAGAATTATTATCCTTCTCTTCAAGTGTGTGTGTGTGTATATATATAGATAGAGAGATAGATAGATAGATATACATAATTCGATCTGCTATGTTTATGCAACTTTTAGATTATTGTTATAAAATACAACAAAGAAGGTACCTGGAGTAGGTCACGTAGGTGTGTCAAAATGAGTACTTTTCCTAATGTGGGCTGGAATTACCCAATTACACATTGTTTACATGTTAAATTTTATAATTAATAATGTGTTAAATATAGTCTCAAATGCTATTTAATTTTATATATAATGCAACTTTTATTGTGTTATTGGGGCTAGGGTTCCCTCCTTTACTTTTTTTTTTTTTAAAAACTTTTTTTATAGAATTTATTTATGCATTTTAGTAACTTTGGATATCTTTCAACCTTTTGATGATAATGTGTGTTACTTCTTCCGAACAGTTTTCAGGCTAAAACCACATTATAAATGTTAACTACAGTTTGTCCTAAGCTGGTAGGCGAACAAGAAAAATGTTTATTATAGACATCAACCAAAGTAAGTGGTGGCATGATGGATGGGTTAGGCAAGTTGGATAACAGTCCGGGTTGAAAACCGGGGCACGTTGTTTTGAACCACAATTATCTTATTCTCCCTCTTTTCTGAAAAGTTTAATTAGTTCAGGTTTTACTTATGGTTACAAAAACAATATAATTACAAATAGTAAAACAATATAATTACAAAAAGACTTTGGTACCTTTCCACCTGTTTGACCAATTCCCATTTTAACTACAACAGGATGTAAAAGTTTAGATGAAATTTTATATATTTAGCTCTTTGGTTTTTAGGTTTGCTAGAAGCACAAGCAAAATAAAGGTTATAAGGGGGAGAAGAGTGGTCACGGCTTGAGCAACCCTCCGAGGGTACACCGCCACCATCACAGCGGCATGCAAACGGGCTGGGGGCTGGTGGGCTTTAAGCCAGCTGCGGCATGGGAGTGAAAAGGGACGTTGGGAGCATGGGCCGGGTTCAGCATTTCCAACCGTTGACACACTTTAAAAAAAAATTCCCCTTTCTAATGTATATGTATTATGTATATCTGTGTGTATGAGTTTCGAGCTAGAAGACGCAGTGTGTATATATATATATATTTGTATTAGTTATAATTTTAAATATCATGTTGATCAATTTTATTACAGTATATTGTTTTGTTTAAAAAAATTGGTTTATTAAATTAAATGAAAAAGAAAATATTTTTGAAAGGGTTGAAAAAGTCATGAATGCCATTAAAAATGGTTGGAAGGGTTGAAAAAGAAAATTGAGTTGAAGTTATTTGATTGGTGGGATTTGGGAGGCATGACCCCTCTCCCCCTAACTGGGTTACCAGTTAACATTGGGTGTCAAAATAATTATTTCTAAATATATCAATTTAGTGGTGAACATTTCTTAATAGAGGTTATAACGGGGTGCTTTAGGTGATATTTCAGGGATCAACCCAAGTAGCTATTGCCTTTTCTTTTAAGGAACCTGTTGGGTTGACCAAATCATAATGATTGTTTTAAACTTCTAATGGCTATAGCTTTTACATTGGCAACTCCATGGCTAAGGCACGGTAAACTCAAGCTACCCAAACCTCTATTACAGACTTGAACGCCTTTTAGTGCGCCCATCACCTTTTTGAGATCGTTTATGCTATGCCCGTAACTTTGTAAGAAATGGTACAAGAAATCGGTGATTAGTAACTTTGTAAGATTTTGTATGAATGTTTCAGGTATACACAACTGAATTTTTTTGTTTTCTATTTTGGTAATGGCAACCTTCAATGTACTTGGCGGTTCCAATTTTGCTTTATGCCCGCGAGAGATTAACGACGACTTTCAAATTTATTGTCAAGCCGCCCAATATGTTAAAGGTAATAATCCTTTTGAATTTGTCACAGGTGGAATTGGAAATTGGCAGGTTGGGTAACGGGTCAAAACTAAGTGCCATTTATTATCATATTTTTCGTAGCTGGATAGAGTATCAAATGGATTACATGAGTTATGTTATTTCAATAATAACTTAATGTGATGATAAAATAAATTCACGATGCATTAGAAGTACACTTTGGAGACTTTCAACCCCACTTATTAAACTTGAGAAACTTCGAGACCAGTAACAAACCTTAGAACTGGAGATATTGTAGAAATCAAACTGGTAAGTTTGAACTTTTTTACGGTTTATATATTATAATGTGATGTGGATTATTTAAATTGGTCGAAAGTACTGAAGAACAGACGTAGGTTGTCTTCTTACAAGGGGATTGTAATCTCAAAGCAAAATGTCATAGGTTGTCTCCTTACAATGGGCTTATTACATTTGGATAATGCATCAAGCCATGTGCTAGAAAAGCTAACACAAAAAACTTCATTCTAAACTTCACCGATAGTTAGATCAACTAAAGGAATGAACAATAGAAGAACTGCTACAGATAAATTTTAGGAGCTAAAAGCCTCTACATCTATTCTCTAACTTAATCATTTAAACATATCTAATTATCCGTTTATCCGGACCCCATATAATTATATTTGGCTAATCTGATTCTTATTATTCAATAGAACATATTTACTAAGTTCTTTACCTTGGCTGAACTTAGATTCTGTGGCCAAGTAGTGGTTGGAGCATGATACTTTTAGGCTAAAGAACACTTATCAAAAGTGTAAAGAACACTAACCAAAAGTTTTAGCTAACCTCAAACTAAGACAGTTCAAGCGTAAAGAACACTTATCAAAAGGCACGATTATGTCTGCGCTCTGGAAAATTGCAGCAAACAGGCGCCACTATCCCACAAAAATATCTTGCCGAAAAGGCATTTCCAGTCTTACAGGTATTTAAACTTTTTTCCCAGTTTCTTGTGAAATTTTTGATACCCCAAAGCTTAAAGCTTATGACATACTCAAACATTTCACTTTCTATCCATATGAAACAATTTTTGTTACGATTTATCTTAACTTATTTGATCATGTTTTTTGGTAAGGATGAATAGGCTGTTTCTATTACCGAAGACGTTTGGTCATCTCTAACATTAACAGATAAAAGAGTCTTTGTTACTTTGTTATTTGTATTCCTGTTTTTTCCAGTTGCATATACAAACTTTAAAAACCTCGAAAATAGTTTAAATAATCGTTCAAAAATCTAAACGTCACCCTATAAAGCCTTTAAGTCAAAGTTTGAGGTCTATGTACACTTGGTCCTCTAAAGAACCGTTGATACTAGCATTGAATCAGTCATGGTTTAAGGGGTGAATCCAAACAACTCAAAGTTGACAAAAAAGTTAGTGAGCTAACGGGCCAAACGGGTTCATTTTATACGGGCGTAAATGCTACTCTCTGTTAATACTTAATCTACATTTGTTTTTGATGGACTGCTTTTATTACCCAAGACGTTCGATTATCTCTAAAATGAACAGATAAAAGAGTCTTTGTTGCTTTCTTATCTGTATTCCCTGTTTTTTCCAGTTACATATACAGACTTTAAAACCCCAAAATTTGTTAGAAAAACGTGTAAAATTCTAAACGTTTAAGTCAAAGTTTATAAAGCCTTTAAGTCAAAGTTTAAGATCTATGTACACTTGGTTCTTTAAAAAGTTGTTGATTCTAGCAGTGAATCAGTCATGGTTTAAGGTATGAATCCAAACAACTCTGAAGTCGACAAACTGGTTGGTGAACTAACGGGCCAAACGGTTACATTCTATACGGGCATAAATGCTACTCTCTATTATTACTTAATCTACATTTGTTTTGGATATTATAACTATTTGAAGTATTATTAAATCTGGTAACTAAAATAATAGCACCAATATATGACTATTTTTGTAATAATAATATTCCGAAGATTGTAATTATATTAACCAACTTATAAGACCTACAGATTTGGGGTCTTCTGCGATCTAATAGCTTAAATGGTGACTATGTGAAGTTTGGACGGCCAATGGGTATAGTGTCACCATGCTATCATTGGGCGCTATTGAGTATGTTTGATGCAGCATGTTTTGAATGCCATCAAATTGGGCACCCAATGTTCTTTGGGGACAGGTGCGCATTCGAGACACTTACCAATTCCAAAAAATCTTTCCTTCCTACCTTAACTGAATGGGATGTGATATTTGTATCAATTCTTTTAATATTCTTACCACACTATACAAGTATCATTATAGACTATACAAATATCAATTGCACAAATGTGGTAAAATAATCAAAAGGTGTGGTACTAATATCAATTCCCACTGAATAGTTAAGATATAGTGTTGGGTCACCTATCCTTCTAGAATGTCTAATTACATTAAAGAAATGACTATATTCTTCCCTTAAATATTTCACTTTATTAGGCTACCAACAGAAGTGAATTTGTCTCTTAACTTCAAATGTATTAGTTCTATGTATCAACCAGCAACACCCCATCGGTTTTGGGTGAGCAAAAATAGGATCACATATGCTTGCAAATTACCCAACCACACTTTTTCGTATAATTTAGAAGTAGGAGTAGAATAGTACGCCGTTTTAAAATAAAATAAGTAAATAAGGTTTGCTCAACAAGGCTAGAGGTCCTTTCCTACCTTTGGTGGAACCTGGAAGGAGCCTCTCTGCTTTAGGTAGAGCATAGGGCTAAGACTATCTACAACTCAACATCCCCCATATACCGTGAAAGACGACATTGGGTGTTACTTTTACTTTTAGTATGAGGCAGTAGTAGAGTAGTACTACCGAGGGAAGAAGTTAACGTTCATTATAAGCAGACCGTAGCAATGGTCACTTCCTAAATCGTGTTTCATAATTCATACATTGCCATAACTTAGTTATTTGAGTAAATTTATATACTTTACTATCTATTTATATCTTCAAAAACGGATTTTGTAAGCAAGAAAGTTACATCTAAAAAAAGGAAGCTTTGTGATTTAGTTTGGAGCAAGAAAGAAAAACGCATTACAAATATTGACCCAAAAAGAAACTGTTAAAGATGATTCTAGATCTCTTTTGGCGGAGGAAGATAAGTTGTTTGAAGATGCTAAACTAGTTTCTGTAGGTGAGAGTTTAATTATATGAAGACATGGAAGTCGAAAGCTTCTGGATTAGTAAGAATCAAGCAATAAAAAAAAATATCCCAGAGATGACCCAGAAGGGAAGATTCACATGACTTGGAACATATTGTAACTTATACGGCCTCTTTATCTTGCTATCTGAGTATACAAATTAAAACAAAAATGTTTGTTCTTCCTTGACTATTGACCATGGTTCCTTTTGGTTTATGCTTTTTACATTCAGTTAACTATTCTTTACTAAGAGTGTCTCTTTGATCCTATTATGTATTAAGCAAGTGCTTTGACAAGAGATTATGATGAAAGTTAAAGATATCAACAAAGACGTATTATAAAGACATGATCGAAAGGAAATATTGACTATAGTAGAATCTATATATGAAATATTGAAAATTTCTCATATGTGACATGACCTTACTTTTCGATGTAAGATGAAACTTATAACATATGCATTAGATATGTTTTTACCAAGCCGTGTATCGCGCACTCTAGTAAATATTAAAAAAAAAAACAAATAATCTAGTTTAATGACTTTAATAGTGTAATCTAATTGCTGTTCAAAAAAATTAATACATATCTAATTAATATATATATTAAAAACAAAGGTACGGAAATGCGTGTAAAGAATAGTAACGGGCCATTTTATTTCTTTGGGCCCGTTTTCATTTTCTTAATGGGTCACTTCATTTTCTTTTGGACCCATCTTATATTCTTAATTACTAATTATGTTTTGATCTTTTAAATTGCTTCTAATTTGTTTACAAAAGATCACTTATTTTAATTACATATTATTATTTTTAAGTTTGTAACATTTTTAAGATTATCTCATATTATTAAAGTGAACTATTACATAGTACATATACACATAACAGTATGGTGTATGTTTGGAATATATACACATAACCATCTCTGAAAAATTTGTTTGCAATACTTATTAGTTTTAATGTTATTTCGGTTGATGTTTTATTATTATGAATTATTTTTGTTTCACTTTCTATTTTCAATGATTTAGGAAGTTAGCTGTAAAGGTACAGAAATACGTGTAAAGAATTGGTTAGGCCACTTCAAACATAATTCTCTTGTCAAAATATTTGAAAGTGTATATAATATGAAACTTAAAACATTATTTTTTAGATAATAAAACATAATAAATTTTTAGATAATAAAACATTATTTTATTATATTATATACACTTTCTATTTTCAATGACCATCGTCACTTCAAACATAATTCACTTTCTATTTTCAAAAAAATTGAAAGTGTATATAATATGAAACTTAAAACATTATTATTTAGATACAATAACATAACTCAACAAAGCTGTAAAAAATATTTTTTTCAGATATGCTCAAGTCATGACCGATACACCGAGTCTACAATGCTAACCAATTTTTAGTACGAGTATGACAAACTCAGATCGTCACATGGTTGATACACGACTTGATTCCAAACATTGAAAATAGGCCACTTCATTGAAAACAGTCTACAATGCCCGTTTTCATTTTCTTAATGGGCCACTTCATTTTCTTTTGGACCCATCTTATATTCTTAATTATTAATTATGTTTTGATCTTTTAAATTGCTTACAATTTGTTTACAAAAGTTACTTACTTTAATTGCATATTATTATTTTAAGTTTGTAACATTTTTAAGATTATCTCACATCATTACAAGTGAACTATTACATAGTATATATACACGTAACACTATGGTGTATGTTTGGAATATATACACATAAACATCTCCGAAAAATTTGTTTGCAATACTTATTAGTTTCAATGTTATTTCGGTTGATGTTTTATTATTATGAATTATTTTTGTTTTACTTTCTATTTTCAATGATTTAGGAAATTAGCTTTAATTATGTATTAATTTGTTTTTTTTATTTTAAATATTCTACTTTTATACTTATTATCTTTTAGAATCTATATAATATATTAGTCTGTTTTTAAAAATTATAGTATCGATTTTTTCTAATTTATAATTACTTACTCATTAAAAAATAAATATCAACTCAGATTTTAAGCTATATAATATTTCTAAAAACATGTAATAATTTTTACATAGTACGGAACACAATAAATATAATGTCTTCTGGGGTAACGTCCGGGTAACGTATCTTGTTTAGAATAAAAAATCAAGTCATTGTCAATCACATATTTCTAGCCCACCACCCAGACTCTTTGAGTAAGTCCGGCCCATATACTTTATATACCAATATATTTTACGTCACGGGCCCATTTTCACGAGAGAAAAGCTATACCATATCTTACATTCTCACGTTATATAAAAAAATTTGAAAAAAATATCTATAGACTATAGATGCAGCTGATTTTCGGAATCAAGTCGTGTATCAACCATGTGACGATCTGAGTTTGTCATACTCGTACTAAAAATTGGTTAGCATTGTAGACTCGGTGTATCGGTCATGACTCGAGCATATCTGAAAAAAATATTTTTTACAGCTTTGTTGAGTTATGTTATTGTATCTAAATAATAATGTTTTAAGTTTCATATTATATACACTTTCAAATTTTTATCTTATAAAGCAGATTTCTTCCAGATTTTCAATATTGAATTGAAATTTTCAATATTGATTTTAAGTACATCATTAAAATACCCCTCTCATCTATTCTATATTTATCTAAAATAACCATAATACCCTTCCTCAAATCTCAACCAATCATCTTTTTTCTCTCTCCTCCATAAATCATTTATTCATCCAATTCATTCAAAATCTTTTATCTCAAAAACCGTACATCGATAAATTATAAAAATTGTATGGGTGTTCTTAAAATTTCATGCTCTTTCATTAGAGATGTCATTCGATATATTTTCGACAATTTTTTAAATCCAAGGGCAGAGCTCGTACGGCTAAGGAATTTGACTATCATACTCTATGACATATCAACTCCTATAACCTATCATACTCTATGACCTAGGTATCACCCCACCATCTCACCGCCGCAACGCGTGGATACTTGCTCTCGTTTCATATAATTTATGAATTTATTATTTTAAACAAAAAAACCCAAGCTTTTTTTTTTTTTCTTTTTTCGATCTAAGTCTTAAAAAATCTTGACTTCCTACCTAACCGATCAAATCAAGTTTTAACTAGTTCTCACATTACATATCCAAACACCATTATATCAAATATTTGTGCACACTTGTACACATGTGCATTTGTTTTTTTTTTCCACAATTATAGATGTGTGGATTTGGTTGATTAATACACACTTTAAATTGTGTAGTAATTTTTGGCGGCCATATTCTTCACACAAAGATGAAATGCGAACTGCGAAAGAATTATATGTATGCATTTTATTATCTGTAAATATAAATATAAATATAAAAAATATAAATATGTAAGTTATTTGTAGTGAATGAAAAAGTTTTACTACTGCTGCATTCACTTATGTTGTAAAACATCTAATATATCTTTTTCTTAATCCATTAAATTCTCAATAGCTAAAGTGGCTAATTAACAAACATTCTCTGTGCTGCATTCACTTATGTTGTAAAACATCTAATATATCTTTTCCTTAATCCATTAAATTCTCAATAGCTAAAGTGGCTAATTAACAAACATTCTCTGTTGAAAACAACAAGTGTTTAGAGTTTCAATTTATTATTAAAATATTTTAACATCATATTTTCTTTCATTGTCTCTGACAACCACTATGTCAAATATCACGAAAACAATTAAATATCGTAATATAGTTTGATAATATCAAAAACTGAAAGATTGTATACATATTTTTCCTCCTATTGTAGTACGTATTAATTTCTTTTTTTAAAGATATAAAAGAAATACAAACATAAAGAAAAAAAAAATACAAGACATAAAGACATTAATTTCTTTTTTTCATGCTGGGTCTGTTCTCCCCTTTTAGGTCCAGGCATCTCCGCATCTACATGCCAGGCCACTTGCTGCTTTTAGCTGCTCATCTGTGGCCTCCACTAACACTTGATGATCAACAATCTCATACAATCGATTCTCCTTCTTTAGTTTTATAAAATATGTTGCTAATTTTCTTTCCTCTTCTGCTTTTTCCATGCTAAATGGTTTATTTCCTGTCAAGAGTTCCACAAGAACCACTCCAAAGCTATACACATCACTTTTATCTCTTAGCTGACCTGTATGGAAATATTCGGGATCAATGTAACCGAGTGTACCTGTAACCAGTGTACTAACGTGATCGCAATCCTCAGGGATTAACCTTGAGGCACCAAAATCTGCAATCTTGGCAGTTAAATTTTCATCCAACAAAATGTTAGTAGGCTTCACATCTCTATGTATGGTAGACATTATAGTATCCGTGTGAAGATATGCAAGTGCGCTAGCCGTATCATATGCTATCCTTAAAAGACTATCCCATGCCAATCTCTTTCTTCCACTTTCTTTATTATGAATGTGGTCGTAAAGAGTGCCATTAGGAACGTATTCATAAACTAATACCGGGACCTCAGTTTCCAAACAACATCCCATAAACTGCACCACATTTTGGTGATTAATTTGGCTAAGAATCACAAGCTCATTTATTATCTGCTCCACTAATCCCCTCAAGTCAAAATCTATACCTGTAAAACTTTTATCGCTGGCAAAAAACTTCTTGATTGCTACAACACGATTGTCTTGTAGGATTCCCTTGTACACAGTAGCAGAAGGTCCCCTTCCAATAACCATATGGCTGGCATAATTCTGCGTCGCTACTTCTAACGTTTTAGCACTAAAATTTTTCATAAAATCACCAAGAACGTTGTTCTTTACTCCATCTTCCAATGATGGATCCCCATTAAGCGTGGGTTGCTTCCGTTTCTTAGCTGTGAGAAATTTAAAACATACATGTGGGTTATATATGGTTTTCTTAATGTAAAGTTTATTTGAAACCTAAAAAGGCAGCCGGATGAACGAATGAGACTAAACCACTGTCTAGCCTGGAGCATGAAAATGATATATAAGTTATACAATGTACACTTTTATCTCATCTCATAATAAAAAAAAGGATTTCGGGATATTGCTTAGTATTAAAATTATATAAATATGAATTGATGATTCATATAAAATGGTAATCACTAGATTGAATAATGATCACAAAATGTTATTATTTTTGATTATTTTGAAAAAAATTACGGAGTGCTTCATTAAAAAAGAAGTTAATTCGAACCGATTGGCAAAGAAGTTGGGCTGAACGTCGCGACCGGATTATATACATGGCACACATTTTTAAAAGACTCCTAGCATAGCAAACAATTATTTCTGATAGCTTTGACCAACATGAAATCTTTTCGATATAAACGATCATCACTTGCTCAAATTGACACATAGATCATACCATTCTTAGGGCTTTACCTAATCACCCAATTTATGGCTATTAACATCGATCCTAATTTTTCTAACAAATGTTGAGGTATATGTCAATTTTCGAATTTCATTTCATACATATAAATAATGCGTATGAAAGATAGATGCTCACACGTAGTCAGATAATCAGTTAATCACTCACATAATTAAAGGAGGACACTAAAATACCTGAGTTTTCACGAATGGAGTTAAAGAGAGTAAACACGTCAACCATTCTAGTAAATATCGACTTTATTTTGCCTCGAGTTTGCAACTGCACGGTAAGTACAGATTCCAGACTAAATATAACCTCGGTCATGGTAGGACGATCCTTCGGATGATATTCTAAGCATCTTACAGCGATTCTAGCAAACTCCTTCAAACATTTCGGGAATATTTCATTCAGAATCAACTATATTCTTTAAATTTCCTTCTCTAATAGACTCTTTTGCCCATGTAGCTAAACCATATTCAAGGCTCCTATCCACCGGTCGTTTCTGACACAACACTTCAAATAATACCACCCCAAAAGCGTATACATCAGACTTCCTTGTTAGCTATCCAGTGGCAAAATAATTTGGATCAAAATACCCAAAAGTGCCTTTTACAAGAGTTTCAACACAAGTACGTGGTTGATTCGTTGGGTCTATTCTGGACAACCCAAAATCCGAAATTTTAGCTGCCCAACTTTCGTGTAACAAAATATTTGAGCACTTGACATCTCGGGTGTATAATACCAAACTCAATACCAGTACCGGTGTGGAGGTAGTCTATCCCACGGGCGGCACCTATGCAAATCTTTGGCCGGTCAACCCAAGAAAGACGGGTGCGGGATTTATGGAGATGATCTTCAAGAGTTCCATTCGGCATATACTCGTATACAAGTATCATTTCTCTTTCATGGTTACAATAACCAATGAGAGACACTAGATGAGAGTGACGCAACTTGGAAAGCATCTCGACTTCAGCCCAAAACTCCGTTGCCCCTTGCTTTGACATCAAATCTAACCGTTTGATAGCAGCGGCAACATGACTAGTTCCAATAATAACTTCACCTTTGTACACTTTTCCAAAGCCCCCTTTACCAATCACCAAAGACTTATTGAAGTTTTCTGTTGCTAAGAGAATTTCTTGCAGTTCGAATTTATGGCATGGTTTTAACCATTGACCTGTGGAGGTGGATGGTTTAAACCTGACGACATCGTATCTATCAAAAGGCATCTTTGATGAATGAAAAAAGTCTCCATGGTCGGAGTTTCTATTCCCAAGTCCATTAATTACTTGAAAAGACAAAAGCACCCTTAGAGGATTAAATGAAAAGAAAAAAAGATAGGGGCATGTAGGTCACTTCAAGTGCAAAAAGGATGAAACTGAAAGAAAAGAAGAAAAGAAAAACAAATTCATAGATGGAGCGAGTTGTAAGTTTCCAAATATAGTTGCGACGAGTTCCATAGTCAACCATGTGAACGTGTCACATAGTTAGAAATAAAAAGTTTAATTTTATCCGGCCTTTGTCTTAAAAAACTTGTAGTTATTTACTTATTCAAATGAAGTTTAACCATAAATCAGCCCTTTTTCTATAAGGATAAGTGTCTAGGAATTTAATAAACTATGCACGAATGTTTATGTTGTGTAATGAACTACTTGGACGTTTATTGTATGTAATGAACTTTCAAATTCAGGTTATTGGATGTATCTGACCAATAAAAAACTTACAAGTGGCAGCTTACATGGTTGCCACATATACCGGGTTGCACTAATAAATAAGATTTAAAAGTTCATTACATATAATAAACAACTAAGTAGTTCATTACATAACATAAACATTCCTGCATAGTTCATTACATTCTCATATACTTATCCCTTTTCTATATTGTTAGGTGAGATGTCCTAATCTTTTATTTTACAAAAAAATTAGGTTATTATAAACTAATACTATCATTCTACTTACACAATGTAGCGGTAATGGTTGCGAAGGCGGTGTGATAGTATCTGATGAATGATGATAGTAGTGACTATTGGTGCGGGTTTTGGTGTCGAATTAATGATGTATGTTAATATAAATGTAACTTATGTAAAGATGATGGTAAAAATCTTTAGAAAATATAAAGATACTCGCCAATGTGACGACGATGTAGTGGTGGTAATTGATGTAAATATAATTATTGTAAAAAGGATAGTGAAGCTATAAAAGACTAGCACGGTACTCGCACAATATGGAGGTGGTCGTGGCGGCGAGGGTGTGGTGGTAAGGGCGATTTTTGGAGGTGGATGCGGCATCAAGTGGTGTTGATAATTGATGTGAAGTGTTCAAAAAAAAAAAGATGAATGGAGATATTTTAAAAGATAAAGAAAAAATCCATAAAAGGTAACTTTTTTTACACAAAATTCATAATAAGGGAAACATATTTAGTTTCCGTCTATTAAAATGTGACTCTTCTATTACATTATGGAGAAGTCCATTCTCGTTATGGTCGATCCACGTCCTACCGTAGTGCCCGGAGAACCGATGTAAAACTATGGACACACTAAAGCAAGTATATCTATGGACAAACAAAAGCAAGACCTAGTAAAACTATGAACTAAAAGTTCCTTACATCTTTTTGTTTGCCCCATGTTTCTTCTGCCATTTGTTTGGCATATTCAGGATCATCACATATCAAGACATTGTCAAACAAAGTTCCAGATTTTACCTAAAATCAAAGCATCACATTTGTTTTAGGATTTGACCATCAGGAGATGCATAGCAATACATAACGTAATTATGAAATGATTACCTGCCATAGCTCAATACCAACATACTTCAACTTGGGAAAAACATAGAGTTCAGGGTCATCCTTAAAATCTACAATTTAAAAGTAATAAATTGTCGATTCAAAGTCGAAGAGTGAACTATAGGCAAGAAGATATCAGTAACGCCTTTATAGATAAATACTTGCATGAACTTACTTTGTAGCATACCCACAGATATCAGGTCCAAACATAACACTGCAGGTTAAAACTAACACATGGATTTTAGCGTATATAAACAGAGGGCTAATACATATGATACATATATATATAGGGGTTGGGTATTGTAAAACAAGTATTAAAGTAAAACAAATAAGACAAGATCTTGACAATTAGATCATGGTTAAAATGATGCACGAAGATTCACGAAGCAATTGATGCACGATGATTTTCATGATGCACAGCGATCTTCATTGAAGAAAAATCTATTGTTTTATTTGTTTTACTTTAATACTTGTTTTATTTTACCTAAAACCTAAAACCTAAAACCTATATATATATATATATATATAGGGAAAAGTGAATATATGGCTATCATGTACCCAAACTTAGGTGCAGATCCCCTCACATATCAATATTTTAATATTTGTTATAAAATTAAAATATTATATGTGTGAGGAGTTCTATACCCAAGCTTAACTACATAATAGCCACATATTCCCTTCCCTCATATGTATATATATATATATATATATATATATATATATGTGAATGTAATAATAACCTGTATGGGGTGTCACTGCCAAATTTGGCCTGGTCAACATCACCACTGAACAATTTCATATAACCACCTCCGCAATCAAGTTTTTGCTCATGCTTAACAGAAAACCGAAAAACTAAAGTTTTGTCTTTGTTGCTGAATTCAGGGTACTCAGCAGATATGGCATAAAATCTGTAGTCTTCACTTGTCTGAAATCTGAATACCTATAACAATTAAAAGAAGGAAAAGATTAACATAGTGTGTTACATAACACAGTTTGGATTAATAACAAATCAATGAACATTATACCAATAAATAAAGCATTTACAAAATAACTTCAGATTGGTGTTTTTACAGCAAATAAGCAATATAAACATAAACTGCGCTACAAAATGAATCCGAAAATAACTCAGAAGAGGAGCCTCGGTATGGTGAGACATCCCTTGAGCTCACTTAATTTGTTGCGCAGTTGTGTGTAAAAGCATAATGCCTAACTTTGGTGTAAAGGTTACAGTACCTGAGACATTGACTATCAGTGCGAGGAGGAATACATGCAGCTATTTGAGACCAGCAGTAACCATGATCCTCAATTGCTTGTTTCAATTTCAAATCTTCTTCTTCAGTCCCCTCATTCATATTAAATGAAGGATTCAAGCAATTAACCCATCTGTTACACAAACAAAACCTTTAATCATTAAAAACTCGACTAAACATATGAGTGTATGTACTAGGGATAGAAAACTCAAACCTAAAATGAAATAAGGCAAAACGAGTTGATCCAGGTTATGTTCTCTATTATGGGTCAAACTTGTGAGATGGTACACGCAGTAATGCAGATAGTCAAATCAGGTGCAATAAACTATTATAGAAGCTTTAACAAATGAGAAGAGAAGGTGTACAGGAATCAACCCATCAGGCTCGTACGAATCACAACTCCTTTAAGTCCAAACACATTTTGGCATATTAATCATTCTCAGTTTTTGGCATGTTAATCATTTTCTATTTTTGACTATGGACATTCTCAGTTTTAGTCGATGGTTGGTGCCCTAAAGTTCCTCTTTTGATTCCATCCCCACATGAACAACTAATACACATACAAAACATCATAAACTTCAGTTTTAAACCAAAACATTTGTTCAATCACTTAACCTAGTACCAGTTTTGCAGTTAGCAGTACTTTTCTACAGTGTTACCAGACTCCGTTAAGAGATTTATAAAAGTGTGTATACCTGTAGTTGAAAATAATACCAAGTATCCCACTTTAAATACAAATCTCGACTCCAAGAAGCTCAGAGAGTCTGCCAACAAGTGGCTTCAGGCTGTATTTTGGTGTAACACCCTTTGGTCGTTCCTATAAACAAAGACAGAAGATATTAAAATTCCTTGCCAACTGAAATTATCGGCATTCCATTGTAAACATAGCTCCAATACATAACAAAACAAATCAACTAATTATGAGTCTATATAGAAAATGATAGTGCTAGTTAATAACATCATGTCAAAACAGTTTTGACATGAAAAATGATGTACGTCATATGTACCGCATACATCACACACTAAACACCGTAAATCGACCATTAGCAACCACACAGTAATAACCATTAATAAACACACACGCCGAACCCTCAATTCCTTATTCTTCACTGCATCCAAAACCTTAGAAACTGAAACCGCTGTTTGCCTAGCCACTCTCAGTAGCTTCTACCACCAGATAAACCCTAATTCCATGGTTGCAAATATCGGCCATATCGGACGATATATCGGATATCGGCCTTCAACTGCCTTCAACTGATACGATATATAGGTTATCGGCTCAACTTATCGTTTCGGTCAAATGTCGGTCAATATCGGTCAATATCAATCAAAAAAGTTGACTTTTTTTTATTTTTATAAACCAAAAATAGGGTTTCTGACTTTAAGTTTAAAAGGTATGTAAAATTTGCCTCATAACATAGTAATTAAGATTAAAGGTATGTAAAGTTATGTCAAATTGTATATATTGTTAGTATATATATATATATTTAGATGAATTCCTTTACAATTTAGGGTATCCGATATATCCCCGACATATCCGATATATCGCATATCGGGGGTCCGCCGATACGATACCGAAACCGATATTTACAACCTTGCCTAATTCTATATACTTCCACTTTGAAAACTCTAATGCTAAACAGAAGCTAGTACCAACATCAAAAACCTAACCACCTTAAACTTCCACACCTCTTGAATAAACTATAACCAACTAATCATTAAATATCATATATCCTTGAATACAAATCCAGAAACCAAAGAAAACCGATTCTGAATCAACATCTTATTCACATAATCTAATTAAATAAATTTGAAATCAAACAAAACCCGAAATCAAATAAATCTATACATACATGAGACAATATATGCACATAATCGCAAATATATGACCGCAAATATATGACCTGATATATGAGACAACTACACATACTAATACGAATAACTACGTATACATAGATATATATAGTGATAGTGTACCACTTCCATAAAGCTTGATTCATTTGGCTCCTTTTCGGAGCCTTTGGGTAAGTAAGCATGTTACTCCTTTAGTAATATTAAGAATCAAACAGTGCTCCAAAGCCTAACGCTCAATTACTTGCGGTGCAACGCTAGGCTGGGAGGCTTAATGATGTACCATCTCCCTCATAGCTTTGGGATAATAATCTCTCTTTTACCCTATGGAGGCTATTGAGCTCCAGCCCAGACGTAGCCTCCAGACTTGAGCATGGTTGCTCCTGAGAGGCTCCGGACATAGCCTCCGGATTGATCCATGGAGGCTCCTGACATAGCCTCCGGACCCTCCTCCATGGAGGCTCCCAATAAAGCCTCAAGATTTGAACACTAGCCTAACGCTCCATTACTTGCGATGCAACGCTAGGCTGGGAGGCTTGATGATGTACCATCTCCCTAATAGCTTTGGGATAATAATTTCTCTTCTACCCTATGGAGGCTACTAGGCTCCATCCGAGACGTAGCCTCCGGACTTGAGCATGGCTGCTCTGGCTCCGGACATAGCCTCCGGATTGATCCACAGAGGCTCCTGACAGAGCCTCCAGACCCTCCTCCATTGAGGCTCCTGACGTAGCCTCCGGACCTAAGCTGCAGAGGCTCCTCAAACCATCCTGAACATTACCCCAACTTTGTTATGTCATGGGCTTGATTTAGACCCATACATGGAAAGCCATGACCTAAAATCATCAAACCCTAATCTACCCCTTATAAATAGAAGACAAAGGGCACCAAGCCAAGGGATACAAATATGTGTGGATACAAAAATATGAGATAGGTGGTCCTGAAAATGACTATTGAATGTTTACATGAATTTATCTATATCGAGGTCTATCATATATAATGATATTTTTTTATTGCAATTCTGTCAAAAGTACACCTTTGTTGTGTCCCCACTCACACTATCCTTTTCTTCACACAAAAACAAGAGTTGTAACTCAAATAAATCCATGAACTCCGGAATCTAAATAATACTTGGTCATATTATATATACAACTATACAATTGATGAACATAACAACCTCCGGATTCGTCTTCATCACCCTTGTAACTTCCGGCAATACCTTCCATCTACGAATCAAGTAATTTGCAGCCCTCCTCCATTCCTCCCGATATAATAATATTTATAATAGATACATAGTAACATACATATGCCACAAGGCCTATCGAACTTGTGTGTGTTCTTTACATGCCATGAACAAATATACTAGTATATATATACAGCTATATATATATTAATATATTTAAGAGGTTGTGAGTTATCCTTATTCACACAGTCGTAAATCTTTACAATTTACAGTCTCATGGCAAAAAAAAAAAAACATTGTAGCAATAATTTGGCAACTAACACGAAGAAAATAACTAGGCCAGAGATTCCGCCATGTTTAAATTATGTTTAAAGAAAATAATTTAGATGCATTACAAGCCGAAGTCTAGGCCGGAGCAGCCTACGCTTACTACGAAAATTATGTTGCCCTCATTCCTTCTCAGCCTGACATGGCGGCACCCGTACCATGGTGGTGGAGTGGGTTATATCCACCCAAGGAAACGGCTTGCGATTGATCGAAAGGCAAATTTATCAAGCAAAACTCACAACTTCCGATAGTACCTTGTTGAGTACCCTTCAGCTCACCATCTCGTTCCATCTTACCTTCCGGGTTGATCGGGCTACTCATCCAAGTTCATGTTTTGAAAATTTTCTCAAATTATTTCAGTATGGCTAGTAACATTTTATATTGTGGGGACTTCTTCATGGACCATATCACCTAACACGGGTGTTATTTTTAATGACGACCATAACCTCCTTGCGAATAGTAATGTTTCAGGGGCCTGGTGAGGCTTCCATGTCAACACCCCTCCGAGTTTACACCCTCCGGGTGTCACTTTTTATCGGCACCTTCCCATTTATGGTTTATCACTTCTATTTAATTATTACTCTAGAGGACGCTCCCAAGCTGTATATCACTATTGCAAGTGACACCCTACGGCCTACCCACCGTTTAATTTTACCTTGCGGATGAACCAATCATCCGGTTTTTTATGTTTCAAAAACTCCCTTAGCGTTTACCTTCCGTTTAGTATTGTCGTATATACACAAAGGTTTTAAAGTGTGTCGCATCTGTTTTCATCCTCCAGTTTTAACCTCCGACAACTAGTGGTGGTAACCCATTTCGTAAGGCACATGAGCGAGAAGCGTTCTGTACAAAATAAGCGGTAGAACCTTGATTTCATCAAAGAATATGTGAAGTCGGTGACAACGGGGCATCAAGAGTTCATAAATGAGTTTTGATTTCTTCTTAGATAATAAAAACTCTTAAAACGAGTTGACCTTCCATCCTAACCCACCAGGTACAGGATACTATTTTGAAATTAACTTCTGTATTATACCCTATGGCAATACCTTCTACCTCCGGACTTCCATCCAAACAAGCACTTGTAACATCTTTCTGTATGACAACTATATGGCTACGCATTGCCATATGGATGATTGAACTCGCTTTCTAAACAGACGTACCATGACAAGAAAGATACAACATTTAACTTTAAATATATTTGTTACTCTCAGATAGTACGTAGCCATTCTTAGCTGAACAAGCATAGATATTACACTTGTTCTTATTGCACTAGCAACCACACCTCCTGATTCCCACTTTCTAGATATACCTTACGATTGAGACAATATAACCAATGCCTGTAGCCTTCAGGAGGGAAACGACAATCAAATGTATTCGTGTTCTGTTTTAGTTTTCTCGTCTGTTTTAGTTTTCTCATGTGACTCGCATGCTACACCATATAAGAGAGTAGTCAATCGACATAGCTAGGATGCTTTGAGACGATAACGGCTCATTTTCGACATTTTGTGTTGAAAGACAAATAAGGCAAAACTCTCATAACTTCCGACAATACCTTGCTAAGTACCCTCTGTCTTTCCAACTCATTCAAATTTACCTTTAGGGTTGATTGAGTTTTATGTTAAAAACTTATTACTTATGATCAAGTAGTAATAAGATAAAACAAAATTGAGTTTCCATGGACCATATTACTTATCGGTTTTTTATTTTTGGTAACGATTCGGATCACAACAACCACGACAGCTGCCTCGGAAGTAGAAATGCTTTTGTGGCCCGATGACGAGGCTTCCATGTTGACATCCCTCCCAAGTCCACATACTCTCTAGGTTAACACCTTTCGACATTCATGTAATGCTTTCGTGTGAACACTCAACGAGTTTAGCACCCTCCGGATACCAACTTCTATTAGTCACTCATGGGAATACCATTTCCTTGTTCACAGCCTCCAGGTTGTATCGCTTTTTAGTTTTCACCACCTTCACACACCAGCGAAAACCTGAGAATACTTACCATTTATCCTTTCACTCCCGCTACTTGCAAGCTGCCGAGAAAGAAAAGAAGAAAATCTTTGTTGTATTGCTTGGTGGCTGCACATTCGCGTAAGGGAAGAAATGAAGAAGAAATTTGCTTGTCCATCCTAGCATGAAATGAAAAGTACATTTGATATATTTTGGCTAATTAGGCAGAGCATGCCACGTTTTGACAAGAGGATGACTAATTTGATTTGGAAATTTACATGTGTCAACATTTACAAATAAATAATTACTTATCAAGCTTAAATGATGTAAATGAAAAGTGACCAACTAATTGACTAGTAGTTTACAATACTAAAGCGGTGAACATGTGTTAAGCATGGTTAGTTGATTAATCAAAGTTAATTAAGATCTTGGGTTAAGAACCCTCCGGATGTGACCTCCACTAGCTACCTTGTGAAAACGGACACAAGTCCATATTTTGTATATCGAAGCATTACACTCATATTTTTTTTAAAAATATATATAAGCTAACACCATTGCAGGTAGGGGTGTTCATCAAACCGTCAAACCGTCAAAACCGGACCAAACCGGGGTACTTGGATTGGTTTGGTCGGATTGAGTTGTTAAAGCCTGGTCTGACGTTTTAATTTTTGAAAAACCGGGTTCCTTGGTCCAGTTACGGTTTGAGCAAAACGTAAACCGTCAAAAACCGGACCGGACCAAAAGATATATATGTATATATATAATATATTTACTTCACATATTTATCAACTTTTACCGAAGATATTCTACTTACATATTTTAGTATTATGCGCAATATATTATCAGGTATTTTAGTTCAGATATATTATAAAAAAAAAAATTGGTAGACAATTATAAGATATTCTAATAAACATTTATTTATATTATATAAATCTACTTTTTCTTTCATTCTTTCCTATTTTTAGTTTATCCTTTTATTTTTTTCATCTTCATTACCCCACTATTTTCCACTCAAAGGTCAAAACTATAATACTTGAGTCCTTCATCACCTTTAATATTTCATATTTTGTGAGTATAAAACACAATATAATTGTAACTTTATTAGTGTTTTTATTAATAATATTAAGATCATAGTGTTCGTGATATTTATTTGAGTAATAAAAGAAAGAAAAAAATATATATATGGAATATATATGCATAAAATTATTTGGGGATAAAAATGAAAAAAAAAATCACGAAACCGTTGAACCGGTCAAACCGGACCGACTTACATGGTTTGGTTTGGTCCGGTTTGACAGCACACCTAGTCCGGTTTAGTTTGAAATAAGTTGAAACCGCGAATCCTGATTTGGTTTGAGATTTAGTCAAAACCGGACCAAACCGGACCACGAACACCCCTAATTGCAGGTTTCAAGTTAAATCATTAATCTCATATGAAGCAATAACAAAAAATTGCTCCGGTTACAGAGTTGATGCCATAAAGTCAAAGAAGCCTTGGGAAAATACAAGTCCACGTCCAAAACTTGGTAAATTGTCTCTAGACATCCAAGAGTAAGTAGTCATTACTACTAAACTAACATCTCCACACGCTCCGGCTAAGAGACTAAATGCTAAAATTTAAAATATAGGCACATTGGTGCTAAGCTGACCACACGCTCCGGCTAATAGACTGAATGCTAAAATTTAAAATATAGGCACATTGGTGTTAAGCTGACGTCTCCACACGCTCCGGCTAAGAGGCTAAAAGCTAAAAATTTAAAATATATGCACATTGGTGCTAAGCTAACGTCTCCACACGCTCCGGCTAAGAGACTAAAAGCTAAAATCTATAAAGTATGCACATTTGTGCCAAGCTAACGTCTCCATACGCCTCGGCTAAAAGACTGAAAAATGAAATTTAAAATACAAGCACATTGGTGCTAAGCTAACGTCCCCACACGCTCCGGCTAAGGGACTAAAAGCAAAAAATTAGAAGGTATGCACATTGGTGCTAAACACGGACGTGTAGGCTCGCAACCTTGCGTCACAGGGTTCTAATGACCCTGCAAGATATGAACGGGAACACTCTTCCTAGACATCTAACATCGACCCTCCATAACGCTCCGGCTAAAAAGGTGATAATGCCATAAGCCCAAGAAACTTGGCAACCCTGCGCGGTAAGCCCATAAAACTTGGCATCCATGTAAAAGCCCAAAACAACTTGGCAATCTTTATATATAATGTATTTAGCATGGATTTAGACTCGCAACCTTGCGTCACAGGATGGTAAGTTCCCTGCATATGTGAAGGAAGACCAGTTCTTTAGACATCTAATAATAACACCTATCTAGCTCAGGCTACAGAGTAGACTCCGGAAACAGTAAGCTTTGAAAAATTTCACCCCTAAAAATACGTAGCTTTTGGTGCTAAGTTAACGTCCTGGTACGCTCCGGCAAGGGACAAAAAGCTAACATTTAAAAAGGATTCACATTTTAACTAAGCTCAAGTCCCCACACGCTACGACTATGGGACTAAAAGCTAATCTTTAAAAACTATGCATATTGGTGCTAAGTTAAGGTCCCCACATGTTCATGCTAAGGGACTAAAAACTAACACTTAAAGGCTACGTATGATGGTGCTAAACAAAAGTACCCACGCCTTACGGCTAACGAACTTAAATCTAGCGAATTGACCATAAAAAAAAAAGAGAGAGAGAAAGACCACCATAATAGTGATAACACCCGCCTAGCTCAGGATACAGGCCAAGACGGTTCCGGCCATATGATATACTTTATCTCCTGCCACATCATATTGTGGATTGGTATAATGTATAACCTAACGCTCCATTGCTCACAATGCAGCACTAGGCTGGGAGGCTTGATAGTGTTCCACTTCCATAAAGCTTGATTCATTTGGCTCCTTTTCGGAGCCTTTGGGTAAGTAAGCATGTTACTCCTTTAGTAATATTAAGAATCAAACAGTGCTCCAAAGCCTAACGCTCAATTACTTGCGGTGCAACGCTAGGCTGGGAGGCTTAATGATGTACCATCTCCCTAATAGCTTTGGGATAATAATCTCTTTTTTATCCTATGGAGGCTATTAGGCTCCAGCCAGCCTCCAGACTTGAGCATGGTTGCTCCTGAGAGGCTCCGGACATAGCCTCCGGATTGATCCATGGAGGCACCGGACATAGCCTCCGGACCCTCCTCCATGGAGGCTCCCAATAAAGCCTCAAGATTTGAATACTAGCCTAACGCTCCATTACTTGCGATGCAACACTAGGCTGGGAGGCTTGATGATGTATCATCTCCCTAATAGCTTTGGGATAATAATCTCTCTTCTACCCTATGGAGGCTACTAGGCTCCAGCCTAGACGTAGCCTCCGGACTTGAGCATGGTTGCTCCTGAGAGGCTCCGGACATAGCCTCCGGATTGATCCATAGAGGCCCCTGACATAGCCTCCGAACCCTCCTCCATTGAGGCTCCTGACGTAGCCTCCGGACCTAAGCTACGGAAGCTCCTCAAACCTTCCTGAACATTACCCCAATTTTGTTATGTCATGGGCTTGATTTAGGCCCATATATGGAAAGCCCATGACCCAAAATCATCAAACCCTAATCTACCCCTTATAAATAGAAGACAAAGGACACCAAGCCAAGGGACTCTCTTCTCTCTCTCTTCCTCTCATTCTCTTACACGAACTCCTTAGCCTACTTCGGCTTGTGGCTTGTGGTCACCAATTGGGAACCGCCACCCGAAGTAGCAACAATCTAATCTCCCTCATTACACCTTATAGATCAAGGATTAACCCCAGTACTTAAGGATAAATGCTATACCTAAACTGGTATAGACTTATGCTTAAACATATAGATACAGAAATATACCGATAAAATATACATAATACATATGCATATACATATAACAATAAACATAGATGCATGTTCATATAACAATACACATATATATACATATATAACAAGGGGGTAACAAGTATGCTGCTAGAAGCACCATACTTCAAGTGAGGGGGGAAGATTTTGTATTTACATATGTGATTTTCATGGGGGGAGTTTGTGAGGAGGAAGCATGTTTCTGCTAGAAGCATATTGGATCGATCGATCGATTGAATAGGATCAAACTTACGGAGAATTCGAGGGGCTTCGATGTTGTTACTCTTGGTGGTAATCGATCGATCGATTGAATGGGTTTTCTTTTTTTGGGTATCAGTACTTAGGTTTTTTTTTGGGGGGTTTTGTCAAGCGGGAAGCCTTTGTAAATAATGGGAAACCAAATAATAAGTCGACATTTTAGGGATGACACTATGACACGCAAAGAGCAAAGAAGGTGTAAACTAACTTTTTTTTTTTCTTATACATTAATAATTGCGTGTTATAAATCCTTTAGATTTTATAAATTATACGTCTTTACATGGGTGTATCATAATTTGAGTCATTAAAAGCTATTTTTCTAATATTGTGTATAGCTTTAATGTTAATACTCAATCTTGAAAAAAAATAAAAAAATATTTCCTTTTATCCGTCTTTAATTTGACATATATATTTGAATAAAAGTTTTTTTTCTTAAACCATTTTTAACTAGGGAAAGAGTTTGTTATTCTTATATACACGTTATTCAATTTCTCTAAACAACTTTAATTTATTCCAGACTTTTTTGAAAGAGAGATAATTAAATCCACCAAATAGTTGGATCGTTTCTTTCAGATGGATTTTCACAATGACAAGTTTGTTTTCCTATATATTAACATTTTGCCTTTCGGTTTAGTCGATTAAGCTTAGCAAATAATTAAAATCATAATAAAACCACCCACAAGCGTCTTTATATATATATAACTAGATTATGCCCATGCAATGCATGGTAAGATCTACATTACATTAAATTAATTATATATATAATATTTTAAGTAATATTACTTGAAAGTAACGATTAACATATATACCTCAAAAATATTACGGAGTAATAAATTTTATATAATAATAATAATTGAAAAGATTTTTAATGATATTATACTTTTATTATGTATGTAAAATCTGAATGGAACATAAAGTAGAATAAAAAAAGAAAAAGAAAAAAGAAGAATTGGAAGATATAAAGGTGAAAAATAAAAAACTAAATCAAATATAAAAATAAATGTCAAAAATATGTGTGTGAAACAAAGTAAATATCTAACTTAACTTTGATATAATAATCACATAATAAAATATTAGATAAAGTTATTAATATAATCTAATTTTATATTATGTTAAAGTAATTATATTCCACGTACAAATATAATTAAATACAAAAGGAAAGTAGAAAATGACAAGTTATAAAGATTGATAATTATATTATCAATTTCTTTTAATTAGTTTTAATATTTACTAAATATTTCGTGTAGTTTGCAAAAAATAAACATATAATAAGTTAAATCAAGTGGTCTGTGCATAATATTAAAAGTTAAAGGTCATGAGTTATAATTTTTTATTTGGACTTTTTATTTGCTATTTAAAACTGATAAAACAAAAAAACAAATATTTACGTAGATAAATGATGACTTGGCAAATGAAGTGTCACATAAACACTAAAAATGTCACCTAAGTAAAAAGATTAGTTGGTATGAAAAGAGAAGTGCACTTAGGATAAAAAGTATAATCTCTTAGTTATATATAGAGATAATAAAATGTTGTAGCTAGGTATATTTACATTTTTTTTTCTTTACATCAAGAAGCTGATTGGACCTGCCTCCTCTGCCTTACCTCGTTAGGAGTGGAGATTAATAAGCAGATTGCTAGCGACGGTCATGGTGTGTGCCCATTGGTTATCTTGAGTGTACTTTACTTTCTTTTGGTTTTGATTTTATAGAACCAATCTCTTGTAGACTCACCAGCACTTCCTTCATTGAAGGTCGATTTTTAGGGTGTGGTTCAAGACACTTAAAAATGAGTTGTGCAGTTCTATATGCTCCTTTTAGTGGGAAATTTTCTTCTAGACGTGCATCTATGATTCCCCTTACTTTTCGTCTGTTACTTAATGATGGTCGAGCCCATTCCACCAAATTATGTCGCGATGTAGGTCGATTATTATCAACTACACGCTGACCCGTGATAATTTCTAGTAACACTACTCCAAAACTATAAACGTTGCTCGTGATGTATAAACGACCTGCAATCATATAAAAATAATTTAGTCTTTAACCACTTTTTCAAACAATGGCATAATTTATAGAATTGATACCTACCAATATTAACAAGTGAACTTTATACTAACTATAATATTTCCGGGCCCCGCGTTACGAGGTCTCAACCATCTTATTGGAACAGTTACGCTATTTTAGTGTAATTATGTTGAACCTTTAAACGCGTAAATAATTAGTTTGTCATAGATATTTTTATTTAAAAATGTGCAAAAAATCAAAAAGTAACCCATAATAAAAAAAATCCGAACGGGTTGGACAAAATCCTCAATATATAATTTAATTGCAACTTCAATATATATTAATTGAAAATTTAAGAGGGATGCGATGTAGCAAAATGCGAGTAGTGATATTGGGTGTCGCCACAAAAAGATTAGATAAATCAAAAGAAAAAAAATACGTAAAAAACCAAAAAAGTAACCTATAATAAAAAAAAAGTTGAACGAAATACAATGTGGTAAAATCCGAATAATGATACGAGTTATAACGTGAGAAAATAGTAACTTGTCACGCGGGCGGTTACTATTCATATTGCTTTGTTTTAATAAAGTATATAATAAGGCTTTTTTATATTGAACTTTCAGCCAAAAATAAAAAAATATCATTTTTTTATTCATCAATTTAAACATTCTCAGTTAATATACTCATATTACTTTAGTGAAATAATTTAGAATCTAGATCTTTCAACCTTAATATAACTACACTACAACCTTTAACATCTATTACTTATAAATTCACCATCATCGCTGCCCTCACAACCGCCCCACCACCACCACCACCACCACCACCACCACCACCACCGCTACCAGCACTACCGCCGCCACCCATCGCCGTTACCACTACTCCACCGTCTTTGCATTACGCGGGTCTAAGTCTAGTTTTATTTAAACGATTGATGTCCATTTCAATATATATTCAACAATTCCATTTGGGTTAAGTGCTACGAAATGTAATTAACTATGACCAAATGTCTATTGTGTACACAAACTATCAAAACCTTTATTTTATGCACGAACATGTTCAAATCATATAAATAGTATACGTGAGGATTCTATTAGTTGATTTGTTTGGCGAAGTATTCTTCCCATCTATAACTAATGTTGTCTTTATCTACTAGTTAATTTGTTTTCAAAGAAATGCAATACCAATTCAACTCTATAAAAAAAATATGATAAAAGTAAATACGTGGCTATCATATACCCAAGCTTAGGTATAAATCTCCTCACACATCAATTTTTTAATATTTGTTGCAAAATAAATAAATCATATGGCCCCCATGAATTTTATGGTTTAAAAAACACTATGTGTATCCCAACCAAAGTTTTTGGTATCCAACCAAAATAGTGTGGGCCCCATGTCTATAATGGCAAATATGGTAGAGTAAAAGCGGACTCCCTGTCATTAATAATTTGGTCGGGTTACCAAAATCATGGTCGGGATACCAGACGCCAAAAAAAATTGGCATGTGAGAGGTTCTATACCCAAACTTAGATACAAGATAGCCGCATATTTCCTTCCCTAAAAAAATATATACGAGTATAACAAATGTATTTAAAACGCACTTAGAAAACTAACCAGTGGCTATGTATTCTGGAGCTGCATATCCATTTGTACCCACGAATATCGTGGTGACATGGGATTCACCATTCGAAGGACCTATCTTTGCCAAGCCAAAATCAGAGAGTTTTGCATTAAATTCCTAAAGACACAAAATAAATTTAGTTAGAATTAGGCCATGTTTATTTTTCTCAAGATGCTGACATTTGAATCCGAAGACAAGAGGTTGTTTAAAAATCTTAATCCTGAATCAGTATAACTATTTATTTTAAAACAAATACTTGCAATTTTATTACTTTATTAGCTAATATATCAATAAATAAAAAATTTATACATTTACTATTATAATTTGAAGTGTACAAATAACATAAGTAAATTATACGTACACGACTTTTTAATCACTACTTCTCCTGCTAGTTAATTATCATCCACACATTCAAAAGGAACAAACCTTTTCCGTTTTCATTTCATGAGACTACCCATCACTACTATTGTAGCCACATACACTAGTACACTACTACAACAAACAAATATGTTAACCAAAAAAAATCCTTATTTTTATTTACATTATAATTGAAGTCAATAAAGTTGGTGGTTGATGGCTACGGGGAGAACGGGTCAGAACCCAGTTTGACCTATACAAACCCAAAACCCAACAATACAACAAAATCCAACCCGTGACTCGGCCCGTTATCCAATCGGGCGGGTCTGTTTGGTTCCGGTTTGACCGGGTTTAGTTCAGTTCTCTGGTTTGAGTGACATTTGTTCATCACGTGTCAAAACCCGGCCAAACACAAAACTTGGTAATGCAACAAAATTCAACCCGTGACCTGGCCCGTTATTATATCCGGCGGCTCTGTTCGGGTCAGGTTCAGGCGGGCTTGGGCCGGGTTTCGGGTTTTCGGGTCATATGCTCATTCTTAGGCTGAGGTCAAATGAATGTAGATACTCGCTTCAGATGGTAAAATGAGTTTGATTTACCTCTAGATTGAATAAAAAACAACGTCTTAGATCTGTAAACATTCGACCGTGATGTTTTTTTTGAAAATTTAACTCAATTATCAACTACATTAATATTAATTTTCGACTAACCTCGTCTAGTAAAATATTTGTAGAGCTAAAATCTCTATGGATAACCATTTCTTCTGCATTATGCAAAAAAACAAGGCCTTGTGCTGCTCCAGTAGCTATTTTAATTCTTGTGTCCCATGCAAGTGGTTTGACGTAAAGACCTCCTGTAGTTAGATATAAATTATCAAAAAGTTTAGAAAAATGGATATATATTGTTTATTTAACTAATTGGTATGAAAAAATAATAAAGTACTTACTCCTAAAAAGATGATTTTCTAGACTGCCTTTTTGCATAAATTCATATACAAGAAGAAAGTCTCTATCTTCGCTGCAATATCCTACTAGCCTTACAATATTTGGATGGCTGAATTTTCCCAAGAATTTTACTTCTGCCTGTATAAATTCACTTAAAAGATTATCTAACAAAGTTAAATGTTTGAACATAGATTTACTGGCTCAGTGACGATACGGATTTGACCGCGACAACCATCGCATCTCCTGAATATACAGTGCAAACCTAACAAGCTCTTAACGAGCCTATGGCGGCGATGATTATCCTAGAGTGGGATAGATATGTTTCCCAAGTTCTCTATGAGGATGAGTAAAGCGTGGCTCACCGCGTTATGTAAAAACATTGTGAGGTGAATCTACTTTACTTTTAAGTACCTGATGTGAGGTATGTGATATTTTAATGCAAATCATTCGCTTGCTTTGTTGTGAAGTGAATAAGTATGTGAGGTGGATACTTGTCATTTGAGATTAATATACTTTACTACTTGTTGTATGTTGTATGTATGAGAGAAAGAAAGCTTAAGTATAGTGAAGTAACATGTTACTAATTAATGTGAGGTGAATAAGGAAGGGATTAGTTTCCTGGAATGTAATTATCTTTGACCGAATGTTTATAGTAGGAAAAAACTAAAGTTATGTGTATTGTATGTAAGTTACTTGAAAAAATGTTTATTGTATGTAAGAAAACATACGTGGCAACCATATACAGGTGCCACTTGTCAGATTTTAATTGGTTGAAACGAAATTCTTACATACAATAAACATTATTTCAAAGTTATTTACATACAATACACACAACTTTAGTTATTTTTTACAATAGACATTCGTTTAAAATTTTTTACATTCGAAGAAACTAATCCCAAGGTAATTCACTTTTATGTGTTGTCGATGGAAGTGAATATAATTGATATGTGTCCTCCCATATGTTGTGTGTACTCATAGCATGGAGTATTAAATACATGCCTTTCAATTGATATATGTGAGGTATATATAGTCAAGTGAGTAAGTGGGTATCTATTTAACAATAGCTATTATATAACACATATCATGAGTCAACAGGGGTGTTGTTGTCATGCTCAACGCTTGTTCACAAGTATGTTACGTGATCATTAAATAAATTCAAATACAATATATAATGAATTACTAGCTAAGGTTCGGGGCAATAAAAAAAACATTAAATGTTATTTAAGCGCAAAATGAAGTTATATACCCCTTATCCGGCCTTACGCAAACAGAGCTAAAACTGGGTACGAACTAATATATCCCGAATTATATGTAAAAGGATTATCCTTTCCTAGGTTTTGATAAGCATAAAAGGGAAGCAAAAGAGTTTAGACATTCTCTATGACCGATTAAGATGGATTAGTAATAATTAATAAAGCTATTAATGGTTTAGAGACTATTAGGAGACGTTCCCTTTGGGGTGGGACCATGGGAGGCCCGGAGGGGGGTAAGACAGCCGGTCCAGACACAATTTTGAGGGATCGAAAAACTTCAAAAATTTTCTATATATATTATTATGAGTAAATTACATGGATGGTATCTAAAGTATACCCTAGATTACTCTTTTGGTACAAATTTTTGAATTCCCACTCGGTTCATACCTAAACTTGCACTTTTCCACATCGATCATACTCAAGGTTTCACTTTTCCACTCAGACCATACTTATCACTAATGACCGTCTATTTAGCCGTTAAGTCAAGCCACGTGTCGTGCACGTAAGGTATCAAATTCGTAATTTCATGTATATTTCAGGTATCATCTGTGTAATTTATCCTAAAACTAATTATTAAAAATTTTAAGGTTTTATTTGTACTCATTTATTAAGTTGGATAGATATGATAATTCGCATTAGAAAATTATATATATATTTTTGCATTATTTTCTGAATAAATTTTCAAAAAGAAGATACAAATAAGTTGTAAAAATGGAAAAAACAAAAAATAATACAAATAAGTTGTGAAAATAAAAAACATAAAAAAATGAAAATAATAATAATAATAATAAACTTTTTTTTTCATTGAAAAACAAAAAAAAATATATTTCTTTATAATAAATATATCTATCCAACTTAGTAAATGGAAAAAAAATAATATTAACAAAATTCTAGAATTCTTAATAATCATTTTTACGGTAATTACATGGATGGTACCTGAAGTTTACACGACATTACGTGTTTGATACCTCACGTGCACGGCACATGGCTTGACTTAACGGCCAAATAGATGACCGTTAGTGATAGGTATGGTCCGAGTGGAAAAGTAGAACTTTAGATATGATCAGTGTTGAAAAGTACAAGTTTATGTATGGTCCGAATAGAAATTCAAAAGTTTGTATTAAAAGAGTAATATGAGGTATACTTTAGGTACCATCCGTGTAATTTACTCTATTATATATGTTAAGGTTTTAGGTAAAATAAAACAACATATTTTCTATAAAAATGCTAGGCGAACTTCTCGAATCATTGGTTAACTACTTTGGTATGTAAATCTAATACTATTATTTTGTTGTTGTTATAATGTCTCAATTATATAAAAATATTTTGCTTATATAGTTGGATTCCTAAGAGTTGAGGGCACTTTTTTTTTTCTCGTCTCGGACTGGGCACTTGAATTCTCAGGGCCGCCACTGGGTGGGACAGATTCTACTAGGAAAATCTATTGGGTGCCTGGGACAAGGTGATATTACCAGTTAAGATGGCGCGCGGTTTAGGCCTTAGCAAGCTCAGACATAGACATGGCCTTGTTATCCTAGTGGTTATGAAGGTGTAAAATGAATCTAACTATTTGTTGAGATCAGTTGTCTCAGCTATCCACGACACAAAGTGAGTTTGTGGAGATCATTTATCCTGGATAGCCCGGTGTGTGGGTGGCAATTATCAAGACCTTTATTTTGTTAATATAATGGGTAAAGAATTGGGCACGCTTGTAAGGGACGGTTGGTAATTGTAAGGGGCAAGGGTGTAGTCGGCAAAAAGCATCGGCTAAATCGGCAAACCTATAGCATATGAATCAGCTTTTTTTGGCAAGTTTAATCAGCAAATTTTAGCAAGCAACATCAGCTAGTTTTGGTCGATACAAGTGAACGTTGGGGTGTGTGGTACCATGTACTTGTGACCTTTTTTTTTCCTATATGTATAATAAATAATTCCACATGTCAAATGGAGAACAACAATGAGTAAATGGGTGGGACCAAGTGGTAGGGGTAGGTTGAATAGATAATCAAATGAGCTGATCGGTTACTTTTCTAACTACACCCTTAATTTTGTTAAGTTTTGGCAAGTTTTGGTTAATTTTTAGCATTGCCACATGTCATCTTGTAATTGGCTAAAAACTTGCCAATTTGACAAGGATTTTGCACTACACCCTTGCCCCTAAGAACACCCATGTTTTGTTCGAAGTTTTGGTATATGATGAATGACAAATATATAATTTTTTTAATATTAGTTTACGTCATTTTACATTTATTTTAGTGAACTTATGATACTTAATAGCATAGAAATATGGTTTTAAATTCATTGCATGTGGTATGAAGGAAAACGTCAACAAACGATGATAATATAGCTAAAAGATGATAAATGATGGTTCGATGAAGAATCGGGTCGAAAATCAATACTCAAGACAAAGAAAAGAATTTTGGAATCAAGCAATAACGGTGTCATAGTATTTTGGGCCTAACTTCTTCATTCAAAATTCGGTTCTGTCAAGCGAGTTGACCACAGAACTGGTAGAGAGAGGGGGGGGGGGGGTCTCTACAACTTTGATTTTGGGCTAAAGAGTGATTTAGGAGCCACGAGTGCCGCTCGTCCAATCTTAAGAGTAGCGGTCCTGTTCTGAAAATATACGAGCACCTCTCATGCCGTCCCACCAGCGCCGCATATAAGGCCCGGTTAGCATGGGTCTTTTCGAAAACTTATAAATACACTCCTAAAACCCTAAGATCCGAATACCACTTCTTCGACACGACTTTTGGACTATTTTTAGGGTATCTTCATCAAATCTAACCCTCGAAAAACCACGATATCACACAGAAGATCAGACATTAATTCGCTACGACATTATGTTGGTACATTATGTTTTCATATATTATTGATGGTCATCTTGCTTTCAACATGAGTGATCATCTGCTAAGATGAAGTTACATGGTTTGTGGCGGTTGCGTTTATTATTGCTATTGAATTTAGTGTTTTTCTCATTATCTTAATGTGTTGATTTTTTGCTATTGAGTATTATTTTGTTGATTGTATGATGCTTTTAGGGATATTAATTGCATGATTATATGACTTTGATTGTTTAGTAAATGATTGCTTTATTCATGGTATGATAATTAAAGAACAAGGTAACATTAATAAATGGGAGATGGTTATCTGAGGCGGTTAGGTATTGAAAACTCGCATATTATTATTATTATTATTATTATTATTATTATTATTATTATTATTATTATTATTATTATTATTATTATTATTATTATTATTTTTATCCATAAAATTCATGAGACCCAAACATTTATTCATTAAACTGAAAATATTAAAAAAACAGTATGTGAGAGTTCCACATACACCTATGCTTAGGTGTCGGATAACCTTATATTCACTTTTCCCTTAATAAAAAACAATATATTAATAGTTTGGTAAACTAGTATGCAAAATTATCATTGTATTAATAAATGTAGCCTGAACATGTTATAGATTTGATTTGAAGTAGCAGATCATACTTTAAAGAGAAAATAACCTCAATACCTAATTTTTTTTAAAAATATATCAATTTACCCAAGTTTTTTCGGATTTTCACAAAATACCCAACAAAATCGCAATACATTTTAAAAATCGCAATTGGATTTATAAAATCGCAATAATATTTCCAAAATCGCAACGAGATTATACAAAATCGCAATGAGATTCTCAAAATCGCGTAAAGATTTAACAAAATCGCGTAAAGATTTAACAAAATCGTATAAAGATTTAACAAGATTGCATAAATATTTAACATAATCGCATAAAGATTTTATAAATCTTGTAAAGATTTTGTAAAGGGCCTTCCTATTGACACCATTTTTGGCTATTGACACCCTTCAGATGGGGCAAATCACAAATAGCAGAAGGGGCGAAATTTGCCCCATTTGCTAATATTAATTGCTTAACCTTATTTGTCTGACAACTGATTTGACTAATAGTATTTTTATTCTTTTATATTATATTTATCTTATTTTTGACTAGTTTACAATTTACCTTACTAAAATTAAAACTTAGGCATGCAAAGGCCACAATGAGCACCACCGATTATCATTCATTAAGAAAGATAAATTTTCATCTACAATTTTAATATTAACATAAAGTACTACTTAATATTTTACATATATTAAAAAGTAATTGTCTTAATATCTTATTAACTAGATTATTTCCCCGCGTAATACACAGAAAATACTTATAAGTTAATATGTGGTAACCTAATATTTTGACAAATATATATAAGAGATGTTAAAATGAAAAAGGTATTAATTTTAGCAAGACACCAGAATAAGAGAAAATTAAGTCATACAACAGCTCATGTTAATTATTTGTCGCATTGTTACTTGAAACATTGTTGCAATGTTTTCTATAATGACCACCACCAAGTATATATGTTTTTTTTTCTCTCTCTCTCTATATATATATATAACAAAATATCAAATTTCCTAACTAATTATTAACCAATTAAAATGTTCAATTTCATTTAGATAACATTTGATTATGTTGTTAATCTTATTGAATTAGAAAACTTATTAATTTACTTATATTAGATCTTCATACATTTAAGGCATTAAAGTTTGTAATTTTAAAGATATACGGTTCCAAGTATTATATTTTGCAAGTTGTAGTAGAATAATCACAAGTTCGTCACTATCATTATTAGCTGAGACATATATTATGTAATTGTTTGCCGTAATTATTCCACGAAGCACATGCTACAATAAGTTTTTTATTATAGAATTTGTTGAAACCAGTTGTACTCATAATATAATATTATTTTGAAAGATAAGTAAAAATTAAAAATATATACATACTCGTGGTCATTAAAAATATATGCTAAAAATATTTAGGATAGATGTACCTACATGGAAGTCAGTTATGCCTTCAAAGAGTTTGAGATGCGGAGGGTTAGCCTGGTACAACCTGTATACAAGCATCGAAAACTCGTTGAAAGTAGAATCCTCCTAAGTATATGTATGTATTGTTTCGGTTGGATTGGTGATTTGACAGTTGATGGTATGTATAGGCATCCGAACGGATAGACATACATACACTGATGGTATGTATAGGCATCCGAATGGATAGACATACATATATCGATGATTTATGTATAGGCATCCCGAGTGGATAGACATACATACATCGATGATTTTGAGATGCCACGTTGTTCATTGTGATGACTTTGTGGGTATCGTTGCATTGTTGACTTGATGGGGTACGCATATCACGAATTATGACTTGACATGCATTTGGCACATATTTTGATATTGACATCACTTGTGCTCTCTTATTATATGCATATACTTTCATGTTGTGAAATCTTGGTATGATTGATGGTGCGACACGTAAATGTTACTTGTATGAAATGAAACGCCTTTACTTATACATATTGTGATTATTGACGATTTGACGGTGGTTCCTTGTGGACCATTTTTACAAACTCACCAACCTCGTGTTGACTTGTTTAGTATGCTTTTCAGGTAATCAGGTGAATCCACGACAAGATGTTTGATGGATGACTAGATATGGACCCGGGCTTGGATTTACATGGATCCCCGATTCATTGCCCATTTTTGCATCATGTTTAGGATCATTCACTGTAACACCCCACCGTTGGCGGAAACATAAGGTGTCATGAAAAGTATAACACGACATGAAATTACATAGGTACTGTTAAATGAAATAGAATATAATGAATATATTCCCAAAACATGAGTTCAAAGTCAAAACGATGCTAGAACAGCTCAATACAATAAGTCCATCTACAAGATAGTCCAAGGCATGTAGCCTTAAAATCTGACAATAAACAATGGAGCATATATATACAAATGTATAATTTATATAGTCCTTACAAAGTCTTTTTAGATATATATATGTCCATATCTATTTAATTCTTGTATATATATAGTTATGTCTAATAAGTCTTTTTTTTTGTATATAATTATATACATATATCCATATTAATTTCATAATTATAAAAATTGGAATTTAATTATAGAGAAGGGTCAAATTAATTTAAATCTAATTTAACTTTGTTTCAATACTTTAATTTTTGACTAAATGACCCAAAATAATACCCAAAACTGTAATTTTTTACTAAATCAATCCAACTTTAACTAAAAGTCTAAAAATACCTCAAATCCTAACTTTTCCAAAGAGGGACAAAATAATCAAGTTATAAATCTGCCTTTTGACCGAGTTGACCAGCGTTGACCGACGAGAAAACGACTACCAAAATTAGATCCAAACACCATTTCATACCCAAATCGACATTTAGAAGCCAAAAATGTATAAATTGGCCGGTTTGACTGGCGTTGACCACATTTTGACCGAGTCAACAATCAAGAACAATAGTAGATCCGGTCACAAGGATGAAGTTACAACTCGATTTTCAAGACCAAAACTTGATTTACAACCCGAATTTATAATAGATCTAATCGAATACAACTAATAATCACATATATTTTCAGTTTTTCATTAATTTCGACTGGCAACATATACCAAAGGATCGAAATACAAAGATCAAATACCAATTTCAAATAAGATGAAGATTTCGGATCAAGAATCACGGGTTTGAAACATTTCGGTTGTATGGATCTCGGATTCAAGAGGTTTTCGGCTCAAACATCTTGGATTTAATGGATTTCGGACCTTTCTTTTCGGATCTAAACATACATACACAAATATACCCGAAAAGTATATATATTTTTTGTCAAAGAAAACGGATTTGTAGATACGTACACACACAATCCGAAAATTATAGATATATGTATGAAAATCTTCAAGAAAACCGATTTATATATTTTTATAAAACTTTTCGGATCTATATATATATATATACATGGACGAAATATATATATTAAGTAAGAAAAACATGATTTTTGTGAAGAACAATCGGTTTAATACATTGAACTAAGCGAATCTTACTTCAAACTCAAAGAAATATGAAGAAAAAGAAGATGATTGATGGTGGTTTATGGTGGTCGTGGGGTGGTTGGCCGAGATCTTCAAGGGGAAGAGGGGAGGGGGCGGCTAGGAGAAAGAGGGGAGGAGGGAAGAAGTGTGTGTGAGAATGAGAGATTAGGGTTAGGAAGTTAGGGTTTTGTTGCCTTATTCCCTAGCCTTGACCGACCTTTGACCATCTCTGACCCTTTCAAAAACCCATTTGACTCGATTATTCAAGAAGACTCAAGACTCGTAAATTTATTTTGTCGACATATTTAAATGTAACTTTTCAATAGCTTTCTAACGAATATAAACATGTCTATATTTGTTTATTAAATCCTTAATTGATTTAATTTTAAGTATTTTACTTAATTTGGCATTTCCACAAGACAACTAGTATTTCTCCTGTTCTCGAGTCCACGTACAATTTTTCTAAAGTCTAAATGCTTATAGAGCCCGAATAGAACATAAGTCCATTTATTCCATTAATAAAGTCTTAAAGTATAATGATGTACATAAATAAAGCGAACTAAAAGACCGGAAAAGTATATAGGAAGACACGCTCAGGTGACGGTTGTCACATTCGCCATCTCTTAGTGATTGTTTTGTAAACTCTGATGGTCACTTGCTCCCTATGCATTTTGTACTTGAGTTTATGTTATTTATGGATTCACTGAATTCACTATTTTCATTTAATCGCCTACGATAATTCCTCCTTGTGCTATATAACTTCCGTAATATTTCGGGCCCTAGCCCGGGGTGTTACAAAGATAAAATGAATCTTGAATGGAGTTAATATTGATTTGGTTAATAAGTCATTACGTTTTGATATAATTTTTTATAGATAATATTTCATATGTTGAAACTATTTTAATTAATTAAATGATTATAAATTTAAAAAATTCTCTCAATTGATGACTAAAAATAAATATAAATTAAGTATTCAAGGTTAAAATGTGTAAATTATTGATGGAAAACAAAAAGTGTAAATTAATGAGAATTTTTCTACAAATTAATATAAATACTAATATAGTAATATATTTGGATAATGATTATAAGTATTTTTAATTTATAGTTAATCTAAATAATGACATTAACAAAAGTCAGTTTGATGAAATTGAGCGATTTGATTGGTTAATAAATCATTAATTTAACTGTTTTAATATATATATATATATATATATATTTATATATTAAGATATAATATAATATATAGATAAATATAGAATAAAATATATGTTAAATCATTATTAAGAAACTTTAAATTAAGGTTATTTTTTAATTTCTACACCTCATGTAAAGAATGCGTAAAATGTCGATAAAAAAAACATTAATCTTATTTTAGTATAGTGGTAGATAAGATTATAATAATTTACTTAAATAGTTAATTAGAAAAAATATATATGTCCTACGCACTGATCCAACGATATATTCAATTTCAATTAATCATACATTAGTTATATAAAAAAGAAGAAATATTATAAATTATGAAACGTATATAATCAAAATATAAAAGTTTAAAAAGTTAGAGGTTATTTATGAAAAATTTCTAAAATTTTTTGAAAAAAGATTCATTTCTCTTTGTTGCATGTCTGTGCCAATTAGGCTCACCCTTTAACATGTGAAATGATTTCACATAGCAGAAGGGGCAAATTTTCAAGAGCAGAAGGAGCAAATTTCGCCCCTTTTGGGGTGAGGTGTCAATAGCATGACCCTTTTGTAAAATCTTAAGTTCTTTATGTGATTGTAAGTTCTTTATGCGATTATCAAATTCTTTATAAGATTCTGAAAATCTTTATGCGATTTTTAATCTTCTTTATGCGATTTTCAATCTTCTTTATGCGATTTTCAATGTTCTTTATGAAATTTTCATCATCTTTATGCGATTTTAACAATCTCATTGCGATTTTTGTAGGTATTTTATAAAATTTTTAAAGTTTTTTTTGTGTAAATTGATATATTTTTTCTTAAAAATGGGTATTGAGGTTATTTTCCCTACTTTAAAATATGATTATAAATACGTGTGTCCTTCCCTAGTAGACCAACGGTTGGGACACTTTTGCTAGTTTGACTAATCATTAGTTATCTTTAATGGTGACAAAACCCTAACCATTCTTAGTATGACATAATCTCATCTAGTTTTAAATATAGTGTGTGTGAACGAACACGATCTTACCACTAAGCTCTACTACATTAGACGGGTCCACAGAGTGTGTGTTGTAGTGTTGGTATTTCTTTAACTTTAAAATTTTAAAACTTAGACTATTTTTTTACTATAGATTTTTTTACTCAAGGATGAAACTTGACTTTTGCGTAAACTAAACAGACGATTTCGGACTTTAGTCATAATATTAATAATAATTCATAACTATGGAAATAATGGAAGACAACATGAACTTAAAACTTTCAAAAAAATAAAACATACAAATTACCTCCCACCACTTGAGGCCTTCACCGTCAGGATTTGATTTCTTGACGGAAACGGGCATGCCAACACCGACCTTCGACGGTGCTAATGTTTTACCGTCCACCCATCCTTTGAAAATCTTCCCAAAACCATCTTCTCCAAGCATTGCGTCCCGCCTAAAGTTTCTGGTGGCCATTTTTAGATCAGCAAAAGTGAAAGATTTTAAGTTGGGTGTCACTATTATTTCACTTGTTGGCACATGTTCACCGGAAGAAGGGGCAGTGGGCTTATTCTTTTTTTCATGATCACTGGTGGTAACTGATACAAAAACAACCATACAACTATAAGTTCCATAAATAAGAGACAAGTTATAAGAGTTATAATTTTTTTTTTAATGGCAAATTTGGGTTCAGCGGCATGCCTCTTCATATACCCAACTCCAATTCCAGAGAAAACCCAAAATGGGAAATGGGAAAACCGCTGTCTCCATTCCTGGGAGCATCTTGCTAACACCAGGATTTGAACCAAGACCTCTCAGTCTCAGGCTCCACCATATACCAATTCATCTATTGATGATTGGTTTTAAGAGTTTATATAATACCGATATAAAAAAAATAGTTAATAAAAGACAAACAATAAAGTAGTAATTTTTTGGGATGTAAATTTTAATAACACTTCAGAAACTATTATCAGGTTTTGGAAAAAAAAAAACACGAAAAGTGTTTAGTATATTAATATTAAATATTCTAATATATATCCTTTAAAAAGAAGATAAAAAAAATGTTGGTTAGTGATAGAAACGAATACGTGCAAACTAATAATATTTTTTTAATAGTCTTTGTTTAGGATAACGACAGAAAATAAAACTGAACTTTACTCGATTTCACGAAATTAACATTATCCTTTAAAAGCTTTATTTTTTAGAAAGTTTTTTTAGTTTATTAGAGCAACTCCAATGACATTTGATCAAAAGCTTTTTTCTATCAAATAAGTTATTTAGTGACTTGATATCATTGCAAACAAAGACTTTTTTCTTCAAAAGCTTGAAGAATATCAAACTATTGGTAATAACTTTTTTGCATAAAATTTATACTTTTACCCTCTAATAACTTTCACTTCTAACCTTGATTTTACATATTTTCATTTTCTATCCTACTTAAAGTTATCTAATTAATCTAACTTATAAAATATTCACACTTAATTCAATTATTTGTCAAAAATAAAATTATATATGAAAATATCTTTTGAATACGAATCCAATGAGCCTAAAATCGCTATATTTTATCACTTTTTTTTTTCTTTTTTTCTTTTTTTATAAAAACCACATCTATTAACATTTGCCTCTAAATAAAAGAAATAAGAAAAGAAAATGTGACATGGAAATGAAAAAAAGTCATTATATGACTTGATGAGTGTGGATGCTCTTAGCAGAAAAATTAACATCTCACCTGTTAACTTAATGATGTGTCAGTTTGATTTTTAATTCATGAAATTAGAATTGAACTTTGGATGAATTCACAGAATTAGCAATGTTATAATTTTAATTAATAATAATAATAATAATAATAAAAATAATAATAAAAAACACTTTTATAAATAGTAAAAATAATAATACAATGTATAATTACTTTATATTTTAAAATAAATCTAATACATAAATTAATATTTGATGAAACAACTAAAAGTTAAATTAAAATAGCATAACAATTATTAAAATTTTGTTATTATGTGAGAGGAAAAGCACATAATTGCCTTTTTCACATAATTGTCTTTTTATTTAAGCAGGTGTGTTATCCTCATAATAAAGTTCAGTTTTATTGCTAAAATAACTAGAAGTTGGGTCCAAAATACTTTGCACGATAGTTTTTAATTTTTTAAACACTTACCTGACATAAATGATTGCATTTTAATCAGTGATTTTTTACTGGTGTCATTTGGGTCTAAGATTTTCACACGCCCATTTTGACCAGGGTCCATTTTGACCCAAACCTATTTCGACCCAGCTCGTTTTGACCCATTTTCAGAAATGCCCGCATTAATCTGAACCTATTATGACCCAAACCCGTTTTGACCCATCACCCGATCTGCTCCGACCCATACATTTTACCACCTCTAGACATAATGTATGGTTAAATCTTTATAATGTTGTTTAGCTTATACTCAGTGAAATTTGGTTTGATTGGTTTAATTCAAAATTTTCTTTATATAACATGACAACATTCTACTGTATAATTTATAAATAAAAACTCAAAGTATATTAAAACGCAAATACTTGAATTTTCACCGTTGGAGTGAAAGTGAAACACATCAATCATTCTAGTAAATATCGACTTGCCTGGACTTTGCCACGACTTATTGATTTTCTGCTCTAAGGTAAGTATAGATTCCAGACTAGATATAACCTCATTCATGGTAGGTCGATGCTTTGGATGATTATTTACGCATCTTTCTGCTATTCTAGCAAATTCCTTTAAACCTTTTGAGGATAATTCACCCCTTATATTAGGATCAACTATATGCTTTAAGTTACCTTCTTTGATTGAGTCTAGTGCCCATGTTGCTAACCCCCATTGAAGACTCTTATCTACTGGTCGTTTCTGACACAACACTTCAAACAAAACCACCCCAAAAGCATACACATCAGACTTCCTTGTCAGTTGTCCAGTGGCGAAATAGTTGGGATCAAAATACCCAAAAGTGCCTTTTACAAGAGTGTTAACATAAGTGTGTGGTTGATTCGTTGGGCCTATTCTGGACAACCCAAAATCAGATATTTTAGCTACCCAACTTTGGTTTAACAATATATTTGAGGTCTTGACATCTCTGTGTATAACACCAAACTCAATACTAGTACCACTGTGAAGGTAGTCTAACCCACGGGCGGCGCCTATGCAAATCTTTAGCCGGTCAACCCAAGAAAGACGGGTGCGGAGTTTATGGAGATGATCTTCAAGTGTTCCATTCAGCATATACTCATATACAAGGATCATTTCTCCTTCGTAGTGACAATAACCAATCAGAGATACTAGATGAGAGTGCCGCAAGTTGGAAAGCATCTCGACTTCGGCCCAGAACTCTGCTGCCCCTTGATGTGACTTCAAATCTAACCGTTTAATAGCAGCGGTAATACGACTAGTTCCAACGATAACTTCACCTTTGTATACATTTCCAAAGCCCCCTTTACCAATCATGAAAGATTCATTGAAGTTTCCTGTTGCTGAAAGAATTTCACGCAGTTTGAATTTACGGCATGGTTGTAACCATTGAGTCGTGGAGGTGGAAGGTTCAGACCAATCACTAAAAGACATCTTTGATGAAAGAAAATAGTTAAAAGAATTATATATTTATATTAGAGGGTGATGATAAGATATGAAGTCTTCCTGGAAATAGATATGGATCCCTGCTCGACGACTTTTCAAGTCTAACTTTTAAAATGGTAGTCATGCATTTTCTTGGAAATTTAATTAGGTATAAACACCGCATGACACACTTTTTAGAAAGGGTATACCCTTGTGATCAAACTTATGATGGGTCAGGAGAAATGAAATAAAACAAAAGTGAAAGTGATCAAGGCTTCCATTTCTTTGTTTAATAATAATGATAAATAAACCAATCTACGAAATGAGTGGGAAATAAATCATCGTGTGTGGTCAGAGAAATAAAAGTGCTTCTTTAATTACAGTAATAGAAAAATGATAAATGTTTTCTAAAGATTAGTGTAAAAATTCTCTTAAAATTATTAAAATATATAAACTATTTTAAAAATAAAATAAAATAAATCATTTCTCACAATAATATGATCACTTTAAGCAACTTTAACAGATTGTCTTGTCGGTGGTCCCAATGGGTAAACAGATTGTCTTGTCGGTGGGCTCCTTAGCCGACGACGCCATAAATATGCCCACATTGGTTCCGCATTGGCTTGTCATTTCTCCTTCCGACGCCATTATCAACCCTTTGACTCTTTGAGTTAGGGATCAGATAAGGAGGACTCGCGTTTGTATTTATTTATTTTTCATTTTTGGCCTTCAACAACTTTATAACCATATCTCAAATAACAATATGTTTAGAAATTTAGTGAAATTTTAAATTCCGTCCCCAAACAATATGGGTGGTCAAGGCGGGTTGGCCCCTACACCAGAATATTACCAATCAACCAGCCAGCCTTATTTTAACGACGACCAGCTTCACCAAAACAAATGGCTATTACATTCATCCACCACCATTGTTTTGTAGTCGAGCTATCTGCCACTTGATCACGGAATCATAAAATGCCTCACATGTTTCCTCCTAGAACAGAATATTATCATATGGGCTTATTTTTTGATTAGCCAACAACGATTGCATCATCTACATAACATCATAATCAAACAAGAACTATTAGAATTGGCAATCGTCATAGCCAAACTTAACATATTGACTGAAGACGGCAAAACCAACAAAAGATAAATATACCCCGGAAAACTACCAATGATTAGTCCAACTGAATCTATATATGGCATCAACTCGTTATCAGGAAGTATAGGATTTATATAATTGAAGCCACTTAAGTAGCCATATTTAGAGGCAACTAGGACCACTGGTCCAATGCTCATATATGGGCTTAATTTATCCAAATAACAGAGAGAACTAACTATGCTTCATATCTAGAACTATTCATAAATACAACATAGTTCTCATTTTAGCATTTAGCAATCGTCTGCATACACGAATTTAGCATGATCACAGTGGTGTACTTTTTCTCCCAAGGAACATCGTAAATTAACATTCATGACTAACTCCATGATTTTGAACAGCGAGTTATTTCTTTTACTGGGTTACTAAGATATGGTTGCTTTCAAAGAAATCTTTGTTTACAGGAGATATTACTGTAGAAATCACGGTAGCATTCAAAGAGATCACTGTTTTCAGAGATATCAATGTGGAGATCAACTTGTTCACTTGCAGGTACTAAGCTACATGGTTCCTATGTAGTTGTCTTGAATAAATGAATAATGTTTGCCCAACTACCTTATAATTTCGAGCTCCATCGCCACTTCTTTCATGCTGGTTCTGTTCACCCTTGCTAGGTCAAGGCATCTACATGCCAGGTCACATGCTACTTTTAGCTGCTCATATGTTGCCTCCACTAACACTTGATGATCAACAATCTGAGTCAATCAATTTTCCCTCTTAAAATTTATAAAATACCTTGCTAGACTTCTTTCCCCTTCTGCTTTTTCAAAGTTAAATGCTTTATTTCCTGTCAAGAGTTCCGCAAGAACCACTTCAAAGCTATACACATCACTTTTATCGGTTAGTTGGTCTGTATATATGGGATCCAGGTAACCTAATGTACCATGACCGACTGTAGCAAGTTCACCATGATCATCCAAAGGGATTAACCTTGGGCTACCAAAATCTGCAATCTTTGCAGTTACATTCTCATCCAACATAATGTTAGCAGACGTCAAATCTCCATGTATGATGGACATTTTAGTATCCGTGTGAATATAAAAAAGTGCACTGGCCATATCGTATGCTATACTTAAACGACGTCTATCCCATGACAATCTCTTGTTCCACTTCCTATATTATGACTGAGCTCGTAAAGACAACCGTTACAAACATATTCATAAGCTAATAACGGGACCTTGGTTTCCAGACAACATCCCAAAAGCTGCACCACTTTTTGGTGATTAATTTCGCTAAGAATTACAAGTTCATTTAAGAACTGTTTGTGATAATTGCCCCCAGATATCTAGGAATTCTTGATTGCTACAACACGATTGTCAGGTGGCAAAATGGGCGGGCTGGGCGGGTTTGGGTAACCGGTCAATATGGGCTCGGGTCAGAATGGGCCAACTTCATAACGGGTCAGAATGATCCGAGTCAAAAAGGGTCCGGTTGGAGTTGAACATTTGTTAGATACTCAACAATTACATCGTAAACATGGGCAGATTTCACTAATTGATCTAGGCCAACTATACAGAGGATATCACGCCTAACTATATAATTGCCATTAACTATATCACCCCAAATGAATACAGTGTTGGAAAAGAGGAAGAAAAACCATATATAGAAAGTGGTGTAATCTAAGAAAGCAAGAGCCAATATGGATGCAGCCACAAAGCATAAATTTCTTAGGCAACAAAGATGGCTTTCCTGATCTCGTCACAAGTTCAAGCAATATTCATTTAAAGAATAAGCCTTTCTTTTTCACTTCCTTTTGCTGAACAGCCCGTCTGATAAAGTATCTCATGGTAAGAACAATTATATCCCTTGAACTGATAGCAGCCAACCCCTGTTCCACTCGAAACTGCCGCTCAACACTTGAAACAACAGAAAACTCCACTGCATTTCCATATGAAACAAGTACTCTTGTGGTAGCGGAAAACTTCTCGTTAACTGTAGTGTCACTACCCTTTATGTTAATCCCATCCTTCTTGACCACTAATGTAACTGGCTCCCATATATTAAGGTATTCAGCCCACAAGGACAATCTATGTTCAGCATGACCAGCCTGAACAGCTTTTTCGATATGGTCGTGCATTTCAGGATCACACACAATTTTCCTGTTCCCATTGGCGAAAGCCGTTACAAGTTCACCTTTTCGTAATCTATCATCCATGGGCTGGATTTCAATGGCAAGGTATGTATTAACATCATCTGCATTAACAAGATAATTTGGTTGCTTTGCACCTTCAATATAGATAACAGACCCATCTTCCATATGGCGTACCCACTCAAAGTGACAACTTGTAGTTCCATTGATAGAATATCCAGTAGCTTGAAGTTCTCGACCTGGGAAAGCTTCACCAGAAATTTGAAGCGCCTCCACTGCTGGTAAGGGGTCATCATCTGTAGCTTCTGAATCCGACGAAGCAGGTTCTTCAAGAACTGAAGTTTAATACAAAGAATAAGAGTTAGGATCTTCAACTGTGGCAAACTGTTCTCCCTCATAACGGTTTCCTTCTGCATCTAAGTTATCCTCAATATTGATAACATGATCATCAAATTTACCTTGTATGCTGGTAGGTTCCTCATTTTTACTTGTAGGAATTGAATTACCCTGGTCACCACCAATGTGTGTATTTGTGCCTTGAAGATGATCTTCCAAAACTAGAGCCACATTTTGCTGCACGAAATTTTTTCTAAGCAGCGGATGCTTCCGCTTGTTGGCTGCGAGAAGTCCAAACCCCATACCTATATGCGATTATTCTCATGTTACAAGTATAATTTTCTAAATGAAAAGTTTATTAAAAGCTAAAATGACGCTGGCTGAACATATAACACTAAACCACTGTTTAAGTATCTAGCCTCGCCGTTGGGAAATGAAAATGAAAAGTTTTATATGCCACAGACCTGTAATTAACCCAAGCACACTAAGGAAATGACAGATTCTTGGGGCATCGAGTTAATAACAAGGAAATTTGGCTGCGTATTGCAGCGAGATTTTATGGCATACATTTTAAAAAAAACACATTTGCATACAACTATGTCTATTTCTAATAAACACATAACTCAAATTGACCCATATTTATACTATATGTCTGATGGGTTTCTAAACATTCAATATTGCATAAAAGCTTTTTGATGTAAAAAATTATCACTTGCTCAAATAGCATACAGCTGTCTCATTCTAATAGACTCATTTATAGCTCAATTTGCACATAGATCATACCTATTCATCATAGATCAAATAGCATACAACTTTATGGCTATTAACCATCCGCCCCACTCCAACCCTCTGCGTGAGATCCCAACAACCTAATCCCTTCGTAGTAGTATTATCTTAGAAATAGTGCATTTGCCTTTGGTGTCCATCATGTTAGACTAATTTTCGAATTTCATATATAGTATGTAAAGATAGACGCTCACATGTTCAACAGATCAACATTCACATAATTAAAGGAGGACATAGAAATACCTGGATTTTCAACGGTGGAGTTGAAGGAAAACACATCAACCATTCTAGTAAATATTGACTTGCCTGGAGTTTGCAACTGCAAGATAAGTAAAGATTCCAGACTGAATATAATCTCAGTCATGGTAGGACGATCCTTTGGATGATTGTTTAAGCATTTTTCGGCAATTCTAGCAAACTCCTTCAAACATTTTGGGGATATTTCGCCCCTTATATCAGGATTAACTATATTCTTTAAGCTACCTTCTTTGATCGAGTCTTGCGCCCATGCTGCTAAACCGTATTCAAGACTCCTATCTACTGGTCGCTTCTGACACAACACTTCAAACAATACCACCCCAAAAGCGTACACATCAGACTTCCTTGTCAGCTTTCCAGTGGCAAAGTAGTTTGGATCAAGATACCCAAAAGTGCCTTTTACAAGAGTGTTGACATAAGTGCGTGGTTGATTTGTTGGGCCTACTTTGGACAACCCAAAATCTGAAATTTTAGCTGCCCGGCTTTCATTTAACAAAATATTTGAGCTCTTGACATCTCGGTGTATAACACCAAACTCAATACCAGTACCAGTGTGGAGGTAGTCTAACCCACGTGCAGCGCCTATGCAAATCTTTAGCCGGTCAATCCAAGAAAGACCACTGCGGAGTTTATGGAGATGATCTTCAAGTGTTCCATTCGGCATATACTCATAAACAAGGATCATTTCTGTTTCATAGTTACAATAACCAATGAGAGACACTAGATGAGAGTGACGCAACTTGGAAAGCATCTCGACTTCAGCCCAGAACTCTGCTGCCCCTTGATCTGACATCAGATCTAACCGTTTAATAGCTGCTACAACATGACTAGTTCCAACAATAACTTCACCTTTGTACACTTTTCCAAAGCCCCCTTTACCGATTACCAAAGACTCATTGAAGTTTTCTGTTGCTAAAAGAATTTCACGTAGTTGGAATTTACGGCATGGTTGTAACCATTGAGCTGTGGAGGTGGAAGGTTCAGACTCCATGCCATCGCTATTATCAAAAGACATCTTTGATGAATGAAAATAGTCTATGTTTTTATTCCCAGGTTTGTTCATCAACTACTTGAAAAGACAAAAGAAAACCCTTAAAAAGGATTAAATAAAAAGAAACTCAGGTTCAAAAGAATGAAATTAAAATGAAATAGAAGAAGAAGAAGAAAACATACCCAAATGTATAGATTGTGAGTTTGTGACGAGTTCCAAAGTCAACCAGTTGGATTTTCTAATGATGGCCTTAAGGGTTGTCAATATCAAACCTACATAGGAAAATGCTAATGATAACCAAGAGTTATCTTTAGTGTGCATACATTGTATCTTACATAACAAAAGAAACTCAGGTTCGGAAGAATGAAATTAAAATGAAAAAGAAGAAGAAGAAGAAAACATGCCGAAATGTATAGATTGCAACGAGTTCCAGAGTCAACCAGTTGGTTTTTCTAATGATGACCTTAAGGTTTGTCAATATCAATAACCCACATAGAATACTAATCATAACCCTAGAGCTATCTTTAGTGTGCATACAAAAATTGTATCTTACATAATAAAAGGGATGAAGATTCTTTAAAGTTAGAATTAACTTTAGGGGTAAAGTTGTTAATCATGACCCTTGAATTAAAATCAATGGTCAAAATTCAAAGATCATTTTTGAATCTTGACTTTTGATTTTAATCCAAAGGTCAAGATTGATTGAACTTTACCCCTAAAGTTAATTCTAACTTTAGGAAATCCTTATCCTAACAAAAGCCTAGTAAATTTTATGATAAATATATAACTACTTTATGCTCGTTGATGATAACCCATATGGCTATCATTAACAAGATCTTAATAATAAACTGATACTTGTTGGTGGTTAACTTGTTATTGACCTTGGGACAATTAGTAGAGTTAACGTGTTTGTTAGTTAACGTTAATCTATTCCATGTTCAAAAGATGATACTCGTAACAAATAGAATAGTGATATATCCACAACTTTTAACTATTCATAACAAATGTACATATTTTGTTGTAGAGTACTCTACAACCATGCATTGTTGTTAATGTCTAACTATTGTTGTAAACTTATCTCTCCCCTGATAAATACACTATTGTTTGCAAAACAGAAGTGGACCCTTGCATGATGACTTTTCGAGTCAACTTTTAAAATGGCAGTCTTTTTCCTGCTGCCCCTTGGATAGAATATTATCATATGGGCTATAAAATACATATATTGTACCAATCAACAAGCCTTGTTTTATGAACCACCACAGCCTTATTTTATGGACCACCACCTACATTAAAACAGATGCCTGTCACATTCATCCACCAAATCTAATTTGTCATGTTTCTGCAACCGACCAATTATCAAATAAACCACCATTCCTTTTTGAGTCGAGCTCTTTGCCACTTGTTCACGGAATCACCTATTGCCGCAAGTGCTGGACCCTAGCACAAAATACATATACCAGTTCAACCAACCTTATTATTTAGGACAACGACTTGCACCTCTTTCATAACTGAGCCTACACACCTCAACATCACAATTGAAAACCCAACCATATGTAGTGGAGATAACATCAAATCACACCATTTACAAATCACTTGGAAGTTTCTGCCCATTCTCGCAAAAATGTGTAATGGAGATTTTACTTTATTTTGCCTGCTAATAAAGCTCAAAAGAACTGTTCATCAATGAAGAATGAAACAATACTGTGAAAGATTTAACTGCTACTTTCATGGACTACAAATAGAAGTGACATCATCTAAACCAAGTCATATAACTTACTACCCAATTGACAACCTTATGAAATAAATGACAACTTACATCACAACTCGCTTGATTGGATAAAAATGCTTCTGGCTCTTTTGATCAGCCGATCAGCCAACAAGGATTGCGTCATCTACAAAACCTGAATAGCATTGAAGAAGGTTCAGATGTGAAGGAGAAGGCAGTGGAAGATCAGGGGAAGCGATGATCAATAAAATAGTTTTGAGAGGGGTAGGGTTGGAAAATTTTGATTTGGACTTATGCACCCGATTCCATCTAACACATCATATATGAAAAAGTTATTACAATAATTGTTCATTTATCAGTATCATGATAATAAACTTTGACGACCTTTATCTCAAAATGATAAACTTATAATTCCAACTACTCATCTTCTTACCCAATAATTTCTGAACTTACGGGGAGATTATACCTGCAGTTGTAACCCTTCCCTAATATATACAGATGTAAACAAAACTATATGTTAAATAAGGATGATTGCAACCAGTTTTTCAATTGTGTATTAGAATAATATTATATGTGATTTCCTTGTAAGATAAGAAGAAAAATTCCAGAAACTTTATACAAGCTTTTTTGTATCACAAAACATGAACCTAATCCCCCCTTTGAATTATAAGAGTAGTTGCTACAAAACCAAATACAACACTCGTGCAAACTTTCACAAAATGGGAATATTTTTAATACATGAATTGACATACAAATCAAATCCACCCTTGCTGCTGTCACCAATATGTAATGACAGTTTCCATACATCTATTCACGTCAATTTTGATGATGGAAAACTAAAAACAAATGATGAGCCTCTACTGTTGTAAAAGAAAAATAAGATAGAAAAATACTAACAAAAGAGTATAATGGTGTAACAAGGCATACTATAGAAAAATATGATCACGTTTTTTAAAAGCAAAATGGTCATCATCGTAAATCCTATTACCTTAGTTTCTAACGGTGCATCCTGTGTGTTGAACCGTTGATGGTGAATAGCTTTGTGAACGGTTTTGAAACACCATCATCCATACACCATAAATTGGTTTCTTAGTATTCAAGTAGAGCAAGAGAATCCTTTATCCATTATCCTAGAGATGGAGAAATCTTGATACACTATGAGGGAGATGTATTTCACTAAAGACTTCACTCACCATATCAAAAGCAACAACTAGATAAATACCCCTCTCAAAAGCTTTCCAATAAATACACCGATGATTATCTGTAGCTACTGGCGGCGAGAATGACGAATAGATAGAGCTAGGAGGCAGATTACGACGTGGAACCCTCCAAACCCAGGAGCTTAACGTAAATACCATAGCGGGGTAAGGATGTGCAACATCATTGATTAATACAATCCTAGGGTCACTGTTTCCTTATATACATACCACTTTCTACGGAAATATCACATAAACATAGCAATAAATACTAGTTTCTTAAGTGTGTTGATAGAGAGTGTCACCGTCCATAATGGAAACAAATTTTGATTCAAAAGTGTTGGAAACTTCATACCTTATAAGAAGCCGATGTTGCTGGCGCACGTTGGTGTAAGTGGCAATAAAGAGAGGGTTGTCGATCATTGATTTCCATGCTTTCGATACCGATCTGAATACAACCAACAGGAAGCCTTTTAACGATTTCCACTTGAATTTCAGAAGGAATGTTGTCTGACATCTGTTTCTGTGTTTAATTTTAACGGTGTATATATTATCAGTTTTTAGGGTTTTGATTTTAGGAATTGGGGTTCTGATCTCTAAAATGAAATTGAAATTGTTTGGGTCGTGGAGCTCCATATGTGATTAGACATTTAGACGCAGTTTAATGTTCACGTTATTAATTATAAAAAAAGAAAAAAGAAAAAGAAGAAGCTCGGATTTGTGACGGATTGGCCGTTGGCGGGACATTTATACGCAGTTTTATCTTGGTTTCATGTTCTCGGGTCGGATTTCAAGTTTGTTCGATTATTTTTTATTTTTTACCCAATCCTAAAAAATTATTTAAAAAATTAAATATAACACAGGTATATAAAAAAATTCTTAAAAAGGTAAAATAAATCAATAGTTAAAAAAATATCTAAAAATACGACAATGTAAAACCAGAAATTACAAAAATGTAATAGAAAAACCACTAATAATAGAATCAAAACAAAACATTAAGCCAAAAAGTTTAAAAATGATTATTTAAATAAATTTACTAATGTTGTTACCCTCACAAACTTCTTCTTCAGTTTTAGAACGTGATTATATAACAGCCCCTTCCAGTAACGCAACCAGGATTATTGGTTGTAGGTGACCAAATTTAATGGCAGTTATTGGGTCTCTCGAGCTACAACTAGTATTAAAATCTTAACGCCTGACAAGAATATAAAGGGCCTAACACTTGCAACTTAAGATTATCATACATCCTTGTTGTTAGTTTAGTCAATAATACTCATACATAATAGACTTTATAAATGCCTTGTTTCTGAGCTTGCAAATTTAGATGTTTGAGTTATAATTTTGGAGAGTCGAACAAAGCTTTAGATCCATTGGAACTCTTGTATTCTTCGCATTGGTTTTGGCTGGGCAAATGCTCTTTAAACTTATAGCAATCAAAGGTTGGAGCGAAAGATGACATACATAAATAATTGTTTAAAAGAGCACTACAATCCAATATTTGTTTTCTGACCAAAGTCACCGAAGTGCCATATGAAGACCAGCTGACCATGAAAATTACTTCGACAGTAACCACTCCATTGTAAACTACTCATATTTGGGACCACCAAAAAACATAGAAAAATGAATACATGAGATCGGGGGGCTAATTCTGTATAATATACTACCAAATTGTTCAATTAACATCAAAATGCACTACTATGTCCTCGTTAGTATGTCATGGGGTGTGGCTGGGCCATGTCACCCGTACCCCTACACACCTCCTTCCCTGACCCCTTTGAATGTGAAGGCTTCACGGAAGTTATATGATATTAAAAAAGTAAATTATCCCCTTAAATAAATCAAGTTATTAAAATTATATATTATTATTGTTGAAAATATGATGAGAAATACTTAAAACTTAATGAAACTTGATTGAATAAAATTTGGAGGACTAAAAATTTTGATATATAAAAGGTAGTACTACAAATGAAAGTAATACTCCATAAAAAAGTTGATGTTTTTGTTTACGTAAAATGTGATCCGCTCTTTTTTGAGTCTTGATTGAAAGTTGATGGAGTTGCATATTAAAACTCTTGCCATGCATCTATTTATAGTTGAATTTCATGACCAACCTTTACTATGCAAAGTTGACAAAGTGTCGTCTACAACTAGGGCTGTTAACGAACTGAACAATTCATAAACAGTTCATAAACCGTTCGGCGGGAAGTTCGTTCGTGTTCATTCGTTTAGTTAAACGAACGAACATGAACACAAAAATTCATTCGTTTAGTTAAACGAACGAACATAAACGCAACCTCCGTTCGTTCATTTGTGTTCGTGAACGTTCGATAATATGTTCGTGAACCATGTTCGTGAACATCTGTTCGTTTATGTTCATGAACATTTCATTTTGCTATATATATTAATATTAATATTAACATTAATATCTAATTTTTTACTAATATAACTCTGTTAATGGGTTCAAAGTTGTAGCTTTTAACACTTTTTTTCTGGAAATGAGAGGATATAAATATCTTGTTTGATTTGATAAATGAAGTATCTTCTTATCATAAGTAGGAAAGTTTCGTAAATCTTTTAGACGATAAAATATATTGTAACCTTGAATATGAAGTCTAATATTTCTAACTATATGTTTGTAAATACTTCTAGTTATATGTTTGTATATATTACTAGTTATATGTTTGTTCATTTGTGTTCGTTTATGTTTGTTCGTTTGTGTTCGTTCATTGTTGTTCGTTCGTTTGTGTTCGTGAACATTCGTTCATGAACACTAATGAACGAACATGAACAAACCATTATGTTCGTTCATTTGTTCGTGAACACAACATTATGTTCGTTTATCCGTTCGTGAACCTTTCGTTAAGTTAAACGAACGAATATGAATAAGCTCCCGTTCGTGTTTGTTCGGTTCGTTTACAGCTCTATCTACAACATCACATTTACAACATGTTTGTTGATTAAAATGCATAGTAGGTGAAGGCCTCCAAAGTTGAACATCTAGAGTTTATTCTTTCTTTTCTTTCTGAGCAAAAACACAATACTCTACAAATATAAAGAATAACCGACTTGCTAATAAAATTATCCTAGTAAGTACATATAGTTAATTTCGTGAAAAGAATTTTAATTGCTTTTTTAAAAAAAGATTGTTAAAAAATTAAATTACAAAAATACGTCATTGAAAACCTAAATTAAAAAAAAAAAGGAAAAAAGAAATTTCAAACCAGCCTAACCCACCAGCCAAAATGAATCAATTTCAAGCCAACCCAATAGCCTAACCCTTTACAATTGTTTCAAACCAGCCCAGAACTTCAAATCAGCTAATCAACCAACTCGACCCTTTACATTTTTCAACAAAAATATTAAGAGATAAATAATATACAAGAGAGCAATTCGAGTCTACCTTCTCTGAGAAACATGGTGTCCAAAACTCTTGTACTACTTAAATTGTTTTTATTTGGAAAAATTACTAAATGATCAAAACTAAATGCATATATTTAGATTTAGACATTTAAAAAATCGTATTCATTTACACTCAATTTTTTAGTTTTCTTTTGAAGGAATAAGGGAAAAAAAAGGGTGAGAAAAATTTTGTTTTTACATTCTTGAGTTTTTTATTAAAAGAAAAGAAGTGAAAGATAGGAAAAGTGGGTATTTTTTGATACAAACTTTTTCTAGCCATTTTTTTGAAGGATTTGAAAGGAAAAATCAGAAATTTACTAATATACCCCTTAAAGTTATATATGATCTTTAATAACAATAAGGTTATATATGTAAAGTTATAATTTTTTTTATCTTTTCTTATCTGTTCCTTTTAACTCAAGAATACCTTTAACTCTCCATTTTCTTTTCTTTTCTTTTTAATTTGCTTTAAACTCAAGAATGCTTTTATTCATATATATATATATATTTTCTTTTCTTATCGAATCTATTCTTGTCCTATCTTTTTTTACCTTTTAAACTCAAGAATGGAACGTTAAGGTGAAGGGATACCTGTCCGCTCCCTAATTGTATGGAATATCTCTCTACCTCTCCTCACCCCTCTCCATCCTTTTCAATCTTACTTATTTTCTATTTATTTTTATTTAATTAATAACTTAAACTTTTATTTAATGAATAACTAATACAATTTAAACTAACACAACAAAATAAAACATGAAACTACAATCTAAAACGAAATGACAACACAATACATAAATAAATTAGCGATCGATGCCCGAGATGGTGTTAAGAGTAATTTTTCATGTTAAGGTCGTTGAAGAAAGAGTTCATGATTAATATGATATGTGTTAAATGTAAATATGTATGTATATGTCATTTGGGAGTGTAGATTTGGATGTTTGTTTAGAAAAAAAAAATTGTGCATACATCTCTCTCGGGTAGGGTTAACGTGAGAACCACAAATATGGAGAGAACCATGAGAACCACTAGTTTCCCTTCCTCTTTCTTCATTTTTTGAAACTTTTTTTGTTTTTTATTTTCTTTTAACAAAAACCCATTCCAAAAAAAAATTATTTTTTTTTTTTTTTGTAAAAATTCATATGGTTACGTGTTAAGAAAACGTATGGATACGGTACGGGTGTTGCCCTACATCCGTTCTAAACTTAACCGTCAAGGGACGCATATGAAAATGGTATGAATTTGATGAGCGGCGATCCAAGAGATGGTGACGGTCGTTACGGTACGAGCATAGCCCTTAATGCTAAGGGCAAACCCTAAGAAATAATTTTTCAATGGTTCTCACGATCTCACCATGTGGTTCTCACTTGATCCCTTCTCTACATCTTTCTATAATTAAGAGAGGATATATTTGGGCTTAGTTGGCATTAGTCTTCTTTTGCCACGTCAGACTTTTTCCTACTTGTCAATTTCTCAATTTTTTCCTTATTATTCGAGTCTATCTAAAATCAACTTTCTCGCCTGCTGCCATTCTTTCCTGCAGCGTATTCTCTTTTATCTTATTTTTTCAAGTTTTAATTTATGAGAACTTCACGAACACTTTTTCACCCCATAACCTAACCCTCTTTAAATCTAAATTCTTAAACAAATGTTCCCGGCCTCTAATCAATCTAATGGACCTAAGAACCCTCTGAATCTTCTTGGAGAAGCCATTAACATAACCCTAATTCTTGGAGCAACCATTAATATAACCCGGCCGGCCCCTAGGATCAAACTCATATTACTGTGATTGAATATATCCAGTTTTATAGCCCAAAATTTGTGTAAGTAATTTCTGTTAATTTTAATTATCAATTAGGGATTCTACATACTAACATTGTTATTCTTTTACGTGCAATTCGATTGATGTTATTTGCAGGTCAACTTTTAAATATGTATGGATCAGGAGTCACTCACTCCACATCATGTTTCACAAAACTTAATTTATTTGTAGGATTCATGAATGTATGTATGTATTTTCGTATATTCGATTTTGTAATAATGTTTTGTACTTTTAATGCGTGATCATCTCTTTTTTTTTTTTCCCTCACAAATCATTTGCCACATAGGAGTTTTCTCTAAAAATTCATAGTTGATGCATCAACATAGGGTAGTTTTTCAGTTTTTATTTTTATTTTAAGATTTGGGTAGTTTTATGGGTTTTATCCTTCAATTTCTATTGAATTATTTGGGGCCTTTTCTATCTGATCTGGCTATGTACAACTGCAAGCACATTTAGTTTTACTTTTTCCTGTATGTTTTACCACATTCAAATGAATTGTAGTTATCGATATTTTATCTACTGTTATTATTACCCAGGATTTATATTCATATATAATGTTACTCTTGATTTTCTTTCTAATGTTTTGGAAACTCCATCAGCATGAAATTATCAAAGAATGTAATACCAGGGTTTGAACTTTGAAATATTCTTATTGCTTATATATTCAGTGGATATGTTGTCATTTTTTACAAATACATATAATTATTTTTTTGTCTCCGATCTCATTGTTAACCTTCTTATGTGATCCCACCGCGAATCTACTTTTTTGCAGATATGTTTTCTATATCAATACATATATTCACACACACAATTTGTTTTAAAGTTATTTAGGATTTCTTAACGAAACAATTATCAAAGCGTCGACATGAATCCATTCAAGAAAAAGGGGAAGAAGAAGATCAGGTGTATTACTTTGTTATGTGTATTTATAAAATTTGATATTATGTTAGTGTGAATTTTGGTAAACTATCAATAACAATAATGAAGTATGATTACAATTTATTTTGATTTAATTATTAGCTGATTTTTACACTTATATATAACCTTTGATTTGATGCAGGGGGAGAAGTTATGTTGCTATACCATCTAATACCTTATACAAGTCCATCTGAATTTTATCATGCGGGTTTACGTTTCTCTGAGTTATACCGTCTGATTTTTACACTTATATATAACCTGTGATTGGTTTAACTTATTTGATAGAATGGGTGTTGCTATGATGGAACTTGAGGTATCATTTCCAGCCAATTAATTAATTATTAGTTCATATGCCATTTGGTGTATTGTCTAATAAATATTTGTTAGATTTGTGGTTTACAGGAGTTAAACGAGAGGCTATTCTTCATCCTTTTTATTTGATAATATGGAAGAACTTCTTCCTGTTGTATACACTTCAACAGTTAGTAAGGCTTTGCAGAAAACAGGAGTATTTTCAAGTGACCCATCAGAATGCAAGGATTTTATGACTCAATACAGGGGAGCTAGCTTTTTGACAAGGCTAGGCTTCTATATGACCAGGTATGTTTATATTTTCTTGGTGCATTCGGTGTTGCATAAAAAAATAATCATCGGAAGCAGTTTTGTGGCATAACGGACGCTCTTCTTGGTTACTTTAACCAGGTAACCAATTATGGTTATTTCCTTTTGCTTTTTGAGTGTTTGAATTTTTTAAACTTTCATTCACCTGTACGCCGTAGGGATATGAGCCCTTGCATCTTGAAGCCAAATGTAAAGTAATGAGGCAAATAATGGCAGGCTGGTAAGAAATTAGATTTATTTTGCATAGATGATATTGATCAGATTTCATATCGGTTAGGAGCTTTAATAAATGGAAATGCTTATTCAGTGTAATCTGTGGAGATTTCTTTTTCATCTATGTTAAATATTGAATAGATGGTCATGTACTCGTATATGTCATTCTTTGAATAATTAATTATATGGTTTCGTAGTGCTACTCATTAAAAAGTTGAGATGAAATATTACAATCTCACTCCATGTATCTTATCTACAAGGTAAATCCATTGTGTTTGGTTTGTACCTTTTTGTGTGAAATATTGTTACTTCCCCGAATGAAATCTGAATCGCAGCCCCACATATGGCCAATTGGCGAATGCGACTCGGACGACAACCCTCAATAGTAACCGACATTGATATTGACAATTTAGGTATAATCTAATTGGCTTAAACAACAGCGGCAATGTCACAAGTTTTTTGAAAATTTTCTATCGGGCACAAATTAGCCCACACTAGGGTGGTTTTTTTTCTTTTAATTTCTTTTTAGTGTTTTGGTTCCTAGGTTTGTTTTCTAATTCATTTGTGATTTTGAAAATATTTATTATGTCTTTTTTATACAGAGCTTTCCATACGTAGATATATATTACCTCATTTTTACAAAGACAACTATTTTCCGTGCGTTTAATCTAGTATATAATAAAGAAGAAGAGGATACAACATAATAGACAAAAAAGAATTATAAGAGGATACATATATACTTTATTGGTATCTCGCATTAATCACCTTTATAATTATAATAAAAAGAATTACTAATACTCCTTATATAAACAAACTACTCCTCTCCCAAAATTAAACACTCTACCTTTAAATTCTCTATTTTACCCTTTTAATTTACACTACCATCAAATACTTTATTCCTGAAATATCGAAAATACCCTTAAAAAAACCTATGCCCAATTTGTTTCTCTTCCCTTCCCCTAAAGCCACTCACATATTATACCAAAAAAAAACATACACATACATCCCTCAGAACTAAAGACACTCATACATCCCCTCAGAACCGCCCCCCAAAACCGTCGCCGTCTACGTCATCTAAAACACATATAGCCATAGGTACGATGTTCCGGTAGTCTGTTCTTAACCACCGTCGCCGGAATATGCTGTTTTTGTCTCCGCCGATTGAGCCACCATCTACAACCGCCGCATCTGCGTTTTTTTCCTGTGCTCCGTAGTATCACGCGGGTACCAGGCTAGTAAAAAGAAAGCATGGAACAGGTCTTTAACCCTTGACGTTAGTTTAGCCATCGTGGGTAGCAACCGATTCAACTATGTTGAATTTTGTTTATTAGTTCGCATGCTATAGCTAATGAAGACGAATGCATGTTGGTTTTTGCACTAACTTGATTTTCAAACGTATTTTGTATAATTTTAGAGACATTTTGTTATTGTAGATTTTTTCTAATTTATTTTGAAGCATATATATTATTTTGATAAAATTTTTTTTTTTATTATATCCATGTAACTTCCACCACAAATATATTGCAAATGTTTTTTTTTTCTTTATTAGCTATTGTTTTGTGAAGATAGTTTGTTATATAAATTCAAATAATTTATAGATTCTCATAAACACAGTCTAAAATCTCACGAAACTTTTTAAAAATATTATTCATATAATATTATTTTTTGAGCAACGATCTAAACGGGTAGTTAAAATATATAATTGGATTACACCTAACATATATATATATATATATATGAAAGAAATATATAATAATATTTTCTTAACAAAAATATTTAATAACAATATATAATATGACATAAATCGATTAATAGGAATTTAACACAAATGTATTTAATTGACATATTTCATATTTACAAAGTTTAAGTATTTTAAAGATTTGTCTAATTCTCATTAAAAGTAGTTATTGGTGCTCTTTTTATTGTTATTTTTAAGTATTTTATTAAGTTTGTCTTTTTAATAAGTTTGTCTTTTTAAGTATATTTACAAAGTTTAAATATTTTAAAGATTTGTCTAATTCTCATTAAAAAGTAGTTGTTGGTGCTCTTTTTAATATTCTTTCGGTATCTGTCGTATTTTGTTACCGAATAATTCAAGTTATTACATTTTATATAGAAAAAGATTGCTTATCTAAAAAATGTTTTTAGAGTGTGTGTAGACGCATAGAAGTGTCTAACATTCTAAACAACTTTACTATATAAAAGAGCGGGATGGTAAATATTGTCTGTAAATGTTTAAAAAATAATGTATCCCATTTTGATTTGTAAATTGTTAACAACTATGGCTTTTAATTGTTTATTTTATATAACGATTCATCGCGAAAAATGTTGTCTTAATTTAGTTGAATTTATGTTTCTATATATTGTATATTTAGTTCTTTGAGAGTGAAAGGAGTATGTAGAGAAGTAAGATGGTGACCGACTGGTGATTAGGCGTGGAACACCTTCCCGCCCTATAGGTACTTGTGGCATGCAAAGCAAAGTGGTGATGATGCACGTTTTTTTCTCACCCTCTCACCTTATTTATTCATTTTTTTCTTGGTTTGTTGACTTCTTTTAAGTGGGAAAAGATGAGGAGAGAATTGTGAAACAATCTTTGCGTGTGGAAAATGGATGAGGAGAGTGAGGAAGGAATCTGCCCATCCTGATATATTTTACATTTTACCTTGTAATAATATTTATTACTTTTTGCATTGTTGACATTTTACTTGAATTTCACAAAAAAATTTTATTTGCTCTTAATTAAAATTATTTTTTTACGTTGAGTTTTCTATTGATTTATGCATTAAAATTTGCGTTAGCTTGTGCAACGCACGGGTCAAAAACTAGTTATGTATATGTATATAACAATACATACTTAAAGGTAATGAAAATACAAGTTGCTCGTGTGTGGTGTGTACCACACTGGTGGCTTGTTCGGAATGTTATATCCATCTTTTGTATCTATTTTTTTTTTCTCCCCATGTGTGTTGTGGTAAAAAACGTTTGTAAATTTTAAAAAAATTAACAACAATTTGATTGATGACCGTTACACAATAAAGTGTATGTGTTGAAAGATTCTAATCGTTACTTCCACAAAGTGCAAAAGATTTTTGCCTTCTATATAGGCAAAAATGGTTACTTCCACAAAGTGCAAGTAAAATTGAAGATTGTTGTAAGGATCAAAATGTCGGATAACAAATGGTGTCAAGTGTAAACTTGTATGGAAGGTCCATGTATGGGTTCTTGTTGTAGGAGTTGTAGTCTATCTCAGTCCTCTTATGAGCTATGAAGTCTATAAAATTACTTAAAAAATCAATTATAAAGAAAAAAAATAAAAAAATAAAAAGTATGACTCGTTCAAAGTTCAAACCATCAGTATAACTAGTTCTCACATTAGAATTTTGTAATACATTAAAAAAAAAATTCTTAATCCATCAAATTTTAAAAGTTAAAATGACCATTAACTTGTTAATAACTATCTCTGCTGAAAACAACACGGGTTGGAATATGGTAAAATGAGATATTGTAAGCATATTTTTCTCCCTTATTGTGCCGGTGTAATGATAGTTGATTTAAATACAAACTAAGTTGTCGGATACTGCAAACAAAAAATTTTGACATTAGTATTGGATTGTCAATTGTGACATTAATTAATTTATCTATTGTATAAATAGATTACCGAGAATAAACTGCATTGTAATAGATCTCATTGTTTCTAAAGATATCACTAAAGTTGGAATCACTGTAATTTTCAAAGATACCAAGATCAGCTTGTTCACTAGCTTCAACTACTAAGCCACATGGTTCCATGTGGTTGTCTCGAACAAATGGATGCTGTTCGGCCAACTTCCTTATTGTTTCGAGCTCCATGGCTACTTCTTTCATGATGGGTCTGTTCTCCCCTTTTAGGTCAAGGCATCTACATGCCAGGTCACTTGCTGCTTTTAGCTGCTGCTCATCAGCTGCCTCCTTTAACACTTGATGGTCAACAATCTCATGCAATCGATTCTCCTTCTTTAGTTTTGTAAAATATGATGCTAGATTTCTTTCCTCTGGTGCTCGATTAAAGTCGAGTGGTTTATTTCCTGTCAACACTTCTACAAGTACCACTCCAAAGCTATAAACATCACTTTTATCGCTTATATTACATGTGTGGCAATATTCAGGATCCAAGTAACCTAATGTACCTTGAACGAAAGTATGTAGATCATCAGGATCGTCCGGAGGGATTAACCTTGGGACACAATCTGCAATCTTTGCAGTTAAATTATTATCTAAAAAAATGTTACTGGACTTCACATCTCTATGTATAATGGACATTACAGTATTTGTGTGAAGATAAGCAAGTGCACTAGCCGTATCATATGCTATACTTACATGAGTATCCCATGACAATCTCCTTCTTACACTTCCCGTAGTATGAAAGTGCTCGTAAAGATTGCCATTACAAACATATTCATAAGCTAATAAAGGGATCTTGGTTTCCAGACAACATCCTAAAAGCTGCACCACATTTCGGTGATTAATTTGGCTAAGAATCACAAAGTTCATTTAAAAACTGCTCCACTTGCCCCGAATCAGATATCTCAGACTTCTTGATTGCTATAACATGATTGTCTGGTAGGATCCCCTTGAACACAGTACCAGAACCTCCTCTTCCAGAAATAATATCGTCGGCATAATTTTGCGTTGCTACCTCTATCGTTTTAGCACTAAAAATTTCCATGGAACCAGCGCCAAAGTTTTTTAGTTTATCTAACAATAGAGCCCCATTTTGCAGTAAGAATTTTTTTCGCTTCTTGGCTGTGAGAAATCCAAACCCCATACCTACATGCCATCATTCTCTCATTATCGGTATGGTTATTTGAATCAAAAGTTTATTACTCGTAAAAACTAAAAAGACGTTGGATAAACAAATAACACCAACCCATGAAAATGAATGTTAGAGATCCTCTAAAGTTGATCAACTTTATAGGTAAAGTTGAAGCAACCGTAACCCTTGGATTAAATCAAGGGTTAAAATTTAAAGATCAAGTTAGAAACTTGACCCTTAACTTGCTCCAAGTTGGTCTATAAAAGTATAAAGTTGATCCTAACTTTAGAGGACCCTTATCCGAAAATGAAAAGTTCTATTCTATGTACCACACTACCACTAAGAAAATGAATAGCTCTTGGAGCATCAAAAGAACTGGACAAGCTATTGAAACTGGAATAATTTTAACAGACATCGCTAAATGAGGATTAAAAACCTATTCAAGAGAATGAAATTATGTGTTGTTAGGTAATCAAGTCAAGCCTATAATACAATTAATTATGTCTTATGATAAATATACACATCAAACCTAAAATTCTAACAAAAGTTGAGGAATATCAATTTTCATATTTCATTGATATATACTCACATGTTCAACAGATCATCACACTCATTAAGGAAAGGACATTGACAAACCTGGGTTTTCACCGGTATAGTGGAAAGGAGGAAGCACATCAACCATTCTAGTAAATATCGACTTCGCTGGTGTTTGAACTGCAAGGTAAGTACAGATTCTAGACTGAATAAAACCTCACTCATGGTCGGACAATGCTTTGGATGATATTCTAGGCATTTTTCGGCAATTCTAACAAATCCCTTCAAACATTTTGGGGATGTTTCACCCCGTATACCAGAATCGACTATATGCTTTAAATTACCTTCTTTGATCGAGTCTTGTGCCCATGTAGCTAAACCACATTCAAGACTCCTATCCAATGGTCGTTTTTGACACAACACTTCAAACAATACCACCCCAAAAGCATACACATCAGACTTCCTTGTCAGCTCTCCAGTGGCAAAATAATTTGGATCAAGATACCCAAAAGTGCCTTTTACAAGAGTGTTGACATAAGTGCGTGGTTGATTCGCTGGGCCTATTCTGGACAACCCAAAATCGGAAATTTTAGCTGCCCAATTTTGGTGTAACAAAATATTTGAGCTCTTGACATCTCGGTGTATAACACCAAACTCAATACCAGTACCAGTGTGGAGGTAGTCTAACCCACGAGTGCGGAGTTTATAAAGATGATCTTCAAGTGTTCTGTTCGGCATATACTCGTATACAAGTATCATTTCTCTTTCATAGTTACAATAACCAATCAGAGACACTATATGAGAGTGACGCAACTGGGAAAGCATGTCGACTTCAGCCCAAAACTCTGCTGCCCCTTGATCCGACATCAAATCTAACCGTTTAAGAGCAGCAGCAACATGACTAGTTCCAACAATAACTTCACCTTCGTACACTTTCCCAAAGCCGCCTCTTCCAATCACCAAAGATTCATTAAAGTTTCCTGTTGCTAAAAGAATTTCATGCATTTCGAATTTACGGCATGGTTGTAACCATTGAGTTGTCGAGGTATAGGTGGAGGTAGAAGGTTTAGACTCCATGCCATCGCTACTATCAAAAAGACATGGTTGAGGAATGAAATAAGTCTATGGTTGGTGTTTCCAAATGTAGTTGCAACGAATTCCAAAGTCAACTGTGTGTGCGTGTTACAAAAAGTTTGATTTGAGCTGTCTTCTGCTTTAAAAAAAATTGTGGTTAGCAACTTTCTGTAGTTGATGCAAATATACAAATGAAGTTTGACAAGATACCAAAGTCAGCCCTTTGTGCATATGTGTTAGGTGAGATATCATCTTTTAATTTCATAAACAATATTTGTTTATGGTTGACCTTGAGACGTTTATACTCGTTCCCTTGCTCAAGAGATCCATTAGCTTAAAGATAAAATAAAACAAATATTATCCACTAATATGCCTCTATGATTAAACAGAGGGATATAATACTGTTAACAAGTGATCACCTAACAAATCAACTTATCGAAGTACGGAAATTTGAATATGTATGAGTTATTGGCTGGATACAACGAAATTTGGAAGAGACTCCTTTGTGAATACCTTTGTGAACGATTTTGAAGCACCATCCTCCACCATCATCCATACATTACAAACTGGTTTACGATCGCCATAATGATCGTAATCAAGTAGAGCAAGAGACTCCTTTATCTTAGAGATGGAGAAATTTCTAAAATACCGCCGTGCTACACTATGAGGGAGTTGTATTTCGGTAAAGTCTTCACTCACCATATCATACGTAACAACTAGATTAATACTCGTCGTATAAGCTTTCCAATAAATACGCTGATCATCTGTAACTAGTGAACAGTATCCAAAACAAGTTAACTTAGGAGGTAGGTTACCACGTGGAACTCTCCAAACACGTGAGCTTAACGTAAACACCAAAACCGGGATAGGATGTCCAATACTATTGATCAATACAATCACAGGGTCACAATTATCCGGACGAACCGCAAAACCTAAATCAGCATACAGATAAGGCACATCAACAGCAATGGATTTTCCAAGTGACGGATTCCAAATCACAGCTGTTGGCTTAATAGAATTATCCTCTCGAGAAAAACCGAATAAGCATAACAATCCTTGAGACGTACCAACAAATTCTAGGTCCGTAAGTAGTTGAAATGACACGGGAACAACATAAAGTCAAACATATCGGATAGGAACAACATAAAGTCAAAAAATATTTTTAAAGATTTGTTGAATTATGTTATTATATCTAAATAATTATGTTTTAAGTTTTATATTATATACAGTTTTAAATTTTTATTCCATATAGTTTATGAATTTATTATTTTAAACAAGAAAACTCAATCTAATTTTTTTTCTTTTTCCGATCCGAATCTTAGAAATTCTTGACTTCCCTCCTAATCGATCAAATCAAGTTTTTACTGGTTCTCATATTACATATTCAAACACCATTATATCAAATATTTTTTCCACAATTATAGATGTGTGGATTTGGTTGATCAATACACACTTTAAATTGTGTAGTAATTTTTCACGGCTATATTCTTCACACAAAGATGAAGTGCGAAGGAATTACATGTATCATGTATGCATTTTAAAGTGTGTATATATAAAAATAAAAATAAAAAAATTTAAAGTTATTTGTTGTAGTGAATGGAAAAGTTTTACTACCGCCGCATTCACTTATCTTGTAAAACATCTAATATTTTTCTTAATTCATTAAATTCTGAAAAGATAAAGTGGCTTATTGACAAACATTCTCGGTTGAAAACAACATATGTTTAGAGTTTCAATTTATTAATTATTAAAATATTTTAACATCATATTTCCTTTCATTGTCTCTGACAACCACTATGTCAAATATCACCGAAAACAATTAAATATGATTATATGTAGTTTGATAATCTCAAAAAGTGAAAGATTGTATACGTACATATTTTTCCTCATATTGTATTAGTGTAGTTAAATTAAAATTTTTTTAAAGGTATAAAAGAAGTACAAACATAAAAATAAAGAAAATACAAGACATAATGACATTAATGGAATGTAAATATATTGTGACGTTAGTTAATTAATTAAAATTAATTTATGAGTGCAAATGTATTCATCTGAAATGGATAAATTATATTCACCCGAATTGAATAAATTACCGAGGATAAACTACATTGAAACAGATATCATTGTTTCTAAGGATATCGCTGAAGTTGGAATCATTGTGGTTTTCGTAGATATTATTGTTTTCAGAGATATCACTGTGGAGATCAACTTGTTCACTTTCAACTACTAAGCTGTGTGGTTCCATGTAGTTGTCTAGAACAATTGGATGATTTTCGCCCAACTTCTTTATCGTTTCGAGCTCCATGGCCACTTCTTTCATGCTAGGTCTGTTCTCCGATTTTCGAGCCAGGCATCTACATGCCAAGTCACATGCTGCTTTTAGCTGCTCATCCGTTGCCTCCTTTAACACTTGATGATCAACAATCTCAGTCAATTGATTTTCCAACATTACATTTAAAAAATCCCTAACCAGATAGCTTTCCTCTTCTGCTTTTTCCACGGTAAGTGGATTAATTCCTGTCAAGAGTTCCGCAAGAACCACTCCAAAGCTATACACATCAATTTTATGCCTTAGTTCACCTGTTTGTAAATATTCGGGATCCAAGTAACCGAATGTACCTATAACGAGTGTACTAACGTGATCGCAATCCTCAGGGATTAACCTTGAGACACCAAAACCTGCAATCTTGGCAGTTAAATTTTCATCCAACAAAATCATAGAAGGCTTCACATCTCTATGTATGGTAGACATTATAGTATCCGTGTGAAGATATGCAAGTGCGCTAGCCGTATCATATGCTATCCTTAAACGACTATCCCATGCCAATCTCTTTCTTCCACTTTCTTTATTATGAATGTGGTCGTGAAGAGTGCCATTAGGAACGTATTCATAAACTAATAACGGGACCTCAGTTTCCATACAACATCCCAAAACCTGCACCACATTTTGGTGATTAATTTTGCTAAGAATCACAACTTCATTTAAAAACCGCTCCTCTGATGATTTCCACGATTCATATCCCGGCCGGATTTTCTTGATTGCCACAACACGATTGTCTGGTAGGATTCCTTTGTACACGGTAGCATAGCCTCCTTTTCCTATAATCATATTGCTGGCATAACTCTGAGTCGCTAGTTCCAATGTTTTAGCACTAAAAGTATTCATGGCACCGAGGATTTGTAGTTGATCTTCCAATGCAAGAGCCGCATTGCGCTCCAAGGATCTTTCCATATGCATCACTTGCTTCTGCATCTTGGCTGTGAGACCGAATGTTAAATTATCAAATCAGTTATTCCTAACTTAGAATATTGTTTGCAGGAATCAATAAGTGATCAAGAAAGATCAAAGACTGGAATATTTGTATATTCAAACCTTTATAGCTAGTTTATATTTATCATATGGCTAACTGGCCGGCTAAGTTTGATTGTTGGTTATTTGTTTGAGTGTCATCTTATCTTGTTTTTTGTATATTAAGTTTAGGGATTAGTTTTTTGGAATGTAATTATCTTTGACCGAATGTTTATAGTAGGAAAAAACCAAAGTTATGTGTATTGTATGTAAGCAACTTGAAAAAATGTTTATTGTATGTAAGAAAACATACGTGGCAACCATATACAGGTGCCACTTGTCAGATTTTAATTGGTTGAAATGAAATTCTTACATACAATAAACATTATTTCAAAGTTGTTTACATACAATACACACAACTTTAGTTATTTCCTACAATAGACATTCGTTTAAAGTTTCTTACATTCGAGAAAACTAATCCCATTAAGCTTATTACAAAGTAGAAACTAAAAAGACGCTGAATGAACAAATGACAATAACTACTGTCTAGCCTGAAGTATGAAAATCTATGAAAGTTCTATATGCCACAGACCGATAATTCTTGGAGCGTCGAAAGCATTGAACAAACACAAACTTACTAACTATCAAGCCAATTAAATTGTGTTAGTAATTCCGTAATCAAGTCAAGCCTAAAAGAAAATGATAAATCCTCCTATCAAAATAGCCTAAAATTTCTCCTAACACTTTAAAAAGGTGACATGTGGTATCCACTAATTTTCTTTCCTAATCTTGCCCCCTGATTTTTCCACATGACATCATTCAATAATTAAGATAATTTTTAGGCTATCTAGTTAAGAGGATTAATCATTTCCCAAAAACTTTTTATCACTCATAGGGCTTTCCCTAATCACCCACTTTATGGCTATTAACCATCTGAGCCACTCCAACCCTCTTTCATGTAATCATGTGGGAAAAGATTTGTGAATACATATTCCATAATTTTTAAGTATTTTAAAAATAGAATATTAAAGTCAAATCGATCCTAAATATTCTATGAATTTGTGGAATGTCAATTTTGGAAGTTCATAATTAAATAATTAAAGGAGGAAATTGGAATACCTGCTTGAAGCACACCAACCATTCTAGTAATTAATGACTTTCTTGGAGTTTGCAATTGCAAAGTAAGTACAGATTCCAGACTAAATATAACCTCGGTCATGGTAGGACGATCCTTCGGATGATATTCTAAACATCTTACGGCGATTCTAGCAAACTCCTTCAAACATTTTGGGAATATTTCATTCCTAATATTAGAATCAACTATATTCTTTAAATTTCCTTCTTTGATCGACTCTTTTGCCCATGTAGCTAAACCATATTCAAGGCTCCTATCCAGCGGTCGTTTCTGACACAACACTTCAAGCAATACCACTCCAAAAGCGTATACATCAGACTTTCTTGTTAGCTGTCCAGTGGCGAAATAATTTGGATCAAAATACCCAAAAGTGCCTTTTACAAAAGTGTCGACATAAGTGCGTGGTTGATTGGTTGGGCCTATTCTGGACAACCCAAAATCCGAAATTTTAGCTGCCCAACTTTCGTGTAACAAAATATTTGAGCACTTGACATCTCGGTGTATAACACCAAACTCAATACCAGTACCAGTGTGGAGGTAGTCTAACCCACGGGCGGCACCTATGCAAATCTTTAGCCGGTCAACCCAAGAAAGACGGGTGCGGAGTTTATGGAGATGATCTTCAAGTGTTCCATTTGGCATATACTCGTATACAAGTATCATTTCTCTTTCATGGTTACAATAACCAATGAGAGACACTAGATGAGAGTGACGCAACTTGGAAAGCATCTCGACTTCAGCCCAGAACTCTACTGCCCCTTGATTTGACCGTAAATCTAACCGTTTAATAGCAGCGGCAACATGATGAGTTCCAACGATGACTTCACCTTTGTACACTTTTCCAAAGCCCCCTTTACCAATCACAAAATATTCGTTAAAGTTTTCTGTTGCCAAAAGAATTTCACGCAGTACAAATTTATGACATGGTGGTAACCATTGAGTTGTGGAGGTATAGGTGGAGGTGGAAGTGCTAGATTCCATGCCATCGCTACTATCAAAAGACATGATCGAGGTGTGAAAATGGTTAAAAGGATGAACACTATTAACACATATATAAACGAAAATGATGATGATGATAAGATACTAACGGTCTTCCTGGAAACAGAGATGGACCCCTGCATGATGACTTTTCAAGTCAACTTTTTATTGTTAGACCTTAAAAAACTTTACTAATCAAGTAATTGTACACATTTTCACTTATTGTAACCCAGGGAGGAACACTTTCACTTTGCAGTTGATCCATAACATCATATTCACCATTAGCTAATAACGCAAATACAATCAAGTTCAATGGAAACACCTCGGAATTTTTTAGTCAAATTAACTCGATTCCGTGGTAAATTTAATACAATCAAACAAGACGACATCAGTATTGCAACAAGACCCTAACACCTACACTAGTGACTTGAATCTAAAGAAATGTTAGTTTACATCCACCACAATTCTTTTAAAATTTATTTGTCATGTTTGTCGAAGTGACCAATGATCAATAATCCATAGCCATTCTTTTAAAAACGAGCACTTCGCCTCTTTGCCACTTGATCACGGAATCATATATTGCCTAAAATACTGCCCCTAAAACAGAATATTATCATATGGGCTTTAAAAATACACTAGTAATAGACCCGGGACGAGTGTAGGATTTTGTATATATAAATATAAATATTTTTTATAGATCATTTTAATCAGATAGTCCATCGATCTATTATATTTATAAAGCAAAATTATGTAAATGTATTGTTACTTTAAAAAAGAATTACATCAAATGTGAATATATAAACTTGATATATTCATTATGTTATAGAAAAATAAATTAAATCTTTTTCAACGGGTCAACTGTTTATTTATCTGTTGTCTCTTCGTATTCATTTTTTATTAGTAGACAATTATATATATTAATGGCTACCACAACTAAGAGGAAAAATATAATTTTAACTATTGATCTAAACCATTAAAATTCATAATCAAAATAATTTTAACCCTCAAAATTAAAAGTCAACTTAGTTATTTTATATATGGTAACCATTTAAATACTATTTAATCTACACTTTTTGAATCATCATGTATACTATATACAAATAAGTTACTTACCTACGTACAATTAGCAAATTCTTATGTTTTATATTTTTATATAGAACGACACGTACAAATTACCAACGGATTGAAAATATTTTGAAGTTCAACAGTTTAGAGTGAGTCGAGCACTTTAAAATATTACAAACAACCTTAATATCTGATATGTATGGTGAACATTTGAGTTTCATGCTAACCGATAGATTATATGTATTATACGAGTGGTGTACCCTTACAATGCAGCGACGGTGGTAGCGATGGGTGGTGGTGACGGTAACGTGTGGTTACTAATGTAAAAGTAATTTATGTATAATGAGGTAATGTATTTATTTTAAGGATTAAAGTAAAAGAATGTATATTGTAAATAAATTTCATTAAGAATACTATAGATCTATACCCGGTCGGTGACAGGGTCAACCCACCAACCCATATGACCTGAAGTCAACCCGCCACTATCAATCCATCAAGTCATATGACTTGAAATCAATTCACCTATCCATTTCACCCGTTAACCCAATTTTTTTAGGTTGGTAGTTGGGTTTGGGTTTACGCCTTTACGGATTGACATATTTAGATTGAGATTTCAAACTCAATATTGATATCAGGTCGGGTTTGTGTTGGATATTATCAATCCGTCAACCCCAATAAATTATTTTATAATTATACTTATATTTGTTTTAGTTACTATTTTAAATAAAGTTATTTTCCCGTGCATAGAAATTTTAAAGTTGACAGTTGGTGAAGTCAACCATCGTTACCCTCACCCGTTTTTCCTGAGTAAAAATTTATAAGCATCATTTTTAAATCTAAGTTTAAGTCTTTTGACAAATATTCACCATTTTACGCATTTCACGATCCCAATGTACAATTAGTGCTCGGGTAACAAAAGAAACCAATATATGTATCACACATTGAAACTTGACCGAACCAGAAATTCGTCCTGAAATCGTCATAGATTTTTAACCCACCAACCTAATTTTCTTGGATTGGGTCTGAGTTAGGATCTTAGTTTTTTAAGTCGACCTGTAAACCTGAACATTTAAATTTAATTTAGTTATTAATTAACGTCGACCTATATGACCAAAATCCAACTCATTTAACCTACAACCCCGACAACGTACTTTACCAAAAAACAACTTAATTGACCTACCAACCCGTCAACCCACTTGACCAAAAAATCAACTCATTTGACCTAAAACAAACCCATTTGATCTGTCAACCTACATGACCCAAAAAAACAAACTCATTGTAATTAATTAGGTTAACCCTGTTCAAGTATAAATTTAGATTTTTGTCTCAAAATTTTTAGTGGTTGGTTCACAACTAACTTTGCGTCATAAATAATGTGTTATTCCATACTTTTATTATTTGCTTTAAAAAAAATATCTCCATTATTTTAAATGGTTATATTATTTTATCATTATAGATTTATATTTAATTTAATTATTATTCTTTAAAAAGTTGTTATCATGATATTTGTAGTCATAAATAGATAGATAGCCATTAGAAAATTCCATAAATATATTGCACACCAAATTTCACTTCAACGTATATATATATTAACCAGACATTACAACAAAATGGGTTATTTATCCACACATATTTCTTCACACTTCATTAGAAGTGTGAAGAAATATGTTAATTTATTCACAATTTAAATTGTGTAGAAAAAGTTTATATTTAAAAGTGTGAATAATTTTCAAAAATCATAATTTCTACAAACTAATAAATGTATTAATAAAATGTTAACACTTAGAAGTGTGAACATTTGTCATTGATATTTACACTTAGAAGTGTGAAAATTAATTTGTAACACCTAATTTTTTCAGGCTCCTCTCGCATAAAGAAATTTACCGCTCCTCTCGTGTAAAGAAATTTAATGTTACAAATTGACTTTTTACATTTCTAAATGTGAACATATAATAATAAGTGTGAAAAAACTAAAATTTTTAAATTTTTTTCATATTTATAAATGTGAGTTCTTTATATACCTTTTTGAGTGTGGAAAAGTGAAATTTTTTCACGTTTTTTAAAGGTAAATGTCGACGAATGACATATTTGTTGTAGTTAGTATTAAATTAGTATTTATTTAAATAGAATCAAATTTTCCATATGTTTTAATTGGACTTTATATGAACTCTTTTTATTTCATAGCTAATAAGAAACATAATTTTAACATAAATTTATTATGGATGCATTTTTTTTTAACGCCAATTTGATGCACCATAATTATCCACAATTTATTTCTTAATGACTAATTGGTTTTTTAATTATGATGAATGCCTTATTTCCATAATTAACTATTAAAGTTGACTTTTAATTTTAATGGTGGAGATTAATTTCTTGGTTTATTTTCAATAGTTTAGATCAAAACATTGTTTACTTTTTTCTCTTTGTAGTGGTAGCCATCTATATCTATCTATATATCTAATAAAACAATAGTTATCCTAGCTTTTTAAAGTCATCCAACTCAACTTAAAGCTATCTTTAGATTTTGCCACATAAGATATTTCCTATGTGTCATCTTTATGAATTTTTCTCATTTAATATATACTACATTCCTTTTTTGTTACAATATCAATAAAATAAAATCACAACATATTGTGAATAAAATAATCAGTTTTTAATTTGTTTTGTTTCCAAATAAATAATTGCTAGCACCTTTTTTTCAATATATAAGTTTGTTAATTACTGACATATAAAGCGTCTGTATCAATATGTGTTTTATACTAAATTAATATAACAAGTTTATTTCACAAAATTGTTGTTGCTAATTGTTTGTATGTATTCTAATATTTTATATGATTTTTTATTTAAACGTTGCTTATTAGAGATTTTATTGATTCAATACTAAAAGTTTTAAAAATATAATTCAACAGCCGCGCAGCGGGATAAAAATCCTTGTATGTATATATATATATATATATATATATATATATAATATACTAGGTTTTTTACCCGCACGATGTGCGAATAAAAATGAACATGAACTAATATATAATAATACGTTAAAGCATATAAATTTTTTGAGAAATATAATGATGTATAAAGCACATAAAATTTAACAACTCAATTACTTTTCATATTAAAAGTCGAAAAGAATTTGAAGATGAAATCAAAAACCAACTTTTAAAAAAAAAATATGACAATGGTGTGATGTGTCAACACAATTATGTAATCTATATATGAAACTAATGTTGGTTTTTAAGAAACAAAATCAATTTTTAATTTCATAATTTTATTTTTTACATACCAATATATATTTACTATTTTTTATTGCATAAATAAATAAATATTGTGGAAAATTATAGAGATGACACATATGATAAAATCTTATGTGGCAAATTTTAAAAATAGTTTTAAATTAAAGAGGATTTTAAAAAGCTAAGATTCCTATTGTTTTAATATTTATATAGATAATTTGAGATATCCCATGGTTCTTACAAAAAAATGGTTATCAAAATAAGAAAAATTATATATATATATATATATATATATATATATTGTTTCTAACCTGATCAACGACCGGGTATAAATCTAGTTTAATTTAATTTGAACAAAAACTAATTTATGAAAAAGAATTACATGTCTTTTCATTTGGCGTTCTATTTGAAATTTATCTATTCTCTTTCTCATTCTACATAAATCATCTTTACAAGTTGTATTAATAAAAAGATGTAATTCTTTTATGGAAAACTAGCATGTTACTCGCGCATTACGGCAGTAGTCGTGGCGGCGACGATGTGGTGGTAGATGCGACTATTTGTGGTAGATGAGACATCGATTGATGTATATTATTAATGGGGATATTTCAAAAAATAAATGATTGATAGTATAACTTAATCATTAATGTTAAGGGGTAGTGTAAGTAAAAATATTTTAGTGCTAAGTAAAAATATTACATATTTTAAGGGTGGTAGATGAAAATATTATATGGAATGGCATTTTAGACATTTTCCCCCATGTAACTTTCAACATGGGGGTATTTTCTTTAATAAGTAGTATAGATAGGTTTAGACTGTAATTTACATATAGAAGTAGGGAAGCGGATAAGAAGGATATAGCTAATAATATTAATTGTACTTACTAGTTAGCTCAAGTGGTTGAGCATCTGCCTTACAAGCAGTATGTCTTGGGTTCAAGGCTTGGGAAGTACATAGGAAGTCTTTCTATGAAGGCTTGGCTTGGGTATACCCAGTTTCAAGTCTGAGGGAGCAGGGTTTACCCCTAATTAATGAGCGTCGTGCATTCGAACGGATTAGTAGGGGGTTTTCCCTCAATCGGATATTTGAAATAGACATTTCTACTTCGAGGGAGCTCCCTAGCGCGGACCCGGTTAAAACAACGTATGTTAGACCTCCCGTTGTCGAATTGCGACATGAAGTTCTCAAGCGAAATTCAGCTTTAAAAAAAAAAGCTAATAATATTAATTACTATATCTGATTTTAAGACCAAAATGAGTCATTATTTAAATTTACAAACATATTTATTAACGAAATGGTAAAACAAAGGTATATACTTTACATAGATTTGGTTATCTTAGTTTTATGTTTATCATAGATAATTTTTTATCGTAATATTTTACTTATATTACTAAAATATGTTTATTTTTATTTTTGAATAAAAAGTAGTTTTAAAATAAATTATGTAACTTTTAAAAATAATAGAAAAATATAAAGAAAATGTCATTCTGAGTTTTGGATCGTTCTGTATCCATAACGACTAAAATCTGATGGAATAATAAAAGCTGATGTGCGCTGATGTGGTGTTCTGGATGTTTCTACACATTGCACCTATACATGATGTTCTAATCCATTAAATTCTCAAAAGGTAAAGTGACTATTAGCTTATTGACAAACATTCTCTTTTAAAAACATGTGTTTAGAATTTCAATTTATTATTATAATATTTTAATATCGATTTTTTTTCAGTCTCTAACTACCACTATGTCAAATATCACGAAAACAAATAAATATGGTAAGACTAACGGGAGTGCGGCGAACCCAACCCCCAATTCGCCTAACATATCGCCTTCTACACAACCCCCATGTGGTGATCCAGACAAAAAACTGAAAATGACGACTTATATGTATCACCCAAGCTTCTCTATCAACTCTCTCTCTCTCTCTTTCTCCCAGTCTCTCTGTCTCCCTCTCTCTCACACAAACACACACAATTTATCACCCAGAACTCTACTGCCCCTTATCTGACATCAGATCTAACCGTTTAATAGCAACAGCAACATGACTAGTCCAAAAATAACTTCACCTTAATTTGTAGACTTTAATTTTCCAAAGCCCCCTTTACCAATCACGAAAGATTCATTGAAGTTATCAGTTACTAAAAAAATTTCTTACAGTTCGAATTTACGGCTAATAGACATCATTGCTGAAAGAAAATAGTGAGTATTATAATAGAGGATTTTCTATATATAGCATATAGATAGGGGTGTTTATTATTCGGATTAACCGAATAACCCATCCAATCCACTTGACATTTGTACTATTTGGATTGGATTATTCAGATTTGGTTTGCAGTTTGGGTGAAACCGAATAAGGAAATTGTTAAATGGTTTGGTTTTGGTTTAGAAACTTATCGGTTGGGGCCCAACCGAACCCGATTAACGAATTAATGTTTAATAAAAACTATAATAACTTAACCAAAATGACATAAATACTACTCTAATTATTTAATTATGTCGTTCTAATAATCTAAATGCACGTAATTATTTCAATAACGTTACATGAATAAATAAAATGGTGTAAATTGATAATCGGATTGCATGATTATTCAAATATACTTAAGTAAAATTTGAAAGTGTTTTTTAATTGGGTAATCCAAAACCCGACCAAATACCCCGAACTTTATTTGGGTGATTTGGATTGGGTAGTCATATAAATGGAGTGGGTAACTGGGTATCTGGTGGTTTACTAATTCTTAAAAAACCAAATAATCCAAACCGAATAACTCTATTCCCCCAAAACCCGACCGAATGAACACCCTTACATATAGATATGGACACCTGCACGACCACTTTTTCAAGTCAAAGTTTTAAAATTAAATTGTAGTCTTTTTCTTGAAAATTTAACAAAATATAAACACCGCGTGACACGTTTTTGAAAGGGTATATTATTGTTTTTTCAAACATCAATAAAATTGCTGATTGATTTTAATTTATTTTTTAAAGAAAAATAAAAAGAAGAAAACGGTGATGAAACTTATTATGGGCCAGGAGAAATGAAAGAAATGAAATAAAACATAAAATTGAAATAGAGGAAATCTAAACAAGCCTTGTTTCTAAAAAGATATTTTTTTAAAAGTCCGACTTGACAGCCTTCCCCTTCCCAAACTTTCTAGATTGCAATGACGTTTCTTTCAATATTCTTTCGGGTGTCGTTCAAAATCTGTGAAAACAAAAAAAAACGCTTTTCAAGATTCCTTATCTTCTCCCCTATTATTCATTGCTGCCAATCTGTCATGAATGATGTTCTCCAAAATAGTCAGTAACAATAAAAGTAACAATAACACTACATTTTTGAGTTTTTTATTTAAAGGATTGGAAAAGAAAAGATAAGAAAAATTGTCTTTTTTCATTCTTGAGTTTTTTGTTCTAAAAGAAAAGAAAAGGAAAGAATGAAAAAGTTAAGGCATTTTTCATCCAAAAGTTTCCGGCCATAATTGGCCTCATTGTGAAGGGTAATTTTATAACTCACCGGAAAATTACAAATTTATCCTCTCTACAACCATGTTATTACGTCCTTCCATTACCCAACACCCGCCATTTACTTGCATCAGACTCCCGTCATATTTCTGCCTCTTCCATTACCCACTATTATTTATCCTTATTCCAATACCCAATACACAAATCCAATCATATTTCTCACACACATCTCTCTCCTTTTACAAACTACCCATAGTGAGGTAAATTTTATTTTTATTTTTATAATTAGAAGTCAAATTAATTTTGTTTATTGAAATTACAAATATTTTTGTTCTTGATTTCTTTGGAATTCTTAAATATTCGAGAAATCTTTAAATTTTTGGTTACAGGGGTTTGGGACACAAGTGGATTTGAGAATCGGGTTGACACTTTCATTATTAAGGTATAATTTTTTAGGGTAATCCATATTATATATATATATATATATATATATATATTATTCTTGTATAGGAGTTTATAAATTGAAGTTTGATTGCTGTTCGTATTAGGTTGGTGTTACCATTTACAATTTGTGCTATCAAAAGAGTAATATTTTAATGTAAAACTCTGATAGTTCAAAATATCTTGAATTTGTGGCTGAAAATTTGAGTTCATAGCTTCTGAAAATCAAAATCCAAAACAAGAGATTGAACTAGCTTATACACTGATTTTATCTTTAACAACGGTAGCTATGATGATGACTAAATTATGGATTGATATTTACCTCTTAAAAAGCTAAAATACAAGAGAGTTTATTAGCTAGTAAATGGAAATTACATTAACTTCTTGAACCATGTGATACTCTTTCGTTCATTAAGCTCAAATAAACTAAAATATATTGATTGCTATTGGTGTAACCAAGTGTAAGAATTATATTTTGTTTGTCCATTTACCAATTAATTTGTACTACAATTCATGGCCTTTTAAATGTACCTGAGTTAGTTAATCGCTTGATATGTTGCTTTTAGAAAAGTGAATGGCTTAGTATGTTGAAGCTCAGCAGTGGCGAAGCTAGAAAATTCTTAACGGGGTCGGGATCTAAATTTTCATTTCCATAACACCATTTTTTTTAAAAACGGGGGGTCGAAACCGAGTATATCAAAATTTTTCTACACGAAAACAATATACCCTTACATCGTGAAAAAAATTTCGGGGGGTCGGGCGCCCCTCCCCACCCCTATGTAGCTACGCCAATGAAGCTCAGACTAGTGAATCTATGTAACATATTTTAAACTGAAACTAAAATCATTTGGATACGTAGATAGACTTGCAATGGATGACGAAATATATCTTGGGACTCAACATTTAGCTGCAATTAATCTGGTTTGTTTAGTGGCGGCTCTTATTATACATCGTAGGAGATGTAATAGAAAACGTTTAATTGACCCGGAGATGATGTTACATAATAAAAAAGTACGACAGGAGATTTTGCACAATCTCGCCACAAGTGAAAAATGTCGTAAACTTATCCGAATTAATGAGTGAGAATGCTTTCATGATATTGTGTCAAAAGTTGAAGAGCGAATGTGGTCTTTAAGCAACTCAACGTATGTGTGTAGAGGAACAAGTTGTTACATTTTTACATATAGTAGGCCATGATATGAGAACTAGCCATGTCTCTTGGTTATATCGTCGATCAAAATCAACTACGAGTTTTGAATGCAATATTATCAATAGAAGATTAGTATATTCAACAACCTACTGGTGATATAGTTCCAAAAGAGATTCAGGAAAAAAAGAGATTTTATCCATTTTTCAAGGATTGTATTGGGGAAATTGATGGAACACATATTCGTGTGAAAGTGGCTAATAAAGATGCGGCTAGATATCGTGGTCGTAAGGGATATCCAACGATTAATGTGTTGTGCGCGTGTACGTTTGATTTAAAGTTCACATATGTTTTAAGTGGTTGGGAAGGGAGAGCTTCTGACTCGAGAATAATTAAGGATGCACTTACTAGAGATGATAAGTTAGTTATTCCTAACGGTATTTTTTTAAACCAAACTTTGTTGGATTAACATTTTTATATCATGATACTGATGTTACTACGTTTATAGGTAAGTTCTATTTGGTTGATGATGGTTTACCTCATAAAAGCACCCTCATAGCACCTTATAGAGGTGTTAGATATCATTTGACGGAGTATTCTTCTCGTGGTCCTTGAAATAAACGTGAGCCGCTTAACCTTCGTCATGCCTCGTTACGGAACTCCATCGAACGTGCATTTGGTGTTTTGAAGAAAAGATTTGCTATACTTAGATGTTCAGAGCCTTTTTACTCGCCTGAGATACAATCTGACATATTTTTGGCATGTTGTATTTTACACAACTTTTTACAAGAAGTTGATTGTAACCAAGAACTTGAAGATAAAGTGGCACGAAAGATATTAAGTGCAAGACAAGACCTGGAACCTTATGCTCCAAGAGAAATAGATGACAATGGAGACCAACTAAGAAATTCAATTGCAAATGAAATGTGGAACGAATATTTGTTGGACCCAAACAATGAAATTAATATGTCTATTTAGTTGGTTGATATTTCTGGATGTATTTGTACATTGAACTTGTTTATTTTATTTATGGATGATGAACTTCCCTTTTCTACCATTCAACTCTTAGCTTTTATTTATTTTTTTTATCTAGCTCTTGTATTTATTTATGTTTTATCCATCACCTCTCGTATAGTGAAATTGATTGACCAGGAGCGTGTTAGCTCCACAAGCTAGCCAGTAACGTACTTGTTTTTGTGCTTTTATTATTTGTATTAGTTATATCTTATTGGTTAGACTAATATATTATGTTTTATCTTATTGGTTTCTACAAAGATTACCAATGGCGAAAAAAGTTAATGATGGAAATAACGTGAAGGAAGAGAGGATTCAATGGAATGTCAAGATGGATGTGGTTTTCATTGAAGCTATGAGGAAGGAACATGATGATGGGAATAGAATTGGTGGAACATTTACTTCTCTTGCGTATAGTAATATGGTGAATTATTTAAAAGAACATCTTCAAAGGGAGTTTACAAAAGAGCATTTGATGAACCGATTGAAAACTCTTAAACTCCATTTTTCTCAATGCTATGATCTGTTTCGGGGACTTATGATGCGTGGCTTCGCATGGAATTCTGAGACAAACTTAATTGAGGCTGAGGAAGAACTATGGGAAACACTAATCAAAGTAAGATTGAAGTTCTTTTTTAAGGACTTATCTTTTTATATCAATATTTCGTTTATATAAGGACTTATCTTTTTATGTTCATATATCTCCTTCATATAACAGGAAAAGCCTGAAGCTGCAAAGTGGAAAAACAAACAAATATGTCATTACGAAGAATTATTGTATTTGTTTGCAGAAGATAGAGCAACAGGTGCATCTGCTATAACTACAAAAGAGAGGAAAAATATGTTAAACAATGGTAAAAGAGTGGAAACAATTGAAGAGATTGATCAATTGTTAGAATCTGATGTGATTGTTTTGGAGACTCCTCCTAATATAGATAATATTCATGCTGCAACAACTACAAAACCTTCTAAAGAGAATCTTCCGACTATAAAGGCAAAAAATAAAAAGAAAAGGAAACCAGAAGAGGAGGAGGATTTCCAAGGTAAGGTCATGAGTTCCATTAAGGATGTAGCTGAAGCTATTCGAGAAAATACAAAGGTATTATTTTTATTTACATTATGTTTGAATTTTATGGTTCCATCCAGCCAACGTCATGTTTTATGAGTGGTTGTTGTCTTATTTTAATTGGATGGTTAAAATGTGAACTTTTTAATATGTCTACTTATTATCAAGGTAATGAAGAGCTCACGTCCACATGTTTACTTTGAGGAGGAGATCTACATAGGACTAGAGAGTATGGATTTGGCTCCAAATGAGATTAGGAAAGTTTATCTTTATTTGGTGGAACATCCGGGAAAAACACGTGCACTGTTTGGATGCCCTTACATTATGCGGAGGGAAATGCTAGAAGAAATGATGACTGCAAGTGACTCAAATAATTGTGTTTTGATTGTTCTATTATCAATGTAAGTAGTTTATTTAGCCTAGTAGCCTAATCATTGTAGTGGATAAGAAAAAGGCTTTTGATGTTGTTGTTGTTAAGCTTCCAAGTGTTCTTTTGGGGATGTTTAGTACTTTTCTATGTTGTTTTCTTCATAATTAGGCTGAATTGCTTGTCACTATGTTAAATCGCGTCTGTCATTAGCTTGTATGTTGCAACGGACTTATGTACTTTGGTATTTTGGTTAAAGCTTGAGTTGGAGAAAGCTTATGTACTGTAGTATTTTAACTTTTGGGAATGTAAAAAATCTACACTTATTTGGGTTGTTTTAAGTGACATAATCCATGGTTGTGGCAAAAATGATGATAGTGGATGCAATTTTGGTCCAGGCAGTATGTTGGTTGGGTGTAAAGGTAATGTTGATGTCTTGTTTTGTTTGAGTAGGTATAGTTTTATTGAGTAATTATATAAGAAGTATAGTTTTATTGAGTAATTATATAAGAAGAATATAATTATAAATTTGTATTTTTCCCCCCTTCTATTCCTTTCTTATTAACTCAAGAATATCATTATATTTCTATTTTCTCTTTTTTTCTTTAATTTTCATTTCAACTCAAGAATGTATTTTTTTTCTATATGATTTCTTATCTTATCTTTCCATGTCCAATCCTTTCTTTTCTTTTCTTTTAAAAAAACTCAAGATTGTAGTGTAAAAGTTTTGCGTCCTAAATATGAATTCCATCTACTAATATGAATTCCAAATCACAATTTCGTGCCCTAAATCTTCACATTCGATCAACGAACGACAGTAAAAGTAACAATAACATAATTGAATCCAGACTGGTAAGGATTTCATTCCATCCTTTTTTGGTGGCCTTCGTTTTGGCGTGCGAACAACAAAGTAGTAAGAACAAATTTATTTTTGTTTTTTCCCAGATCATTGGAGGGTGATTCATCGATCCATCCAATATGCTTTTCAATCCCATCGGTCATATCCTAGTGATTTTCTTTTCTTTTTTATATATTATTTATCTTTATATCTATTTTTAATTCGAAATTTATTATTCATTCTTTATTTATGGGTTTTTACCTTTGTGATTATGAAAATTTCTATGTAAATAAGGGTTATTTTATCTAAAAAGAGTCATTGCTTTCTACAGTTTCGTTTAATTGGTTAGGGTACGTGTTTCTAAAGGTTCTGTTTATTGTTATTATGAACAGCATTTCGAAGGTTTTGTCACTTTGTGATTGTTCTTCTGTAATTAGATTGCTTTAAGTGATCAGAATTGCTGGACTTAGGATATAATTTTTTTTTTTTAATAGGATTTCAGGATTAAAGATGTATGAAAATATTGTATGCCGTTGGAAGTTAACTTGAAATATAAATAAAACTACAATTGTTGGGTTGCTTTTTGTGAAAGAAATTCCATTGAATGGATTTCTGCTTATTTTGTTTTGTCACATACATGGAATGCTAGGTAGTACATGATTAATGCAATGAGAATTAAGATGATTGATTTCTGAAAGCGGAATTTCCCGACACACTAGAGTCCTAAACATTTCCCTGTGAGGTGGCAAAATGGATGGGTTGGTTTGATCGAAAACACTGAGAAAAACATGATTACGATTTACGAAATTATAATTTCAACGAGATCATATATTTCAGTTGTCAACCGAAGGCTCTTGGTGAAGGGAGAAAACTTTTCTAGGAAATTACCGTTTCCATATGACAAGAGAAACAAGATAGATTTGCCTGAACTATGTAAGTTCATTTACTTTTTAATATGTTGTCAAGGTTGGTATTTGAGTATGCATTTTTTGCAAAGCATATTTCATAAATTAAATTAACTTAATTTAGTGCAAATGTATTCATCTGAAATGGATAAATTATATTCACCCGAATTGAATACATTACCGAGGATAAACTACATTGAAACAGATATCATTGTTTCTAAGGATATCACTGAAGTTGGAATCATTGTGGTTTTCGTAGATATCATTGTTTTCAGAGATGTCACTGTGGAGATCAACCTGTTCACTTTCAACTACTAAGCTATGTGGTTCCATGTAGTTGTCTTGAACAGATAGATGATTTTCAACCAACTTCTTTAAGTATAACAGGACCTCAGTTTCCAAACAACATCCCAAAAGCTGCACCACATTTTGGTGATTAATTTTGCTAAGAATCACAACTTCATTTAACAACTGCTCCTCCGATTGCCCCGACTCAGATACCTTGGCCTTCTTGATTGCCACAACACAATTGTCTGGTAGGATTCCTTTGTACACGGTAGCATAGCCTCCTTTCCTATAATCATATCGCTGGCATAATTCCGAGTCGCTAGTTTCAATGTATTAGCACTAAACGTATTCATGGCACCGAGGATTTGTAGTTGATCTTCCAATGCAAGAGCGCCGTTGCGCTCCAAGAATTTTTTCATATGCATCACTTGCTTCTGCATCTTGGCTGTGAGACCGAATGTTAAATTATCAAATCAGTTATTCCTAACTTAGAATGTTGGTTGCAGGAATCAATAAGTGATCAAGAAAGATCAAAGACTGGAATATTTGTATATTCAAACCTTTATAGCTAGTTTATATTTATCATATGGCTAGGCTAAGTTTGATTGTTGGTTATTTGTTGAGTGTCATCTTATCTTTTTTTTTTTTTGTATAAAAAGTTTATTAAAAAGTAAAAACTAAAAAGACGCTGAATGAACAAATGACAATAACTACTGTCTAGCCTGAAGTATGAACATCTATGAAAGTTCTATATGCCACAGACCGATAATTAACCCAAACCCACTAATTAAAGAAATGACGAATTCTTGGAGCGTCGAAAGCATTTAACAAACTTACTAACTATCAAGCCAATTAAATTGTGTTAGTAATTCCGTAATCAAGTCAAGCCTATATTTATTCTCTCGTGATAATAAAAAAATTATCACTCATAGGGCTTTACCTAATCACCCACTTTATGGCTATTAACCATCTGGGCCACTCCAACCCTCTTTCATGTAATCATGTGGGAAAAGATTTGTGAATACATGTTCCATATTTTTAAGTATTTTAAAAATAAAATATTAAAGTCACATCGATCCTAAATATTCTAAGAATTTGTGGAATGTCAATTTTCGAAGTTCATTAATAATTAAAGGTGGAAATCGGAATACCTGCATCATCGCTGGTGGAGTTGAAGGGAGGAAGCACATCAACCATTCTAGTAATTAACGACTTTCTTGGAGTTTGCAATTGCAAGGTAAGTACAGATTCCAGACTAACTATAACCTCGGTCATGGTAGGACGATCCTTCGGATGATATTCTAAGCATCTTACGGCGATTCTAGAAAACTCCTTCAAACATTTTGGGAATATTTCATTCCTTATATTAGAATCAACTATATTCTTTAAATTTCCTTCTTTGATCGACTCTTTTGCCCATGTAGCTAAACCATATTCAAGGCTCCTATCTACCGGTCGTTTCTGACACAACACTTCAAACAGTGGCGAAATAATTTGGGTCAAAATACCCAAAAGTGCCTTTCACAAGAGTTTCGACAAAAGTACGTGGTTGATTCATTGGGCCTATTCTGGACAACCCAAAATCCGAAATTTTAGCTGCCCAACTTTCATGTAACAAAATATTTGAGCACTTTACATCTCGTTGTATAATACCAAACTCAATACCAGTACCAATGTGGAGGTAGTCTATCCCACGCGCGGCGCCTATGCAAATCTTTAGCCGGTCAACCCAAGAAAGATGGGTGCGGAATCTATATAGATGATCTTCAAGTGTTCCATTCAACATATAGCCCAGAACTCTGATGCCCCTTGATCCGACATGAAATCTAACCGTTTAATAGCAGCAGCAACATGACTAGTTCCAACGATGACCTCACCTTTGTACACTTTTCCAAAGCCCCCTTTACCAATCACGAAAGATTCATTAAAGTTTTCTGTTGCCAAAAGAATTTCATGAAGTTCGAATTTACGACATGGTTGTAACCATTGAGCTGTGGGGGTATAGGTGGAGGTGGAAGGTCTAGACTCCATGCCATCGCTACTATCAAAGGACATGACTGAGGTGTGAAAATGGTTATTATTATAATTATTAATTTATTTATATTGAAGCGGATGATGGTAAGATACTAACCGTGTTCCTAGAAAAGAGATGGACCCCTCATGATGACTTTTCAAGTCAACTTTTAAAGTGGTAGTCTTCTTCCTGGAAAACGAGGTATAAACACCACGCTTTTTAGAAAGAAATCCCTTTTAAAAATTGATTTAAAAATTTATTACAGGATATGGAGAAATGCAATTGATTTAGAAATTTATTCAACTTTCTTATTTGGTAATGATATAAAATTTTATCTAGAGGCCAGGAAATCAATTTTTATCTTTGATAGGAATATTAGAAGAATGAAAATGTTTTTTTTTTAACTACAAGAACATCATCACTTCATTTATCATAAAGAAAAAATTTACATATATTTCAACTAAACTTACTAATTATACCACTAATATAACTCCAATCAATTTCAATGGAAACACCTCATAACTTATTTAGTCAAACTCGAATTTATAGCAAAATCCAATACAATCAAACAAAAAGAAATCAATATCGCAACGAGAACTTACATACACTCATGACTCATGACTTGAATAGAAACAAATGGCTGTTAAAGTCAACCAAATCTTATCGGTTGTGTTTCTGCAAGTGATCAATGATAAAATAATCCACCGCTATTTTGCTTGAGGACCATTATACGCTACAGCTATTTTGCTTGAAGACCGCTTAACGCTATAGCACCGCGATAGCGCAGCTTTTGATAATCATAGATATTCGATTGGGTATGCCATGATGGCATCCATCTCACACGAGACAAATCCTACGAAGGCCATTTGCAAATTGTATCAACAACAAATTATATAAGCTCGTAATGTATAAAGATCATTGCAACCATTTTTCCATTAGTAATAAGAATATTAATAATTTTTGATTTCCTTCTAATATACGAGGAAAATTCCTGAAAACATTATACAAATTTTGTTGTATCACGGAACATAAACCTAATCCTCTTTCAATTAGTAAGAGTAGTTGCTATAAAACCAAATACAAGACTTTGCAAACTTTCACAAAATAGGAATATTTTCAATAGATGAATTGACATACAAATCAAATCCACCCCTCCCTGCTACTGTCACCAATATATAATAACCGTTGCCACGCATCCATTTAAGCCAATATGAAAATGGAAAACTAAAAACAAATCGGCCCCTACTGTTGTTATAGAAATATAAGATAGCAAAGACTAACATGAGAGCATACTGGTATACTAAAATTCCTGGTGGCTGGAAGCAAAAAGTGATTGCATTATAGCAATCAAGTGCAATAACCGAAAAATATGAAGGGTTTGTCTACACTAAGTCACTAACGAAAAAAACAACCCCGAAAACGACCTTTGGGTCATTTGGAGTTCCAATAATCTACAATGTCAACAAAAGTTTGCCTTTCCACTTCTAAATGCAAGATTAAACTTGCAACGATGCATACAACAGCAAAATATGGTTATGTTTTCTTTACAGAAAAATGCACCTATGAACTCAAATTAAACGAAGAATGATTGTACTAGACCAACAATAGATATCAGATGGCATATATAGTGATGAAGGGAAAACTAGGTGAATTGTCCTGTGATACCAGGTTGGGCCTCCCCTCATATAATATCAGATCCTACTCATGTTGTCTTAATGTCTTGTTTTGCTAAAACAGAGTTGCAGGACTTCCATTAAAACTGAAAAAACTAAGAAACTTTAGGAAAATCAAACAATGGACATGACCAAAATGCAATTGACTTTCAAGGATTGTGCGTGAAGATTTTCATAGATGAGGTTCATCTGTATCAATTCACAAATCCTATATATCACAACCATATAGTGAATATACCTTTCTAATGACTTGAACTGATTCATGATGACTTGAAGACTATAGCTGCAATTTGATCTTTACAAATTGCTCATTGGATGAGCCTCATCCAACTGATCCAACAGAAGTAAAGTTTCCATGTAGGAACAACAAACAGACACATAATGATTCCCGAGTTTCTTGAATTTTCCTTTGCGTGGTTCATGTATTTCAAGTGATCTATATACCCCATATTCATTTGTAGTTGTTGCCATAATAGGTTGGTCATTCTTCCTAAATCCTAGAACCTTAGTATATAACGATGCATGTGGTATGTTGATGGTGTATAGCTTTGTGAACGATTTTGAAACACCATCCTCCACCATCATCCATACACCACAAACTCGTTTGTTGGCGTCATCATAGTATTCAAGTAGAGCAAGAGACTCCCGTATCTTAGAGATGGAAAAATCTTTATAAGACCGGTGTGCTACACTTTGAGGGAGGTTTATTTCCGTAAAGTCTTCACTCACCATATCAAATGCAACAACTAGATTAATACTCGTATCATCAGCTTTCCAATAAATACACCGATTATCTGTAGCTATTGGAGACCAGTGATTAAAACTGATTGACTTAGGAGGTAGGTTACCACGTGGAACTCTCCAAACCCGTGAGCTTAAGGTAAACACCATAAATGGTTTAAAATGTGCCACCCTACTGACCATTACAATCATAGGGTCAAAATTATCAGGACGAACCCCAAAACCATATACAATTAAATATGTCGAATATAGAAAAGGCACATCTAACAATAATGGATTTTCCAAGTGACGGATTCCAAATCACGGCTCTTTGCTTAAGAGAATTATCCTCTTGAGAATAACCGAATAAGCATACCAATGCTTGAGACATACCAACAAGTTCTAGTCCCTTAAGTCTTTGTAACGACACAGGAACATTACTTACAGTTTGTTGGGAGAGAGTGTCATTGTCAATAATGGAAACATATTTTGATTCAAAGGTGTCGAACTCGTACCTTATAAGAAGCCGATGATGCTGGTGAAAGTTGGTGTAATCGGTAATAAAGAGAGGGCTGTCGATCATTGAATTCCATGCTTTCGAAACCGATCTGATTTTCATGATCTCTACTTGCATCTCAAAAGGAATGTTGTCTTCCATCCTTGGGATTTTGATTTCGGATGTATTACCAGTTTTTAGGATTTTGGTTTCCATTGGAATTCTGATTTCTGAAGTACGGATAAGTGAAATTAATATTTAAAAACTACGCTTTTGGTGTTTGGCTAGTTCAATATATATATATATATATATATATGCTTGTCTGTTTGTATGTGTGTGTGCATCGATCGTTTTCCGGCAACATGTATACCGGCGGCGGTAGAAAGCAAAGAACAAGGAAAGAAGACAAGGGTGTTAAAAGTTTCCTTTTCTGCCCTATAGTTTACTATTCCACAAGAGGGGGAAAAAATTAACGAGGAAAAAGGTGTTTGAAATTAATATACCTACAACAATAATTTATCGTACACAACAATATATGTTATACGCAGTTATAAATTGTGCAGTAAATATAATTGTTGTGTATATATCAACTTCCCATAGTTTACTATATACAAGTATATCATAATAACTTGTATTCCTAACCTTATATTTTCATTTATAGTAAAAGGGAGCATATATTTTGATAGAAGTATCACTTTTATGCTTAACTTATTTGTACAGTTTATTATAACACTTGTATAGTGTCGTAAATGAATAAAAATCTATGGCACAATTAACATTTCCCATACTAAAAAGCAACCCTAGGCTACAGTTTCATTTTTTAATTTTCATTGTTATTATTATTTAATGTTAGGGCATATCATATGTATATGTATGATTGGTACAATCATATAGAAAATCAGATGCCATTTTTGATACATATATAAGTTTATGGGTCAAAATCTATAACCAGAGGGCATTTTTATGTGTGTGGTACACAAATTTAGGTACAGTGTTGTACCCATCATTTTCCAATAATATTATAAGAGTATAAGAAAAGAATATCTTTATGAATATTAAAAAGTTTTACAATTTTTTATTTATAAATTTTGTAAAAGGTATATTAGTGAAAGGTGACAAAAAATGAGCCTCGCTCCCAAAAAAGATAGGCTTTTCTTTAGGCGAGACACCATCATATAGTGGAACGCGTCCCTATATGAGGTTATGTCACTGCAAATAGTCTAATAACTATGATTAATTTTCCGTTATATGCTTCTTTTTCATTTCATGGATAAGTGTATGTTTGTTTCTAAGACTTATTTCCAAAACTATACTTTTGAGTAAAATAAAGGAGGGTTGACAATTTTCAATTTTTTTTCCTTTCTTTCCAAATCTGGTTTGTATATTAATAAATTAGAGCCAAATATCTATGTAAAAACCTTGTTAAAAATATACTAAAAAATTTATGAGTTAGTCTAGAATTTTAACATATAGAAATAACTCATGAAATTTTTTTTCTATCATGTCCAGTATTTGATATTAACTGTTAAAATTAGCCATTTGAATGCAAACCCATATCTTCATTTTTCATTATAAATCTTTTCTTTGTTATTAGTTTAAGCCTTTAACCTTTTATTATTTTTAATTTGTTTGATATAAAATAAAAGGTAAGTTATATTTTTTTTTCCCCTAAACTTGGCATATTTATACTATTAATCACTAAACTCAAAAAACTATAAAGTACCGAACTTGTCACTTTTTCACTTTTGGTCATCGCGTCAACTTCGTTAGCTTTTTTCCGTTAACTTGCACATTCGTTAGTATTTTTTTTTCCACTTTTCATCCTTCCCAGTGAGTCTATTATTAAAATTGATAGTCAGCCCAACTTTAGGTTTTTATCTATTGTTTTGACCGATTAGCGAAAATACATATATTCATTTATTGTGTTTTAAACCAGTTTTTTTTAGTTTATTATTTACTACTCTATTGGTTATAAAGTAGTTTGATAAGTGTTGTTATTCATTTCATGTTGTTTTTAAGAAAATTATTATGAAGATGATTTCCAAGTTTGGCTTGTTCGTGATTTATCTTTTAAGAAAAAATTTAAATATTGCTCTTAATGATAATATTTTTAAGCTTGATTAGATGAAATAATTATTTTTTTCATGACGGTGAAATAATTATTAGTTGAAAGTTTTATTTATAAAGTTACATTTTTTTAGTGATTGTGTTTAAATTTTTGAGTCTTCTAATTTCTACTTTAACCGTAAATATTTTTGTTTGTGTTATATAAAGAATTAATTGCATAAAACGTCTCTGGTTTTACATAAATTCGTGGTTTACACTTCTCTAAGATTTTTTTAGTGGTTTTCGTCCCTATTTCAAGTTTTATTAGTAGCTTACTTCCTTTTGAGGAAAGATGTTAATTCTCCTTGTTAAATGGCATCACGTGCCCCACATGTAAGGGTTTTTTCGTCTTTTCCTTCCTCACATGGACGTTTTATGCAACTTAGTGTGCAAATTACAGGGACGTTTTACGCAAATAACTTCTTTATTTTATTTTATTTTTCACTTTTATACTATTTCTAAAAGAATTATTATTTGTAATTGTAACTAACTATGACTAAATATCTCGTAAATGTCTATATCAAATAATGAACTTTCATATCTGAGTTATTGAGTGTATCTGGATATATGTGACAGCCATATAAGCTGTCTATTGTAAGGTTATGATTAGTTAGGTACATTCAATATCGAGATTTGAAAGTTTATTATATGACATAGACATTTTACGAAACTTTTAACATAAATAACCTTTGTTAGTACATTCAAAACAAGATCTATACCCGGTCGTTGACCAGGTTAGAAACAATATATATATATATATATATATATAACTTTCCTTATTTTGAGAACCATTTTTTGGTAAGAACCATGAGATATCTCAAATTATATTATATATATATATATATATGGCTACCACTACAAAGAGAAAAAAATAAACAATGTTTTGATCTAAACCATTGAAAATAAACCAAGAAATTAATCTCCACCATTAAAATTAAAAGTCAACTTTAATAGTTAATTATGGAAATAAGGCATTCATCATAATTAAAAAACCAATTAGTCATTAAGAAATAAATTGTGGATAATTATGGTGCATCAAGTTGGCGTTAAAAAAAATGCATCCATATTAAATTTATGTTATCTAAAATTATGTTGCTTATTAGCTATGAAATAAAAAGAGTTCATATAAAATCCAATTAAAACATATGGAAAATTTGATTCTATTTAAATAAATAAATACTAATTTAATACTAACTACAACAAATATGTCATTTGTCGACATTTATCTTTAAAAAACGTGAAAAAATTTGTTCACTTTTCCACACTTAAAAAGGTATATAAAGAACTCACATTTATAAATATGAAAAAAATTTAAAAATTTTAGTTTTTTCACACTTATTATTATATGTTCACATTTAGAAATGTAAAAAGTCAATTTGTAACATTAAATTTCTTTACGCGAGAGGAGCGGTAAATTTCTTTACGCGAAAGGAGCGTGAAAAAATTAGGTGTTACAAATTAATTTTCACACTTCTAAGTGTAAAAATCAATGACGAATGTTCACACTTCTAAGTGTTAACATTTTATTAATACATTTATAAGTTTGTAGAAATTATGATTTTTGAAAATTATTCACACTTTTAAATATAAACTTTTTCTACACAATTTAAATTGTGAATAAATTAACATATTTCTTCACACTTCTAATGAAGTGTGAAGAAATATGTGTGGACAAATAACCCATCTTGTTATAATGTCTAGTTAATATATATACGTTGAAGTGAAATTTGGTGTGCAATATATTTATGGAATTTTCTGATGGCTATCTATCTATATATGAATAAAAATATCATGATAACAACTTTTTAAAGAATAATAATTAAATTAAATATAAATCTATGATTATAAAATGATAAAAAAAAAATATAACCATTTAAAATAATGGAGATATTTTTTTTTAAAGCAAATAATATAAGTATGGAATAACACATTATTTATGGCGCAAAGTTAGTTGTGAACCAACCACTAAAATTTTTGAGACAAAAATCTAAATTTATACTTGACCAGGGTTAACCTAATTAATTACAATGAGTTTGTTTTTTTTGGGTCATGTGGGTTGACAGATCAAATAGGTTTGTTTTAGGTCAAATGAGTTGGTTTTTTGTTCAAGTGGGTTGATGGGTTGGTAGGTCAATTAAGTTGTTTTTGGGTAAAGTGCGTTGGCGGGGTTGTAGGTTAAATGAGTTGGATTTGGGTCATATAGGTCGACGTTAATTAATAACTAAATTAAATTTAAATGTTCAGGTTTACAGGTCGACTTAAAAAAGTAAGATCCCAACTTGGACCCAATCCAAGAAAATTAGGTTGGCGGGTTAAAAATCTATGACGATTTCAGGACGAATTTCTGGTTCGGTCGAGTTTCAATGTGTGATACATATATTAGTTTCTTCTGTTACCCGAGCACTAATTGTACATTGGGATCGTGAAATGCGTAAAATGGTGAATATTTGTCAAAAGACTTAAATTAGATTTAAAAATGATGCTTATAAACTTTTACTCAGGAAAAACGGGTGAGGGTGATGATGGTTGACTTCACCAACTGTCAACTTTAAAATTTCTATGCATGGGAAAATAACTTTATTTAAAATAGTAACTAAAACAAATATAAGTATAATTATAAAATAATTAATTGGGGTTGGCGGATTGATAATATCTAACACAAACCCGACCTGATATCAATATTGAGTTTGAAATCTCAATCTAAATATGTCAATCCGTAAAGGCGTAAACCCAAACCCAACTACCAACCTAAAAAAATTGGGTTAACGGGTTAAATGGATAGGTGAATTGATTTCAAGTCACATGACTTGATGGATCGATAGTGGCGGGTTGACTTCAGGTCATATGGGTTGTTGGGTTGACCCTGTCACCGACCAGGTATAGATCTATAGTATTCTTAATGAAATTTATTTACAATATACATTTTTTTACTTTAATCCTTAAAATAAATATATTACCTCATTTTACATCAATTACTTTTACATTAGTAACCACACGTTACCGTCACCACCACCCATCGCTACCACCACCGCTGCATTGTAAGAGTACACCACTCATATAATACATATAATCTATCGGTTAGCATGAAACTCAAATGTTCGCCATACATATCACACATTAAGGTTGTTTGCAATATTCTAAAGTGCTCGACTCACTCTAAACTGTTGAACTTCAAAATATTTTCAATCCGTTGATAATTTGTACGTGTCGTTCTATATAAAAATATAAAACATAAGAATTTGCTAATTGTACGTAGGTAAGTAACTTATTTGTATATAGTATACATGATTCAAAAAATGTAGATTAAATAGTATTTAAATGGTTACCATATATAAAATAACTAAGATTGTTTTGATTATAAATTTCAATAGTTTAGATCAATAGTTAAAATTATTTTTTTTTTCTCTTAGTTGTAGTAGCCATTAATATATATAATTAAAATATTTGAAAAACAAAAACAAAGTTGAGATCTTGGGAGGTGTTATTACATATGATTAAGGAAAAGTTATTACATGTGAACATAACTAATATTAACTAAATATTTATGTTATTAAAAATGGTTGTATCATATACATAACAATATAACATACGACTTTCTTGATTGGATAAAAATGACTCTGACCTATTTTTTATTAGCCAGCAACGATTGTATCATTTGCATAACATCAAAATCAAACAAGAACTACTAGAATTGACAATTGGCATATCCAAAAGAAACATAATATATATTGAACGACGGCAAAGCCAACAAAAGATAAATATCGAATTAACCCCGCCAAAACAAAACAAAAACAAAAAAAAACAAAAACATCCCCAAAAACGACCTTTGGGGTTTTTTCTTTTAGTTCCAACAATCTTCTCTGTCAACACAAGTTTGCCTTTCCACTTCTAAATACTAAACTTGCAACAAGGCACACATCAGTAAAAGATGGTTATGTTATTTGAAAGGAAAAGCTGGTGCACTCCAATTATATGAAGAATGATAGTACTTGACCAACTACGAGCCCAGCTGTCAGATTTTCTTTGTTTATGATCACACTCCTTACCGCACCGTATATCAGCATGAACAAAAGGATTTGGAATTCTGAACAGGATTTAAAAATTCATCTCATCTGCTCTTCCTGTTAACATAATCACAGTTTATTTATTTATTCTTTATTTTGGTGATAATGCATATATGCCATATCTAGCAGTAAAAATAACCCTGTAAATGTACCAGAGATATGTTACATGTTTGCACATCAGTGAGATGGAGATCAATGATCCGATGCTGATGATGAAGCTTCTGACAACAATGATACTGATGGACGAGAGAAGCCATCAATAACTCTCATAGGCTTCCAAGCTGCCTCTTCCCTAGGCTGGCGCAAGCCTACAAAATGATGAGATGGACTCCGTATTTTATAAATGTAACATGACCAGGGATAGTGATCAGGTGCAACCCAAATCTGTTGTTCTTCAGATGTGGTTTCCTCGGCAATTGATTCCGCTATGCAGTAGGCAAGGTAGAGTTCTGGCTCCGTAAAACTGGGTATAGCAACACAACCAGCAGAAACATAACCTTTTGGAGGACGCGGTCTCCAAATTGAAACGGGAGTAGTGTAATCATCAACACAGTTTCTCCAAACCAAATCATAGCCCAACGGAAGTGCAAACAATCTATCCGTGTTCTGATATACTGCAGCTGAAATTGGAGGATGGATTCCGCTATGAGCTATATCACCAACTGAGACATACCCGTCTGGGCAAATTGGGCGCCAGATGCTGCATATCACGTGATCTTCTACAACTTTCTTTTTTAAGAATGTGTGGCGCCCTCTCAATTCCTGTTCACTGGTCCATACCTTTGTAAAGTTGATGATGTGTTTGAAAAAGCTTCCCGTGTCAGAAATAGACCCGGGAGACAAGGAGTCTTCCAATCTTAAAAGGGATTTGCTATGGCTACCAGAGCCTGTCCAGTCGGTTTCATTCCAAGCGATAGACTTGTGATTCTGGCTTGTAAGGCTAGCTTGATAGGCTTTCCACATCTTACGCACCGCCAAGCATATCCTAACAGCTTGGGGATCTCTTCCTTCAGATTCTTCTTCCGTACTACACTTGATGACTCGAACAAAGCTCTCTGCTCTTTTGAACTTTGTGAGATGAAGGATTAAATGAGAAGGTTTTGGAGAGCCAGCTTTTGCCTGCTCCAGTGCCATGAGATCTTCCCATGGCACGTCCCATATGATCTTACATGGTCTTTTATCCCCCTTCTCGGGAGATAGGCACAGGAGCAACATCACTCGTTTGCTAGTTACCACAACGATTCTGTGATAAGGAACGATGAAATGACCTTCGTATATATCAGACCATGCATATTTTGAAGGCTCCTTGAATATATCGGAGAATCCAAAACCACGATTGACTTCAGCAAGGTAAAGTATCCTCTGCCCTAAAGCTTTAGTAAAATACATTTAAACAATATTTAACATTTGGTTCTTCAAACTGTTCTTGCTAATTATTAAGGCAACATCAATCTAACAAAAGTTCAGGAATGTCACATTTGAAAAACTCCATAATATGTAAAGATAGAATTAGACGCTTACATGTTTAACAGATCATCACTCACATAAATAAAGAACAATGGAATACCTGGATTTTCACTGGTGGAGTTGAAGTGAAACACATCAACCTTTCTAGTAAATAACGACTTTCCTGGAGTTTGCACCTGTGAGTGAAGTATGGATTCTAAATTGAATATAACCTCAGTCATGGTAGGACGATGCTTTGGATGATATTCTAAGCATCTTTCGGCAATTTTAGCAAACCCCTTCAAACATTTTGGGGAAATTTCATTCCTTATATCAGAATCAACAATATTCTTTAAGTTACCTTCTTTGATCGACTCTTTTGCCCATGCAGCTAAACCAAATTCAAGGCTCCTATCCACCGGTCCCTTCTGACACAGTACTTCAAATAATATCACCCCAAAAGCATACACATCAGACTTCCTAGTCAGTTTTCCGGTGGCGAAATAGTTTGGATCAAGATACCCAAAAGTGCCTTTTACACAAGTGTTGACATAAGTGCGTGGTTGATTCGTTGGGCCTATTTTGGACAACCCAAAATCAGAAATTTTAGCGGCCCAACTTTCGTGTAACAAAATATTTGAGCTCTTGACATCTCGGTGTATAACACCAAACTCAATTCCAGTACCCGTGTGAAGGTAGTCTAATCCACGCGCAGCGCCTATGCAAATTTTTAGCCGGTCAATCCAAGAAAGACGGGTGCGGAGTTTATGGAGATGAGCTTCAAGTGTTCCATTCGACATATACTCATATACAAGGATCATTTCTCTTTCATGGTTACAATAACCAATCAGAGACACTAGATGAGAGTGGCGCAACTTGGAAAGAATCTCGACTTCAGCCCAGAACTCTGTTCCTCCTTGATCTGACATCAAATCTAGCCGTTTAATAGCAGCGGCAACATGACTAGCGCCAACGATAACCTCACCTTTGTACACTTTTCCAAAGCCCCCTTCACCAATCACGAAAGATTCATTAAAATTTTCTGTTGCTAAAAGAATTTCTTCCATTTTGAATATACGGCATGGTTGTGACCATTGAGCTGTGGAAGTGGAAGGTTTAGACTCATTGCCATCGCTAATTTCAAAAGACATGATTGAGGTGTGAAAATAGTTAACAGGATGAACATTATTATTATCATTACTAATTTATATATAAGAGGAATAATGATGATAAGATACTAACCGTGTGTGTTCCTGGAAAAGAGATGGACCCCTGCATGATGACTTTTCATGTCAACTTTTAAAGTGCCAGTCTTCTTTTTGGAAAACAAGATATAAACACCACGCTTTTTAAAAAGATATTCCGTTTTGATTAGACTTATTGATTTAGAAATTTATTCAATAGATGAATTGACATACAAATCAAATCCACCCCTCCACCACCCTGCTGCTGTCACCAATATATAATAACCGTTGCTGCGCATCCATTTAAGCCAATTTTGATAATAAAAAAACTAAAAACAAATCGGCCCTGCTGTTATAGAAATATAAGATAGCAAAGACTAACATGAGAGCATAATGGTATACTAAAATTCCTGGTGTCCGGAAGCAAAAAGTGATTGCATAATAGTAATCAAGTGCAGTAACCGAAAAACATGAAGGGTGATGTCTATACTAAGTCACTAACAAAAAAAACAACCCCAAAAACGACCTTTGGGTATTTTGGAGTTCCAATAATCTTCACTGTCAACAAAAGTTTGCCTTTCCACTTCTAATGCATTATTAAACTTACAACGATGCATACAACAGCAAAATATGGTTATGATTTTTTGAAGGAAAATGCACCTATGAACTCAAATTAAACGAAGAATGATAGTATTAGACCAACAATAGATATCAGATGGCATATATAGTGTCCTGCTATACCAGGTTGGCGCTCCCCTCATAAAATATCAGATCCTACTCATTGTGTCTTGTTTTGCTAAAACAGAGTTGTGGGACTTTCATTAAAACTGAAAAAACTAAAAGAACTTTAGGAAAATCAAACAATGGACAAGACAAAAATGCAATTGACTTTCAAGGATTCTGCCTGAAGATTTTCATAAATAAGGTCCATCATTAGTAATTCACAAGTCATGTATATCACAACCATATAGTGAATATACCTTTCTAATGACTTGAACTGATTCATGATGACTTGAAGCCTATAGCTGCAATTGGATCTTTACAAATTGCTCATCCAACTGATCCAACAGAAGTAAAGTTTCCGTGTAGGAACAACAAACGGACACATAATGATTCCCGAGTTTCTTGATGTTTCTTTTGCGTGTTTCATATATTTAAAGTGATCTATATAATGATACCCCATATTCATATATCGTTGTTGCCATAATAGGTTGGTCATTCTTCCTAAATCCTAGAACCTTAGTATATAACGATGCATATGGTATGTTGATGGTGAATAGCTTTGTGAACGATTTTGAAACACCATCCTCCACCATCATCCATACACCACAAACTCGTTTCTTGGCGTCATCATAGTATTCAAGTAGAGCAAGAGACTCCCTTATCTTAGAGATGGAAAAATCATCAGAAGACCGGTGTGCTACACTATGAGGGAGGTTTATTTCCGTAAAGTCTTCACTCACCATATCAAATGCAACAACTAGATTAATACTCGTATCATCAGCTTTCCAATAAATACACCGATCATTTGTAGCTACTGGAGACAAGTCTGCAAAAAAAACAATTGACTTACGAGGCAGCTTACCACATGGAACTCTCCAAACCCGTGAGCTTAACGTAAACACCATAAATGGTTTAGAATGTGCCACCATACTGACCATTACAATCATAGGGTCAAAATTATCAGGACGAACCCCAAAACCAAATACAATTAAACCTATCGGATATAAAAAAAAGGGCACATCAACAGCAATGGATTTTCCAAGTGACGGATTCCAAATCACAGCTGTTGGCTTAATAGAATTATCCTCTCGAGAAAAACCGAATAAGCATAACAATCCTTGAGACGTACCAACAAATTCTAGGTCCGTAAGTAGTTGAAATGACACGGGAACATTACTTACAGTTTGTCGGGAGAGAGTTTCATCGTCCAGCGAGGGCTGTCGATTATTGATTTCCAAGCTTTCGAAACCGATCTGAATACGGCCAGCGATTTAACAGGAAGCCTTTTCATGATCTCTACTTGCATCTCAAAAGGAACTTTATAACCCATCCTTCTTTTTCTGATTTTGATTTAGCGTGTATTACCAGTTTTTAGGGTTTTGGTTTCCATTGGGATTTCTGAAGTACGGATAATTTAAATTAATATTTAAAAACTACGCTGTTGGTGTTTGGCTAGTTTCAATATATACATATGTGTATATATATATGCTTGTCTGTGTGTGTGCATCGATCGTTTTCCGGCAACATGAATACCGGCGGCGGTAGAAAGCAAAGAAAGAAGTAAAGAAGACAAGGGTGTTAAAAGTTTCCTTTTCTACCCTATAGTTTATGGGATAATATATTAACATGTGTTATTATCAATATATTAACTATCCCCATAGTTTATTATAGACAAGTACAACTAACTTTATCTTAACAAATTCTAGAGTACTCACGTTAGGGATTTTTATGGACTGATCAGCAAAAGATTTTAATATTTTTTTTATTATTTATATTATATAAAATCTAGATCAGAAAATGACAATTTTATTATTTTTTCATTACTTATAAGTAAATTACCTTACAAACCTTTTTTCATAGTCAAATATAAATATCATTGGTCATCTTGGTTTTAAAAATGAAGATTTGGTCAAATTAGGGTTTTGGGTTAGATTTAAGTTGGATTTGTAATTAAAAAGTTAATTTAATTTTGTTTTTATACCTTTAATATATAGGCCTAAAGTATTTTAAATTCTAAAAAAAAAATAAAAACAAAATCAAAATAATTTGTATTCAACTTATAGTTTCATTTATATTACAAAACAACCCTACAGTTTCATTGTTCATTTTCATTGTTATTAATAAAATAAATGACTAATCCTCTTAACAAATATCTTAAAAATTCTCTGAACATTTTAAGAAGTTGACATGTAGTATCTACTAATTCTCTTTTCTAATCTTGCGTTCTAATTTTTTCACATGTCATCATCCAATAATTAGGAGAATTTTTAAGCTATTTTGTTAGGAGGCTTAATCATTTCTCTTATTATTATTATTAATATTATTGGAGTTTAACAATACATATCTATTACAAATACTTAAAAATTTTACAACTTTTTATTTATACATTTTGTAAAAATATAATAGGTTAAACGTGCCCAAAAAAGGAGCGTCATTTTTCCAAAAGGGAGAGGTTTCTCCTATGTAAGAGTATCTCACTCTGAATAGTCTAATAACTATAAGGGCGCGTTTGGTTCGCTGAATGTTTTTAGAAGGAATAAAATCTTTTAAAGGAATTGGAATCTGAAGGAATGGAATTTGACGGAATGTTTTTGATTTTTTGAAGATTCAAGTGAGGGACGGAATGAGATTCCTTCCCCCATCCCCAAGGAATGGAGATTCCATTAAATGAGGGAATGTTAATATTCCAATGGAATGTGATTCCTCCATCTTTAACCAACCAAATACACTAAGGAATGGAATTCAATTCCAATTCCATCAGATTCCATCAAATTCTGTGAACCAAACGCGACCTAAGTAACTAGCTAATTAACTCGGGTTCAACTCGGGCATATTAATAAAAGTTTTATAAAAACGTATCTTCGTTACTAAAGTTGCGGCAGTTTAACTATACTCATAACTTCGAAATATAGTATACCTTAAATTTAGCTTATTAACCCGCATAATGTGTGGAGAATTTAATAATCTATTATGACAAAAGTATTTAGATGAATTGAACTTAAAAAATCATGTATAAATTATTAAAGTTTTTTTAAAAAATTAAAAATATTCTTCTAAAAAATAACATTTAAAATAACATCATAAAATAGAAAAAATAAAAATGCAACAAATTTTAAAAATAGAAAGTGTTTATAACATCATATATATTAAAAACAAAACCTTTAAGAATGAATTTGAAGGTGTCAAGTAAACTATTTATATTGATGTCATAACAATCTTCTTTTATTTAATATAGAGACTAGCTAATTAACCCGGATTCAATCCGGGTATATTAATAAAAGTGTTATAAAAACCTATTTTCGTTACTTAAGTTGCGACAGTCTAATGGTACTCATAACCTCAAAATAATAGTCTCTATAATTGGTTTACTAACCCGCATAGTATACGGATAATTTATAAATATATTATGAGAAAATTATTTAGATGATGAAGATTAAAAGACCATGTATAAATTATTAGAGTTTTGGAAAGAAAATAAAAACATTTTGTTTAAAAAAATAACATCATAAAATAACAAAAATAAAAATGAAATAAAATTTAAGAAGGAAAATATTTGTGACATCATAAATAAGTTAAATAAAAAATAACTAAGCTTTAAGAAAATTTTTGAAAGTAACAAATAAGCAAGTTTTTTAAATGATGATGTCACAACAATGTTCTTTTATTTAGCATAAAGATTTCTCATTATATACTTCTTTTTCATTTCATGGATAAGTGTAGGTCTGTTTCTAGACTAATTTTCAAAACTATGTTTTTGAGTAAAATAAAAAACAGTTAACAATTTTCCGATATATTTTCTTTCCTCCCAAATCTGTTTTTTTATTTTAATAAATTAAAAGGTAAATGGATGGAACCCTCTGGTCCATGTAACATTTTAATACTCAAAATGCACACCACATATTTATTTAAAAACCTTGTTAAAAATATACTAAAAATTTTTATGAGTTGGTCTAGAATTTTAACTTCTCTATCTCTATATGTAATAGAACAAGATTGTTTTTTATAAGTATTTTTAAAAAGTTTCTAATGTGGCAAATCCATATTTCACCTTAAAATGTCTTTTATTTAATTATGATGTCATATATAAATAAAATATTGCAATAACCCTTACATGTTTAATAAAAATTTTGATCATTTATTTAAAGAATAAAACTTCTCTCTTATATATAATATTACAATCAAAATATCTTTTTTTATTTAGTTGATTTATTAACTATATAATTATTGTGTTAGTTGAATTATTAAATTTATATCAAGTTATAATGTTTTAAAAACAAACATTACATAATTTTTTAAATATATTTTATAATTTTAAAATTTTAATTAAAATGTTCGGGTTGAACCTGGGTTGATTAACTAATATACAATAGATGAAAATTCTTTAATCATGCATAATGCTTGGTATTAACCGTTAAAATGAGCCATCCAAATGTAAACCCCTATCTTCATTTTTCGTTATAAAACGCTTCTTTGTTATTACATACTCAAGTTTAAGGGTAAATTATATTTTTGGTATCTGAATTTGGCATGTCTATACTTTTAATCACTCAACTAATAAAAACTACAAATAATATAGGAAACTTGCCACTTTTTTCACTTTTGGTTACCGCGTCAACTTTGTTAGCTTTTGTTTGTTAACTTGCCCATATTCGTTACTTTTCGTCCTTCCTAGTGATTCTTTTATTAAAATTGATAATCGGCCAACTTCAAGTCTTTAGATATTGTTTTAGTCCATTAGTGATATACAACTCATTTATTGTGTTTTAAAATAGTTTTTTTTTTACTGTTTACTATACTATTGGTTATAAAGTAGTTTGAATTTATTATTGTTTTATTTTTGAAGGACGAAATTCCATTAATAAAAAAAACAGACAACTAGCAAGTTGCTAGGAGCCAAATATACATACATATACAATTACAACACTAATCTAGAATTACCAATGCCACATATTCTAGACCCTTCCTAAAACATTAACTAGCAAGGACTATAAAAAAGTTGAAAAAACTCGAGTCAAGACACAAGAGATCCCCCACCAACGGAGGCCATGCCACCAGTTTTACTCTATGGTGTTTTTGGTGTACCCCCAACCATGTCCCGGCGAACGAACCTACAATAGTTGGCAAAACAGGCTACCATGATAGATACGCATCAGAAATACAAAGTATAGTACCTCTAACGATATAATGTTCCTTGCTACAATTCTTGAGGATGGACAAATTTGTAGCACTTTAGAGTAATAAGGCCCATTGCTAAACTCTCCGACATAGCCAAATAACATCTAACGCCTAGCTAACTTATCCATTGACTTTGCTTCCCTTCATGACATAAAAAAGCGGTTTCGTAAGCCATTCAATCCAACTTAGATTCACATTTTTACCTCCATTCTTAAACCATATGTAAGAGAAATTGATAATCGAATCAACCAAAACCATTTGAGTAGTTTGGATTTATTTGATGAGTGTTGTTGTTTATTATTCTGAAGATGATTTTTAGTTTTGGTTTGTTCGTGATATTACTAAAAGAAAAGTTTACATATGTGCTCTTAATGATAATATTTTTAAGTTTGATTAAGTGAATAATTATTTTTTTCATGGCATTGAAATAATTGTTAGTTCAAAGTTTTATTTATAAAGTTAGATTTTTTTAGTGATTGCAGTCAAATTTTGAATATTCTTATGTCTACTTTAACCGTAAATATTTTTGTTTATTTGATATAAATTTATATAGCTTTTCTTAATTCATTTTCTTTACTATAGATAAACAAAAATAAAAATTGACTATTGTAAGAGTTATTAGGAGTCTTGTGTTTAGGATTTTTACCTTTGAATAATCGATAACGCCTTATGGTTTAATCGTAACTTTTTTGTGTGATATAAATTTACTATAAAATATATAAATGGATTTAGTTTTTAAATGTAACTTTCATTGATATAAGTTACACCTCAACTATTATACAATACAAACGAAAAGTTTTACGGTCAAAGTTAAAAGTGATATACTAAGAAAAAATCAAAATAAAACATTTAAAAGACGAATGAAGTAATTATATAGAAAAATTTAGATAAATTACACTTTTCGTCCCATACCATAACCAGTGTGGAGGTAGTCCCATCCAAGTTGCATTTTATAATAATGATCTTTGATGATACGTCGACTAACACTTACGGTTTAGAGAGTATGTAATATGATATCATTATATAAATAAAGGGAGTTATGTGGGTCCCATGCCGCCTAGCATGGGGGAGTGTGAGAAATATTAAGATATTTGGGTGGCGATTCTATGTTGGTAACTCGTATTATGTATACGGTTTTACGCAATCCAATCCTATGACGATAGTCCATGTGTTTTATCTGATGAAGTCTTTTTCTTTCTTGTTTCATTTTTTCCTCCTTCCATTCTCGTTTTCACTTATTTATAATGAATATCCAAAATCCTTTGGATAGATTTTATTCCTCTTGAATAGATTTTATCGTTTTGGAAAAATTTATTTCTTTTGGATAGATTTTATTTTTTGAATAGATTATATTCCTTTGAGAAGATTTTATTTCTTTTAGATAGATTTTATACCGATTTTTTTCCTTTGGAAAGATTTTATTCGTTTTCAAAGATTTTATCCTGATTTTATTTTTTGGAAAGATTTTATTCCTTTTATAATCACCGTATACATACTAGCTTATCGTATATATACTATTAAGCCCCCTAATTCATGTGATAAAAATAAATATTTTTGACATATGAATTATTATTAAAAAATATATATTATGCGACTCGTGAAAAGTAATGTCTATACTTCTTTATAAAATAAACTGTTTCTCTCCTCATTAACTTTAAGAACCTGAAATGACATATTTACCCTCCATCTTAATACATCTTTATTTTTATTTTGTAAACTATGACTAAAATGTCATTTAAAAAAAAAATTCAAAATCTATTTTTACTTCATGCGAAAACACATAACAAAAATCCTAATTCAAAATTCGTCCCCCTCCTCTTTTCATATCCCAGGCAACAATTCATCACATCTTCAACCGCAATGAAATTACTTGTACGTTAATAACCACACATACAGCCGCTGCATTGCGCGGGTATCAATCTAGTATAGACATGTATATACGCAATAAATATTTGATACTAGTTTCTTACTCCGGGCGTTGCCCCGGAATACTTAACAATATGTAAAATTTGTAATGCGTATAACATGGTTGATACATATAGGGATTTAAACGATAAAAGTATATTACAAAAGTATATCATAAATATAAAAAAGTACAACTCAGTACAACTCGAAATAAAAGAAAAATGGTGCAAAATTTTATATAAAATGTATAAATCAACTTAAAATATACATCAAATAACTTTACATTAATAACCTACACCACTCTTCGTTGCTATCGCCACACCACCACCATTACCAATAACCTACGTCCTACACCACTCGACGTCACTGCCATCATCACACCACCGCCGCATCATCTAAAAATACATCTAGTATTACCCGAAAGTCTGGTAGTAAGAGTTAGAAAACCTGAAGTTTACTATAAGGGGTAGAAAGTAAAAACAAAAAATAGTGGCAAAAGTTAGAATATGTAAGAGTTTGATGATAAAAGTTAGATACCCTAAAAGTTTATTATAGGGGTTGAAAGTAAAAAAAAAAATATTAGTTTTGGTATCCAAAATTGAAAAGCCTTAAAGCTTGATGATAAAAGTTAAAACTTCTAAAAGTTTAAGCTTAAATATGTGCCAAAAGTAAGAAACTAATAAGTTATGTGATAAAATTAAGAATAGAAAAATAGTTACTGTAGTTAAGCATGTCTATATATATACACTCTACATTTAAACTACCTCAACACACCTTATCCCTAAAATTCAGAGATTATCCTTAACAAAAAAAACCCCACAATTACTTAAACCGCTATTGTTATAAAATCCCCATTAACTCTAAAATTATTGCTGAAAGTATTGCTACGGATAAGAAAAAATTTATAACTCACGAAATTACGAACCAATTATGTCCTTTGTATATTCATATTAAATTTTAATCTTTGACTATTTATTTTTTTAATTGTCTTGGTTTCCTCCCTACAATTGTAAGTGGTTATTTTTCATGGTTAGTGTTTGCACTTCATTATTTTTTGCACCTAATCCACGACTTATTTTTAGAATGATATATACGGTTAGATCCTGCATTGACGCATCTCATGAAAGTAAACTGAACGTTATAAACCGTTACGGTGTCTAAAGCGTTTTAGGCCGTCGCCGCTGCAACGCTCGGGCACCACTCTAGTATATATATATATATAAATCTATTTTTATTAATTCCTACTTACTAAGATATATCTTGATAATGTTATAGCAAATATACAGATATATAGGTTATCAGATGTGTTAAGTAGTAATTAAATTGTATACCGCTAAAAAATGAATAAGAATGTAATATAATTCTTGTCTTTCAAATTTTATGGATAATTGAAGAAAAATAAAATAGTTATCCATTAATTTTTATTAAAATACCACGTTGCCATGTAGGCTTGATGAGTAAGTGTCTATAATATATTTTCTATATGACATCTGTACGTTGACAGCTTCCAGAGCTAATGACTAGTTGTAATAATTGGCTTGCTACTCTTGCGTCTATATATATATATACCTATACCTATTATATTTTACCCTGATAATTTGTCCCAACTTTTGCTTATATTATGACAACCCATCAGGTAGTTTTTATACTATAATATCATCAACCATGCATATGCATTATGTACGTCCATATGCTTTTTCATATATGTTGTGTTTTGTAATATATGGATGGATGTATACTAAATGTCACTTGACCTTTTAAAGAGTGTATATGTAATTTAATTTGACCGTATATATATGTTTATTATTTCTTTTATATTACTGTTTTTCTTTTTGAAATACAAAATTTGTATATATGTTTTTGCAGGATGATGGAAACTTGCAACAAATGGGTTTTGATCTATGTTGCACGGGAACTTGTACGGGAACAAGAAACGGGTACGGGAACGGGAAACGACAAAACTCAAAAAATAAAGAAACGGGTACGGCACGGGTACGAAAATAAATACATAAAAAAATAAATATATATTATAGATAATGTATCACAAACCCCAAAATATATTTATTCGTTGATGTAAACTTCAAAATTTATACATATTTCAAAGATAATTATAAATCTTTCAAAATTCATACATATATTCTTAATAACTTAAATTAATAAAAAAAGAAATTTGAACCTATATTCTAATCGGCAAGCATCAAAGTTAAAAGGACAAAATCTTCAAGTTTCTTAAAGTTAAAGGGTATATATGGAAAATTAAAATAATTAGTAATCAATCATTCATCTTGTGTCCCTGAATGTCTCTACAAGTCGCCGACATCAGACTTTCGCCATTAAAACCGAATCGAAGATTTCTTTTTCATATATTTGGTTTCCATCATTAACATATAATAACTTTGATGCCTAGATAAACTTGTTATAACCTCATTTGACGCCTAAGTGAACCTAGTATATAATAGCTTGGACTGCCAGAAACTTAAAAAAACTTCCGCAAAACTAGAAACGGTACAAGAAACTCCAGTTGACTTATTGAAGCGGTCAAGGAACGCCCCTAAACTTTTGAAAACGGCCTGGAAACGTTTCCCAGCCGTCCCCGACGAGTTTCTGGTACGGGGTACGGTGGCTTCTGGGCGTTTTTGTGCATCAGAGGTTTTGATCCTATGAGACCGGACTATGCGAATGGAAATCCTGTGTACCCACATGATGTACCCGATAACTTTGTTAATGGCTCGGCACCTTTTGTTGAGGTTAAGCAAGAGCCTCATGATAGCAATTTCTATCCTAGTCAATCCCACCCCAATGGCAAGCCGGAGAACCGGTACTATGAATTTGCCCAAGTCAACTACGACCTACAAGAGCGTAATGAAGAGCATATGCAAGTGAGGCTTTCTCTGGAGCGTCAAGTGAATGAACTCAAAGGTTTTCTTGTTTCCCGTGTGAGGGATAATGAACGCGTGTGTGAGAGGGAGAAATCAACCAGTTGGAAACCGATAGAGAGGAACTTGTTAGGCAAATGTACAATATGGATGGGAAATCATCTATATGTTCGTCAACTTGTTGGTGGGTACCATAACTAAGTAGTTTGTGTTAGTTTTTTTGGTCTTCTTCCGTGTCTAATCGTCCAATTTTCCCGCGGGACCTTCAACTCAATATTTTATTTCATTCCGTTCTAGTTAATGCATCATGGCCGTTACGTGGCTTACATAAGTCACCCCTTGAAGGTCCCACGTAAAAGGGAAAATTGGACGGTTAGACACGAAAGAAGACAAAAAAAGGGTAACAATAGAAACTACTTAGTTATGGTGCCCGCCAACAAGTTGGTGAAGATAGATGATTTCCTCATCCATATTGTACATTTTCCTCACAAGTTTCTTCCTATCGGTTACCAGCCAGTTGATTTTTCCCTCACACATGTTCACATCCCTCACACGGGAAACAAGAAAACCTTTGAGTTCATTCACTTAACGCTCAAGAGAAAGCCTCACTTGCATAAGCTCTTCATTACGTTCCTATAGGCCGTAGTTGACTTGGCCAATTCATCTAAACCAAGTCATATAACTTTGAAATAAATGACAACTTACATCACAACTCGCTTGATTAGATAAAAATGCTTCTGGCTTTTTTGATCAGCCAACAAGGATTGCGTCATCTACAAAACCTGGATAGCATTGAAGAAGGTTCGGATGTGAAGGAGAAGACAGTGGAAGATCAGGGGAAGCGATGATTAATAAAATAGTTTTGAGACTATACCCTAACAATTGTAGTATTAACCCTTCCCTAACAAATATAATTTGTATATAAACAAAACTATATGTTAGATAAGCCAGGATGATTGCAACCAGAATAATATAATTTGTGATTTCCTTCTAAGATGAAAAGAAAAATTCTAGAAACTTTATACAACTTTTGTTGTATCACCAAACATGAAGCTAATTCCCTTAAAACTAATGAGTAGTTGCTACAGAACCAAAATATATGACTATAAATGAGTTGACAAACAATATGTAATGACAGTTGCCAGCCAATTTTCATGATACAAAACTAAAAACCAAACAGCCCTTACAACCGCAATTAGGTACTGCAGTAACTAAACAATAGGAAGCATGCATGATGTCTACACGAACAACAACAAAAACCCCAAAAAACACTTTTTGGGTTTTTTAGAGTTACAATAATCTTCAATGTCAACACAAGTTTGTCTTTCTACTTCTAAACTCTAAATGAATGATTGCACTAAACTTGCAACAAGGCATACAATAGCAAAATATGGCCACGTTTTTTGAAAGCAATAACTAATCCTATTTTAATTAGGAGTAGCTGCTACAATACCAAATACAAGACTTGTACAAACTTTCACATAATGATCTCGAGAATATTTTTAATAGATGAATTGACATACATATCAAATCCACCCCCTCCCTGCTGTTGTGACCAATATATAATAACAGTTGCCATACATCTATCCAAACCAATTTTGATAATGGAAAACTAAAAACAAATCGGCCCCTACAACTGTTGTAATGGAAATATAAGATAGAAAACAATAACAAGAGAGTGTAAAAGTTATTGAGCAACGTCAGTGACCAAAAAATAACTAAATAAGAAGAGTTATGTGAGTAAATGTGACTATGTCTACACCGAGTAACTAACGGAAAAAAAACCCCCAAAACAACCTTTTCACTTCTAATTGCATTATTGCACTGAACTTACAACAAGGCATAGAACAGCAAAATAAGGTTATGTTTCCTGAAACACAAAAACAGAGTTACTGGATTTTCATTCAAATTGACTGAAAAAACTAAAAAGTTCTACAAGGAAAATAGAACAACGGACATGACCAAAATGTACCTGACTAAATTTCAAGGATTGTGCCTGAAATTTTTCACAAATGAGGTTCATATTATGCAACATGAGATATTAGATGGCATATGTGTAGTGAATAAACTAACACTGAAAACAGAGTTACCCGCTTTTATTCAAATAAACTGAAAAATTAAAAAGTTCTACTAGGAAAGATATAGAACAGCAGACATGACGAATGTACTTGACTTTTGAGGATTGTGCCTGAAATTTTCATAAATAAGGTTCAAATTCTGATTTAATGTAATCACATATTGATTCCACATCTATATCAGAATCATATGATATCTTTACAAATTCCTCATCCAACTGATCGAGCAAAAGTAAAGTTTCTGTATAAGAACTCAGATGGAATGAATCACATTCACCATTGATCCCGAGATTCTTGATGGTTCCTGTGCGTGGTTCATAAACTTCTAGTGATGCGGATATATCATTAGTCGTTGTTTCTATAAAAGGTTGGTCATTATTCCTATATCCTAGTACCGTAGGTTTTAATGATGTATGTGGTATGTTGATGGTGAATAGCTTTGTGAACGATTTTGAAACACCATCCTCTGCCATCATCCATACACCATAAACTGGTTTCTTGGCGTCATCGCAGTATTCAAGTAGAGCAAGAGACCCCCTTATCTTAGAGATGGAAAAAGCTCCAAAAGGTAGGTCTGCTACACAATGAGGGAGGTTTATTTCTGTAAAGTCTTCACTCACCATATCAAACGCAACAACTAGATGTTCCCTATCATGAACTTCCCAATAAATACACCGATCATCTGTAGCTACTAGAGGCGAGTATGAAGAATGGATTGAGTTAGGAGGCAGATTACCACATGGAACCCTCCAAACCCGTGAGCTTAAGGTAAACACAAAAGCAGGGTATGGATGTTCAACAGCATTCATCAACACAATCATAGGGTCACAACGAACCCCAAAACCTAACCAAATTGCATGGCAAGGCAGATCAATAGCAATAGATTTTCCAAGTGACGGATTCCAAACCACAGCTCTTTCCTTCATACAACCAACCTCTTGAAAATAACCGGAAAAACATAACAACCCTTTAGATGTACCAATAAGTGATAGATTCTCAATTTGTTCTAACGGCGCAGGAACATTAGTAAGAGTGTGTTGGGAGAGACTTTCATTGTCCATAATGGATACATATTTTGATTCAAAGATGTTGACTTCATTCCATATAAGAAGCCGATGATGCTGGTGAAAGTTGGTGTAATAGGCAATAAAGAGAGGGCGGTCGATTACTGATTTCCAAGCTTTCGAAACCGATCTGAATACTGCCAGCGATTTAGCAGGAAGCCTTTTCATGATTTCTACTTGCATCTCAATAAGGAATGTTGCCCGGCATCTTTTTTCTGATTTTAATTTGGTGTGTATTACTAGTTTTTAGGGTTTTGATTTCCATTGGGATTTTAGGGATTGAAATTGAAAGTTACAGATTATCGATTTTAACGGAGTATCTTTTAAAGAAGCAAGCTTTCGGTTGTTCGGGCCGTGTAGGTATGCGTTACATGTGTTTTAGGTTTATATAAAGATTATAAAATTTAATTGATTATATTTTTAGTTTTTTGTTTCCTTTTCTTGTTTAATTGATTGGAAAATTCGCCACCTCATTGTGAGATTTGTAAACAAGAAAACGTACAAAGACCTTAAAAAACTTTATTCCACCATCTATATGCCGCTTGATATAAAACCAAAGATATAAACCATCGTAAATAAACAACTACCAATACAGATGCTTGAAAAACTATATTGAAAAGTCTATACTTTTCAGTTGTCCCACATCAAATTCACCGTTAGCTAAAAACGTAACTCCAATCAAGTTCAATGGAAAAACCTCAGAATTTATTTACTCAAACGCGAATTCATAGTAAAAATTCAATTCAATCAAACAAAAAGACATCTATATTACGAGACCCTAACACGTACACTGGTGACTTGAGTCGAAACAAATGGCCGTTACATTGACCCTAACAGTCATGAAAACCCAGGTCAGTTGGTTGTCCATTCATCCAAGCGGAGGTTAGTGGAGATTACATCAAATCAAGCCATTTGGGATTGCTTAGAAGTTTCTGCCCTATCTCACAAAAAAGTGTAGGGGAGATTTTACTTTATTTTTCCTGCTAACAAAAGAAAACTTTGTGCTCAAAAGAATTACTTCATCATTAAATAGCGAAACACTCTGAAAGCTTTAAGTACTGCTAATTTCATGGACTACAAAGAGAAGTAACCTCATCTAAACCAAGTCATCATATATATAACTTAGAATATGATAAAGATAATATTAGTTTGTGATTTCCTTCTTGGAAGCAAAAAGTGACTGCACTACGACAATCAGGTAACCGAAAAATAAAAAGGGTGACATCTAAAAGCTCCATATGCACTCAAATTAAACGAAGAATGGTAGTTCGTAACCAACATGAGATATTAGATGGCATATGTAGTGATAAACACTAAAAACAGAGTTATGGAATTCTCATTCAAATTAACTGAAAAAACTAAAAAGTTCTAATGGGAAAATAGAACAACAGACATGAAAAAGTACCTGACTTTCAAGGATTGTGCCTGAATTTTTCACAAATGAGGTTCATCATTTGCAACTCTAAAATCATATATTGATCTAACAGATATAAATCAGAATCATATATCAAAATCATATGATATCTTTACAAACTGGTCATCTAACTGATCCAGCAAAAGTAAAGATTCTGTGTAAGAACTCAGATAGAATGAACCAAGTTCACCATTAATCCAAAGATTCGTGATGGTTCTTGTGCGTGGTTCATAAACTTCTATTGATGATGATATCCCATATTCATCTATCGGTGTTTCCATAATAGGTTGGTCATTCTTTCTAAATCCTATTACCTTAGTCCTTAATGATGTATCTGGTGTGTTGATGGTGAATAGCTTTGTGAACGATTTTGAAACACCATCCTCCACCATCATCCATACACCACAAACTTGTTTATCGGCGTCAACAGAGTACTCAAGTAGAGCAAGAGACTCTTTTATCTTAGAGATGGAAAAATCTTCATCAGAAGACCGGTGTGCTACACTATGAGGGAGGTTTATTTCAGTAAAGTCTTCACTCACCATATCAAACGCAACAACTAGATTAATATTCCGCTCATAAGCTTTCCAATAAATACACCGATCATCTGTAGCTACTGGAGACGAGATTGTAGAATAGATTGACTTAGGAGACAGACTACCACGTGGAACCCTCCAAACCCGTGAGCTTAAGGTAAACACCATAGCGGAGTAAGGCTGTTGACAACAATTGATCATTACGATCATAGGGTCAAAACTATCAGGACGAACCCCAAAACCTAAAACAGATGCATGACAAGGCACATCAATAGCAATGGATTTTCCAAGTGACGGATTCCAAATCACAGCATTTTCCTTATCACAACCACCCTCTACGGAAATACCAGATAAACATAACAACCCTTGAGACGTACCAATAAGTAACAGTTTCTTAACTTGTTTAAACAACACAGGAACATCTCTTACAGGTTGTTGGCAGAGAGTATCATTGTCCTTAATGGAAACAAATTTTGTTTCAAAAGTGTCAAGTTCATAACCGATAAGAAGCCGATGTTGCTGGCGCTTGTTGGTGTAATTGGCAATAAAGAGAGGGCTATCGATCGTTGATTTCCATAGCTTTGATACCGACCTTGATATGGCGAGTGATTTAACAGGAAGCTTTTTTATGATTTCTACTTGCAATTCAAAAGGAATGTTGTCTGACATCCTTTTTCTGATTTTGATTTGGAAGGTTGAGATTCCGACGTAATTTTCACTTTGAAATTAATTTTAGGATTGAAGAAAGATGATATATTAAAAAGACAGTGGAAGAACAGAGATGATCGAGAAAATAGATTTGAAAGGGTTGGAAATTAAGTTTTGACTTTTGATTTGATCAAGCTTGTGAGTTTTGACTTTTGATTTGATCAACCTTGTTATTAAGGAAGTGAATCAAGTGATTTTCAATTTTATAACCCTCTCTTTCTAATAACTTCCATAACAAAGTCATATAATAATAAGACTGTAACTTTAAAACTTTTTATTTTGTTTGCTAACCAATCCACTAACTAGATTAATACCCGGTCGGTGACCGAGTTATAAATAATCTTATACTTGCATCACGTATTGCGAAAAATATAAGTCTTAACAAAGATGAAGTTTAGTATAAAATCGAAGATAATGTTAAGATAAACGTTTAATACTCGTATATATATATATATATATCTCCTTAATAAAGCAAGGTTCTTAAGCCTAATGCTTTCTAAAAAATCTGTCAGGTGGCAGCATGGCCCTTTCATTAGCATAATTCCCGTAACGTCAAATAGGCAAAGAGAAAGTTAAAAATAAACCTCCCGTAAAAAAAGTTAATATTAAAAAAAAAAGTAATTAAGAATAAAAGGGATATGAATATGAATAGAATGGATGCATCAACAAGTAACCATTTCGAACAGAAAAATCAACAATCAAACAATAAATCAAAATCAAACAGAAAAAATCAGGTATCTTTACAATTCAGTTTAGGGTTTTTATATGCAATATTCCCTTTCTGCCTTTTGTTAATGTTTTTATTATTCAGAAATTTGTATTCATTTTTATTGATATTGTTATTGTTATTGTTATTTATAAGAATATGAAATCAAAACAAAATTTTTCAAAACCTAATCCATTCTTACAGCAACAATAGCTCAAAACTATCTTCCTCACATATTCATCTAATTGATTAATTAGGTATGTGAAATTGTAGGGTTTTTTTATTATTTATTGTTGGATTGTTGGATATAGTTTTTATTTCTTATAACAAAATTGGATGTAATTTCATTTAACTTTATCATAATTTTGGTTCCTATAGTTTTCTCATAATCTGTTGTTTATAATTATTTTATAGGGTTCATTGTTCTTTTCCCCCGTAAATATGGCTTATTATGCAAACATTTGTTATAGTTACTTCCTCTCTTTAATAATTACTGAATAGAGGTATGATTATCAAATCTAATATATAACTATAACATATTATGGTAATAAGTTAATTGATTCATCGCGTTCTCGGAATTAATTTTGGATATGTGATGATTCAATTTTAGATGATTGTAAATATCATTCATTTATCTCTCTTATAGGCTATTTAAACAACCATGACTCTTACATGGCACTGGTGAACGTATGACTATATACACAATTGCACATTGCAGCAAAAGGATGCCTACAAAGTGGAGTTAAAAGATTTTAGCGAAAAGAATGGATATGATATAAACAAGAATGGAGATATGCGTTGCGGTTGGATGTGCTTGAAGGATTCTTGAAATTTGAGGTCTGGTACTTTTCCCTTTCACTGTTAGATAGCAGGATCGTGATATTTTATTATGCATTTATTTTTAATGGGCAAGACATTATCTTATAAAAAATATCAACCAATGTGTAACATACTCATACTTTCCTGTCTTATTATTTAATTTTTGTGACACTGCAACTTATTTGAGCTTCAAAATCATCTTTTTTTAGTGTATTTTCACATTTGAGGTGCCTTTACTTTGAGCACTTTAGCATTATAGTGGGCTTCACTTTTTAAGGAATCACTTTAGTCCAAGGCAACCAACTGGGTTGGATTAGTGGTTTGAGCCATTGCCTCTGGAAACAGAGATCGTGGGTTAAATCCTCATGTCTATCAAGGTTAGAGGTCCTTTTCTAACAAGTAAATTTAAAAAGTTTATTTGTAGAAGGCATATCTTCTAAATCCAAAGCCCTAAAATGTTGCACAAAAGTTCATATGTTGTATATGGATTAGTACTTACACTTTTGCCAGTTAGTCATCTAAATTCTTCTTCTTATTATTATTTTTTTTTTTTATCAATATTCAACTTGAAATAGTACAACAGCGTATATAGTTATCTATGTTCTGACTGTTGTTTACGTTCATTTAGGTGATACATCAGGTTTCTCATTTAGGAAATCTACCAACATTGCTTATGTATCTGATATTTCATGCTTCATTACTATGTCAGTGTTTCTTCAGTTCCGTTTATACATTTGTTCTTTCTGTTGCTTTTCGTTGAGGTGCTAATTATTTTGTCTATATATACATTATGAGTTTTGATTATTTAGTGGTACAAGTCATATAGTGGAATAAAAAAGCCTGGGTTAAGTTTATTTTTTTATTTTTATAGCAATTTGTTTATCGCTATCAGCAACACTTTACAAACAGCCTTATTGACCGTGGCTTGATAGTGGCACATTTTTGGCCAAAAAAAGATGCTTCAATTTATTTTTATGTGTTAAACTGTGCAGTTGTCTCTACAAGAGGAGGTCCTTAATTGGATTTTTTTTATATCGGATACCCTATATAAGGACAGTGGTCCGCTTCAATATTTATCTTTTCGTATATGTGTGATACTCTATTTCATTCTACTACACCTTTAAGGTGCAACAATGAATGGCCTAGGGAAAGGAAGTCTATTGAGTTTAAGACAAGGAATGCGTCATGACGATGAAAAACGAATAGGTTGGGCGTATCAAGTAGGTGAAAATGGGCATCGACTGTTTGTTTCTGGTCTATGATATGATTTAAAACATTGAAAATGACTGAACATTTTACTAATGAATGTTGAGATTGGCATATTTCAGATCTTGATACCCGGTGTCTCAAACTTACATATAATACAAAACACCACCCAAAGAACATCGCTCATGGTATTCGTATGATGTTCGACTTAGTGTAATGGCTTGAACATGGTTGCGAAAATAAAAACATGAAGTTGGCAGTTATTTTCAAGTGTGTATATGTGTGTGTATTATGTGTTACTTCTTATAATATTAATTGATCTTTATATAAGATTGACTATTTTAGCTATGTTGTTGTATCCAACAAGAATTGATGTATGAATGAAAAAAAAATACGTTGCCATATACGTTGCCATGTTACATCATTGACATGGAGCTTTATTTTACCATATCATATTCATATATGCTTTTACACATTTATTGCATTTATAATCCGTATTATGCTTTGTTCACATGTTCATTAGTTTATAATTTATGATGGTGCCCGGGTATTACCCGGGTTGATTAGCTAGTATATATATATATATTAGTATAACATATTGAGGCTATTAATACTCAATCCGACCTGTCAACTCGAAAAAAATTTAAACTTATATAAATTTTTTAATAGATCGACCCACCAACCCATATGACTCACAAACCCATAACCCGTTTCACCTGAATTAATTTGTCAGCCTGCTAACCCCGCCAAACCATATGACATGTGTGAATTAAAATTAATTCACCAACCCATTTAACCTGCCGGTCGATTATCCCGGATTTATGGACCGACAACTTTGGGTTGAAATTTCTATTCCGATTATAATACAAGGTCAGGTTCGAGTTGGATGAAGCTTTCTGTCTTTTTAAGCTTAATAAGCTCTTATTCAAATATAAAAGCTCTTTATAATTTGAAAACGTATATTATAAATAACTTAAACAAATATATACTCTTTGTATGTAGGAAAATATGTACATTACTAAATTTAAGATTAAAGTAGTTATATGAACAATAATGGTTATGCAAATGAATCAACTCCTAATTTTAAATTACGTAAGAATCTGTAACACCCCAAAGTTTTTTAGGTAAAGAAATTAACCCCTTTTTTTAGTTTTGACATTAAAATAAGTTACTAGTATTTTATTTTTGGATATGGGGTTAATTTAGTTGGAACTTTAACGCATAGCGGATATTATACCCTCTAATTTTGGAAAAGGGGCGTGGCAACCCAAGGATGTGCCAACCATCCTTTTCTTTTGAGTCATCTTACACTCCTCACTTCTTCCTTTCTCTAATTCTTCTTCATAGCAACCTAACTTTAAAGATAATCATTCATGCAATACAAACAATCTATTCAAGAATCATAATGATCATCTCCAATAATCTTTATTAAGCAAAACATGAAAAGTTAGGGTTGTGGTGTTAGTGGTGGTGGCCGAAAATCCAAGAGAAAAAGGGGGAAGAAGAAATTGTAACCTAAAGTCTTGAATTAGTTCTTTGAATTTTGAGGTATTGATTCCCTAACCTAGTTTTATCTTTTTTTATTATTATTATTATTGAAATTAGGGTTCTTGGAGTAACCCAAAATTGGGGATTTTGCTAGAAATTGAGTTATATATAATTTTCCCCAAAATTATTATATAACCTAGTTTGTCATTGAGTTGTATGATAAGTTTGATTAAGAAACATATGTGTTAACTTGATAATTTTGATTTGTGAGAAAGGTTGATTTTATTAGTTGATGAATTGATGATGAAAGTGGTAGATTGAACTACTTAGTGACATTATTGAAAGTGAAAGCAACTCAATGACAAATAGGATGGGTTTGGATTTATAAAGGCCAGTGAATGATAAGAATGACTAAGTTGAGTTAGTCAAGTTTGTGAATGAAAGCTTATGCATATTATGATATGATTATAGGTTGAAGCTTGTATTTGTGCATTGACATATTATCGAGTTATTGTTTAAGTCGCGGAGGAGGTGAGTATATTTGCATACTTTTGTGTATACGTTGGGTAGATTTCCATATGATGATGAACTTCATGTATGGAAATCGATTTAGCGTTAAAGCTCATGTGGGGCATTGTGATAGTAAGGCCTAAGAACCTCCGGGACCTAAGAATCCCGATAGTTGATATTGTTTGTGTTGATTAGCTAATATGAATCCATGTATAACGTTAAAGTACAAAGGTGAATATGTAAGTATGGCTCGACGGGGTCATACGTTACATATAATAGTCCTTTGTGCGTTGCCCTCCTTTGTGTAGATAAATGTATGCAAGTATATTCACTAAGTCTTTGCTTACGTTTTAGATGTTTACCTTTTTATAGGCGGTTTCGAAAGGAGGAACTAGGAAGTTGTTGATTTGAAGTTGAAGTTGCTTTTGGAAGGTAGAAGGTATAACCATTCTTGTAAGAATGGTACTGTTGTAGACACTTAGTTTATCCCACCTCCTATGGCTCTTAGTACAATCTTGACATTTTGAACTTGTGGATATGTATTTTGTTCAATGTGGTGTTTGTAATTAGTTTTGACAAAATTTGAAGTCAAGCTGATGTTATAGTTTATGTGGAAAAATGGGTAAATGACCCGTTTCGCTATGGAACACACATTTGGTGAATTGAAAGCTTTTGAAAGTTGTGTTGTGTAGTACCTGTATATTTTGAATGTTTGGCAAATTGATTTAAGGTGTGAAGGTCAAATGGTGTGATTTTGCAATGCAATAGAAGTGTCAAGATGATGTTTGTTTAGGTCTTACAGTGATTTCGACGAGGGCAGTTAAGCCCCTCGGCGAGATCAGTTGTTCTACTTAAGCACTGACTTTTGATCTCGGCGAGGGCAATAATGCCTCTCGGCGAGATCAGGCCAGAAGTAAAAAAATATATATTTTTCTATTAATCGAGTCGTGTCGTTTCAGAATCCTCCCACCCACACACAGACACACCAAAACTCGGTCACCTATCAATGGGACTCGAATTTTAGTGGAACACCTTAAGGTCAAACACCTTATCAATGGTCTATCAACCAAATTAGCTACCTATACCTTTAATGAAATAATGTATGTTATCGCTTATTTTATACATAGTTATTTTACGCGATATTGTTTCTTTTATTTATTTTATGTTTGTATTATTGTCATTTTTATAGACTTTTATACTTAATATGTGATTTTATATGATTGTAGGTTTATAAGATGAAAGTTGACAAAAATATGTTGAATAAAGATCATTTGTGAAGTAAAATGAAGATTGAAGCTAAAATGATGATTAAAAAAAAAAATGATAAATCTATCCGTTTGAAGATATTTGACCAAAAGTACTGCATGGACTTTGAAGAATTAAAATCCAACAGAATACTTGGGCTCAGATGGGAACAATATGTGGAACAATAAGTCAAATATGGTATATGTATTTTATTCCCATTATTCATGAAAAACAAGGTGCTGTGCTAATATGGAGTGTGATTCATAAAAGATAAGAGCTCAAAGACTTTTGGAAATTTGGGGCGTATAAATGGCAGCTCACCTGATCTTGGACGTGGGGTATTAAGCCCAAAATAATTGTGGCGGAGTGGAAAGGCCCAACTTGGGCACAAACAAACTATACCAAGAATTAGATTAGAAGTTAGCATATGTGGAAACAAGTCCAAAAGTCGGTGTTCATCTCCATCTATATATATACTAGGACAATTAATTCGCAAAATTGAAAAAAAGAGTTTTTTTTGAGGAGTGGTCGGTTCGTGAGGGAAGTCGGTAGAAGGTTTGTGGTGATTGGTTAGGAGCTCCAAAAGGACAAAAAGGCTTTTGCCTTTTCTTGGTTTTGTTTTGCCTTCGTGGGAGGCAGCGAAAAGACGAAAACCGCAGCCGCAGTCTTATGTTTCGAATCATCACCGCAACTGAAAGCAAATTCTCGTTCGATCTTCTTTCAACTCTTTTATTATTACTTTTAGTTAATTGCAAAACTTTATAACTATACAATTACTATTATGGATTATTATCTGATGATTGTTAGTTTTATTAGTCTTGTCATGTATAGCTAAGTGTTTTAATCATCTACTAAGATGAAGTGATACAATTGAATGATGGTTGCACTATTTTTATAATTCTTAGTTGATTTGATTTAAAGTTGTGTCGAGATCTTAGCTTATTAATTCTTTGTTATTTAATTATTGATTGCGAATAGTTTTTGAATGATCTTAGTGGTAACTTAGGTTGAGTAGAAGTTATTTTGATTGCTTGGTTAGAAGCGATTGTTTTTATGACGGGTACGATAGAAAGTAATTAATAGTTAATAAGAGTTAACGGGTTAATGGTGGGTACAATCAATAGACACAATTGTTATCTAAATAACCAAAACAATTAGTTGACTAGGAAAGTTATGAAAGGCGTCTTGGGGTACCGGTCTTAGTAATGGAACTAGTTAATTAAAGGAATTGAATAAAGTAACGAACTTGACAGGTACGGGGTGAGTCTTTGTTTAGTTCTCGGTTATTAATCAACATATTTGAATTGGTTCTTCAATTAAGTGCAACCTAAATTTATAGTGTCATGGATTCGAGGTAGATGACCTTTTAATTAAATTTGATTACAACAATCTTCTTTTCAATTGAATTCTTAGGAATTGCTAACTTTAATCTTTGCTAACTTCTTTTCCAAACCAAGGTGACGGGAGTCTTTAAAATCCATTTTTTTAAGCTACATTAAACTCGCTTGCTCTTAATCAGTCCATGTGTTCGATCCTGGACTTACCTTTAAACTATATTGCATACGAACGGGTCCACTGCCCGAGAGTGTGTAGTAGTCAGTTCTAGGGTATTTCCTGTTTATAAATTTAAGACTAGATTTTACACATCAATGTACAACATAGTTTTTTTAACTCTTAATTAAAATTAATTAGATACATCTTTTTAACATAAATTAGTTTTATATTTACCACCATACCATTATTACCATCACCACCGTCACCCCCACCACTCGTCGACGTCGCTGCCACCCATCACGCCACCTATTACCGTCACCCGTTGCTGCCACCGTCACACCATCGCCGTAACCACCATTATCGTCGCATCGCGCGAGTATGCATCTAGTACAATTTGTCACAATACTATATTACGGAGTACTATTTATTTAGTCAATCCTAAACTATACTTTTGATTTCACCTTTTGTAATATTCTATTCTAAACTTAATGTTTATACTATAAGTTGGTATTTTTATTGTTAAACCCGAATAAGTTATATGCAACTAAATGTATATGAAATTTATATGAGTTAGTATTGGTTAAATTTGCCTCATAAAAGACTAAAACATGTTGACATTGTTAAAAAAATTAAGTATCTTAAATACCATAAATAGTTGCTATAATTAAATATGGAAGTTGACTTTAATTTAGATAATTTTTTATGAATTTTAAAGGTTAAGATTAAAATACAAATTTTATTTTTTCTCTTAATTCTACCAACAATAATCAACTCTAATGTTCTAATAATGGAATAATTGAGATACACATATAAAAGTTAATGTTTAGACATGCATGAAATATGCAAGTAATTTGAAAGTAATTTTCATTACCATATAGTATATAATTATCATTATCATGATTAATAGCTAATACATACAAGTAATTTTGAAAATAATTACCATGTATTTAGTATTAAATAATATATTAAATTAAATAAAAAGAGTTACCATATATATAATATAGTCAAACTTGACTTTTAGTTTATTTATAAGTTATCATATCTTGATTTTTGTTTTCAAAGGCTCAGATTATTTAATTTATTAATTTTAATGGCTCAGATCGAAAGTTAAGTTTATTTTTTTCTCTCTGTTCTACTGGCAATATATGTATATAATTAAAATATAAAATAAACTATCTATTTCAATATAAAACTTTTTCTAAAGTTTTTTTTTTGTGTGCACATCGAGAGAAACTATTCTTTAAAATGTAGAACATTATGAGAAAAGAAAAAACCTTTGTATTTAATGGTATCAGGCTTTTAAAGGATTTATTTAAGAAAAAAAAAATTTTTTTTATCAACCTGCATGTGTTTTTATTTAGTGAGATCATAAATGTTTGAAAACAAAATATAAACCTTTTGTGTTTACTATAACTAAAAATAAAAAAATAAAAAAATATAGAATAAAAATATTAAAAATAATAATATAAAATAGATAAATTAAAGTAAAAAGAAATTTAAAAATATATATATATATTTGCAAAAAAAAATCTACGAGTACTATTTTATTTATAAAAACATTTCCAACTTCAAACAATATCAACCATGTGCAAAAAGTTCACTTACATATTTCAATTAACTAATATTTAAATTGTGCAACAAACAAGTAGCTAGTAAAAAATGCCATAAAACATATTTACAATTGAGTTTTCTCTCCTGGTGGAAGCAACTCGATATCAACTATCAAGAGTAGACTTTCTCCTTCCCTCACATCAATATCATTTATCATCATCTAAATATTCTCACTAAGAACATTTGTAATAATTCACACCACCACACGATGTCTTTGTGACACATCAATGCCACATCAACACCACATAATACCACCCAACAACAACACTTGTAATAATAACCACACGACACTATATTCTTATGATAAATCCAACACTTTTAACTTTTCAATAAAAACATAACAAACTCAATAGTTTTTTTATAGAGAAACTAGCATGGTACCCGCGCTATGCGGCGGTGTTCGTGGCGGCGACGGTGTTGGTGGGGGACGGCTGTTGATGGTAGAGGCGGCGTCGAGTGATATAGATAATTGATGTAAAAGTAATTAATATAAAGAGTTAATTGAGATACTTTAAAAGATTAAGGAATAATAGTGTAATATATCATTAAGGGTATTTTAGACATTTTTCCCCATGTAACTTTCAACATAGGGGCTATTCTTTTTATAATATAGTATAGATAAATGAAAAACAAAAACAATAGAAAAGGTAAAGTAATGGAACGACCCAATTAGCACCTCACCGTTGTTTGGACAACTTTGGCCTTCCACACGATTACGACCCTCCAACCACCCCATCTCTCTAATTGTCCACACCACCACCCTGGCGTCGTTGGCCTTCCAAGCTGTCAACACCGGTACCATTACACGTACTCTAACATATGTCAAAAACAAAACAAAAAATACTATGAATTTCGCTATAAAATAAATGGGAAACAGACATAAATCATAGCTAAACGGTCCAAATGGTTAAAACAGGTGTTATCTATTGCAAACTGTGTAGTTAATAGCGGTGCTATAGCGGATAGCGGACCTGAGGTAAAATAGCGGTCAAAATAGCAGTCCCGCTACTAGCGGCGGTATTTTACCAATATCAGTGCTATAGCGGTCCAAATAGTGGTAAAATAGCAGTGCTATAACGTTTTTATTTTTTTGGCTAAAACTTGAAAGAAACACTAAATTTTGTAAGTAATAACACAAATGTTTCAAATATTCACACTTTTAAGCTTGACTTTTGCTATTTCTATCAAGTATAAAATATTAATTGATAATCTTATTAAATATTAAGTATTATATATATATATATATATATAGAGAGAGAGAGAGATCTTGTTTAATGAATTGTTTTGAATGCTAATAAATATAGAAGAATTAAAATACTTGAGTCTCTTAATTTTATGGACTTTCGAATCTCTATTGAACAACCAAGTTATTTGGCTTAAACCTTTTCATTTCTTTTCTACTTATTATTATGTTTTTTTTTATTTATAAGAATAATATGGCTTTAATTTTTATGAAACAACTTTCATTAGCTACTTAAAAACCAGAAACAAAATACATGCAAACAATGTTCTTAAACCACAAGGTGCGTAGTACAGACATTAAAACCCTCCATTTGAGTCATTATAATATATTTGAATCTCATTAATGACATTCTTGATGTTTGAAATTTTATGTAGAAAAATATGATATTTACAAGTTCATCAATAACATATATAAAATTCTCCCTTATCTATAATTTATAATCTCTTATAAAACATATCGACTCCCTATTTTAGGAAATTCAGTAATCTTTTCAATATTCCCATATTGCCTCCAATTCACATATTATCTCTAAATTATATCTCTGAACATAATTAAACAAACACCATACCAAGTTCTAACACACAATCACTTTTTCTCTATTTCCTATTTACATGCATGCGATTCCCTTCCTACTAACGATGTTTAACCGCGGCAACGCGCGGACCACTCGTTTAAGTTAACAAACATTGGTTGGGCCATAGAAAACTCTTCCGGTCTTCCTTCTCATATGGACCTGCACGGTCCAGTAAGTATAACTTTCGTTTCTAATTTCCTCTCAGTATCCCCAAAATCCCATTCGAAATCAAAACCCTAAAAAACTGATTACACACCACCATGGAAATCAAAATCAGAAAAAGAAGGATGGCAGACAACATTCCGTTTGAGATGCAAGTAAAAGGCTTCCTGTTAAATCGCTGGCCGTATTCAGATCGGTTTCGAAAGCTTGGAAATCGATGATCGACAGCCCTCTCTTTATTGCCGATTACACCAACTATCACCAGCATCATCGGGTTCCTGTGTCGTTTCAACTAAGTAACGAACTAGACCTTGTTGGTACGTCTCAAGGATTGTTATGCTTATTCAGCCAACAGCTGTGATTTGGAATCCGTCACTTGGAAAATCCATTGTTGTTGATCTGCCTTATGTACAGAAGATATATTCAACTGTTTTAGGTTTTGGGGTTCGTCCTGATAGTTTTGATCCTATGATTGTAATGGTCGATCATGATATGTTACGTTCTAAACCGGTTATGGTGTTTACATTAAGCTCATGGGTTTGGAGAGTTCCACGTGGTAACCTCCCTCCAGAGTTAATTTATTTTGCAAGAATGTCTCCAGTAGCTACAAATAATCGGTGTATTTATTGGAAAGCTAATGATGGGAGTGTTAATCTAGTTGTTGCGTTTTATATGGTGAGTGAAGACTTTAGCGAAATAAACCTCCCTCATAGTGTAGCACACCGGTTTTTGGAAGATTTCTCCATCTCTAAGATAAAGGAGTCTCTTGCTCTACTTGAATACTCTGTTGACACCGATAAACAACTTTGTGACGTATGGATGATGGTGCTTTAAAATCGTTCACAAAACTATTCACCATCAACACACCAAATGCATCATTAGAGAAAGAGGTACTAGGATTTAGGAAGAATGACCAACCTATTATGGAAACACCGACAGATGAATACAGGGTATCATCAATAGAAGTTTATGAACCACACACAAGAACCATCAAGAATCTTGGGATAAATTGTGAACTTGATTCATTCTGTATGAGTTCTTACACAGAAACGTTACTTTTGCTGAATCAGTTGGATGAGCAGTTTGTAGGATCCAATTGCAGTTATAGACTTTAACTCATCATCAATTAGTTCAAGTCATTAGAAAGGGAGATTCGTTATACGGTTGTGATGTATATTTCAACATCAATATATGATTTCAGAATTGCAAATTATGGACCACATTTATGAAAATTTTCAGGCACACTCCAAACTCAAGTGCATTTTGTCCATGTCTGTTGTTCGATGTTTCTAGTATAACCTTACTTTTCAGCTAGAATAGCAAAACAATACAAAGTGAGTTGATGATCAGACATCTCATGAGGCGAGGGCCAACCTGGTGAAACAGGACAATTCGCCTAGTGTTCATTACTGCATATGCCAGATTGCCATCTGATATCTCGTTGGTTACGTACTATCATTCTTGCTTAATTTGAGTGCATAGGTGTCATCATAGTTATAGTTCATTTTACCATTTTAGATTATCCCTACTATTTAAAAATGAGTATGAATAAATAGTTTGTTCCATGTTAATCTTAGTTTAAGTTAAGTATTACAAATATTAAAGAAGCATGTTGAATGATAAAACTATGATTTGAGCAAAAATACGTTGTGATATTTCACCATTCTTATATTACGGTCGTTTCACTATGTGTTAATATTATTGGAACACATTTATGTTAGTAACTTTAGTGCAATGAACCGCCTTAACTTGAACGTGATATAGCCACTCGTATAAAATTTGTTCTGGACATGAATATCAGGGCGGCCCTTGTGAGGTTTAGGGACTACACGCTTGTGAGATTCAGGTTTGTGCTTTGAAACCTCAACCAAATTGGAATAGTCACTTTGTGTGGAAACCAACGTGCTTCGTGTTGCTGATTAGGGACTTTTAGCTTGTGCACCTTTCCAATTGGTTTAGAAAGTGAAGAATGTCTTTAAAATAACAGAAAATCAATATTTTATATTGTGTACTCTTTATTATATACTCAGTATGATGTTTTTTTATTTTTTTAATATCACATAGCTCCTAATACTTCTATACAGAGCGTACCTCTACTGCATAAAATCAATAGATTGATAGCATCAACAGCAGCACATATCCTTAACCCAAACAGCAATATATGAGTCCTTCGCTGCCCCATTGAATTACCTTTGCAGATTGCACAAACTTATATAAGTCTACATACGAGTAGCCAGTAAAAACCACTAGATGAGTAGTACACCGTTATTACACCAATACCGGATTCTAATATGCTTGATCATTCTGGCATTTTGCATTAATCGGCAGGGTAAGTTAGTTATATTGCATTTGAAATTGCAATGGCCCCCTAACGGAACAAATCACATTTTAGGTTGTATTGTAGTGGTCAACTGTGTAACTTATATTGCAAATGACATAGCAAAGTACTGGGAAAGAGTTTACAAAGAGTAACAGAGTAAAGAAAACGCCACCCATATAAAATCAATGTAATTCTGTACCCAAATATCAGGGTGCCGCTTGTGAGGTCTATTGCATGATTCAGGCCTGTGCCTTGAAACCTCAAGCAAATTGGAATAGTCAGTTTGTGTGCTGATTCATCACTTAGTAACCTTCTGTCAACAATAACGCTTCACAGACCGAGTGTTCAGCCTCAAATCTGATTACCAAGTATGAGGCTGATTTCAAGATTTTCAATGAGTAAACTGATCTACATTTTCATGTTGCTGATTAGGGACTTTTACCTTCTGTACATTCCTCTGTAAGCTTTGGGTGCCCTATATAAATGAAATTCAAACATGATCTCGGGTCGTTGCTGCTATCACGTTATTTTAACTACCAAAATACAGGAGCAAACAGTTGGATATCCTATACAACACTTCCTAAATATAGCCTACCAATGACTACATATTTGGTGCGAGTCATGTGACAGTGCGGTCAAGTTCCTTCTCTCAAGGTACGTTGCATACTTGTATCTAGTGTAAATTTAGTCATGTACTGGTATATGGTAGGAGAGCATCACATTGGATATTGATATAATAGTATATTGTTGAAGGCAACTACGTTGGTTGTGTGCTTATTCCTCTTTAGTAGGCATTGTTATAAGTTATAAATATGATCATGATGTAACGGTATCCAAAACCTAATAAAAACAGGTATAGAATCCAGGTTGATTGAACTGCTGATATAGTCCTGTTGTATGATGAGACGATTGAGAAATTGTTGGGCCGTACAACACACACACTATTAGTCGAAGATGAGATTCTAAATCGTGAACTATTTTCAAAACGCCGGGGGTGGGGTGGGGGGTGGTTCTCAAGTTACAAAAATTACACTTTTAGTCCCTGCAAGTTTATTTCTCTTTAAATCCAGTTTTCTTTTTCTTTTTTTAGTTTTGGGGGTGTCAAAAGTTAGTTTTTCTTTAACGGCAGCATATATGGTACACTTTCGTGAAAAAGTTGGTTTATTATTACCAATTTTTTCATGTAACAATTAACTGACATTTCTACATTATTCTATCTAACATTGCCAACCATAACGTACAAGCCTACTACGAGTGGTTACAAGTCCATTATGCATAGGTGTTTTTACTTGGTTCAATCCTGTTTTTATTGATTTCATTTTAAAGATATAATTTTGTTTCATGGAGTACAACTTCAATGCATTGTATTTACTGTCAATAGTAACTTTTGGTCAGAACTAAGTTTTACTATTTCCAATACTCTTTTCACTACTACCATTTAATTCAACTTCCTCAATGCACAACTTACAACTTCTAGAACATTACTTTGTTAGCATCTTGCCGACTACAAGTTACTCGGCAAATAATTTTACTGACTTTAATTTCAGTTTAGCAATCTACTTCAATATACTAATTATATAGTGTAGTAACCCCTCTTTTCCGAGTTAATTAAACATTCTCATAAACCCATCTTTTTTATTTTTTTATCTCAAACTTCTCTCATCAAAAATTTGTACTAACTTCAATATAAATTCAACGTGCTACTTCAATATGGTCACTTTAATATGATAATTTTACGTGTGTACATGACCATTTTAGCTCCCAACGTTTTATAGTTTAGCCATTTTTGCCAAAAAAAACTTTGTTTTAGGTCAATATGGAAAAAGAAATAAATCACAAGGATAAAAAAATTAAGATTATTCTAGCCACATAGGACAAAAATGGTAGCTAGGTTATAAATTAAAATAAAAATATTTATAATGTTATCCTTTTATTTTCTGTAATTCTCAAGTGTTCTCAGTATAAAAAACTGGTTCTTAAAATGATTCTTACTCTACGCCTTTTATATAATACTATATAAAATTGAATATTGACTTTGTTATGGTTATGGATCCGTTGTTTAGGAGTTTATATCCAGCTAGATAACATAAACAAGTGTGGGTTAGTTATATACTAACTTATTATAGACTACGTGTTAATAATAATTTACGTTACCCAATATATTTTATTTTAAATTTAACTTGTGACTTTGGTAAATAATAAGCTATAAAATTGGCCTTTGACTTTGGTATCAATAATGGATCCATTAATTGTTTAATATTTGATCAGATCTTGATGTGGATGGATACATTATTAATTGTATAATAAACAAGAGACACAGAGAATTGTAGGAGACCGGAAAAGTTGATCAAAATGTCAGGAGGCTCAAGCATGTCTGATGAAGCTGAATGCCCATACCCCTCACATGTTTGTGCCCCTAGTTTTGTTACTGTGAAGCTGAGTGGTAAGGACACGTATGATGTATGGAGAGAACAGATGAAAGGTCTATTAGCGAGTCATGATATGATTGACTTCATCATCGTATCTGAACCTTCGGATGTTAATAAGTCGTGGTTAAGATCAGATGCGCTAGTTCGAGGTTGGATTCTTGCTACTCTTTCTCTCCACATACTCAAGTGGGTAATCCAGTTGAATCAGAGTCTCAGTGCAAAACACGTATGGGATACACTGGAGGAAACCTATGGTCCTGCAGGAGTAGCAGGTGTACATAATGCCCGTCTCGATTTATTAATATATCAATGCGTTACCTCTCTACTATTCAAATAACATCTATCGCTTCACTTATTGGTTTATATATTGTTATTACAGACCCAATAAGTGAATACCCATTCCCCTCGCATGTTTCTGCCCCCAGCTTTGTTACTGTACAGCTGAGTGGTAAGGACACGTATGCTCTATGGAGAGAACAGATGAAAGGTCTTTTAGATCTTCATGATATGCTTGACTTTATTAAATCTGAACCTCCAGACGAAGCTTATGGTGAATTGTCAACGTGGTCAAGATCAGATGCACTAGTTCGAGGTTGGATTCTTGCTACTCTATCTCTCGACATACTCAAGTCGGTAATCGACCCGACTTTCACTGCAAAAGACGTATGGTGTAAGCTGGAGGAAACCTATGGTCCTGCAGCACCAGGTACGTGCACAATCCCCATCTTGCTCCTCTTGTTCGTTTATTAATTCCACAATTCAAATAACATGGCTTCACGTACTTGTTGTTACAGGCCCAAGTAGCAACGGTACAGAAGTTGATCAATACCAATACCCATACCCGTCACATGTGTCTGCCCCCAACTTTGTGACAGTACAGCTGACTGGTAGAGACACGTATGCTGAGTGGAGAGAACAGATGAGATGCCTTTTATTGGGTCATGATATGGTTGGTTTCGTCTTAGAAGGACCCAACCATAACAGTAGGTGGTGGAGAAGATCAGATGAACTGGTAAAAGGTTGGATTTGTGCTACTCTTTCGCCACAAATACTGAAATGGGTGACCAAGCCACCGGTGTTGCACAGGGTACGTAATTTCCCACCATAGATCCTTTCACTACCATTATTCACCATCGCTCAGCAATTAATTACTTTTAAATCATGTTTTAGGCGATGTACAAGCATGTGCAAGTCACTGCATCAAGCCTATGGTTTAAACTCCTTGATGCTTATGGTCCTCTTGATTTACACAACAAAGCAGGTGCGCGCTCCGGCCATCTCCTTCCTGTGGACTCGTTAATTATTCCACAAACACCTTTAGTTTATTTGTCTCATCATATCATCATCAGCTCTCATTAGTTATATCACTCTCTAATTAGGATGCTATAGGAGTATTACTCTAATGCCATATATTATACTACTCCAACCTGATTTAGTCATGAGTCTCTCCTCTCATTTACCTCAACCTTACCAACTAGACTAACCATCGTTGACTTAGCACACACACTATCTAAGTGGTATCAAAACTTTTAAATCCTAACTCCATTGATCAATTCAACTTGTTAAATTTAAATCAACACCTAATTCTAGCCTTGTAGAAGTTTAAAGAGCAAGGTCGATCGAGGGGATATTTTCCCATATAAAACATAATTCGAGTCAAACATAATTTGGGTCAAATGTATTTGGGTTGACCCAAGTAGGTTCTTAGAAAGCGTGGTGTTTGTAGTCTATAAATATAAGTGTACCATAGAACTTATTTTGTACCCCTTCACTTTTACTACTGATAGTTCCTTCATCTTAAGCTTCATCTTCATCTTCTTTTCTTCTATTCTACATACAGATAAACATGTAGGAATGTGATGAGTTTCTTGCGCTAGGCCCCATCCAGATTATCTCGGGCTCGAATCAAACATGTCTAATGAACAAAACTCACGATACACAAACTCACACTTTGTATATAATGAATTTTGTTAGTTTTACAATACATATACACTTTTATTTATAGACAAATGCCTACAATTTGACCACAAAACTTAAATACAATTTGAATACCAAACCAGTTTTAACTGAAAACCCAACCGATTTTAATTGAAAAAAGTCACAGTGGTTTAAATCGACAGAAGTCAAACTGGTATTAACCGAACATCGGAATCAGTTTTAACTGAATAAGCCGAGTCAGATCTAACTAAAACAGCCGACTGAATTTAACTAAAAAAGTCAAACCGGTTTTAACCATAAAATCCGAACCAGGCTTAGTCGGAAAAACCTAACCGTATATAGTCAGAAAAAGTTGAGCCTGTTTTAGCTGAAAAAAGCCGAACTAAGGTGCAACTTGAAAGAGACAACTCATCATAATCCATTAATCAAATAGAAAGGTCTTCACAACTTGGGATAAAGGCAGTTGTGGGATAAAGGCAGATGTGGAATCTATCTTTTTGGTAATGAAGTAGATTTGAAATTTGAAACCCTATTCGAGAGAGTGGAGTGAGCGGGAGTACGCGTACTGAGCGGGAGCGAGTCTAAGTATCATGGCTAGACAGATAGATGGATGGGAGTATAGATTTGAAAAGGGAGTCTTAATTTTAAGACTTTAAGATTGTATGCATTAAGACTCTTGTACCTATGTTTTTTTTGTTTGTAAATACCTAAAGTACCCCTGTTAAATGCTTATAGTAGGAGTATAGATTATAGATGATTTAGATTTGGGTTTAGATGGGAAGTACTACGGTACAACACTCCATTATTACTTGGGTTTGATTAATGGATAGAGATTCTTTAAAGTATTTAGAATAACTTCAACCCCTAGATTAAAATTAAAAGTCAAGATTAATATATCAAAGTTGAATCTTAATATTTGATTTTAATCTAAAGGTTAGGATGATCCGACTATACATATTAAGTTGGTTTCAAGTTTAGAAAGATTCTTATGTTTAATTATTACACACTTGTATGTTGTAGCTTATTACGAACGGGATCGAGAAGAAAAAATTAGAGGAGAAGAAAGGAAGTGGTTGTTAAATATAGCTGAAGATAAGCCGCTGGTAGATGTATTCCCTTCTGTACCTCTAAAAAGAGAAGACCAACGACAAGTTGAGGCTGCAAAAGACGAATTGCATAAAGCTATTCTAAAAGAAGACTTTGAGACCGTTAAGCGCATCTGTGATAACAAAGTTGTTTCATGGGGTCGCTATCTCACCATCAATAATTATAGTGCATTCCATGTGGCAGCGACTACCAGCAACAATAAGGATTTTTTAGAAAAGATGTATAACTTGCCAAAAGATAGCTCCGATCTAGATATGCCAAGTCCAGACGGAAACCCACTATTTGTTGCTGCTGATGTTGGCAACACTGAAGCTGCTAAGATACTGTTTGGAAGATATCCACGCATGTTGAAAATACTTGATGGAAATGGACAGGGGCCAGTTACCAGAGCTCTTTCTAATATGCATACTGAGACATATGACTATTTGTGGGATTGCCAGGTCAGAACTAACCGCACTGATCATGTATTTTGGCATGGTACTGAGATTCTGGTTAATATGATTTCTTCTAAAGAGTACGGTAATTAACTACATTAACATTACTTACTTGGATAATCATCTACAATCTATAGCCTAGTTACATTTGTCAATTCATGCGGTATAGGTTCAGCGCTGGATATGTTTCGTAAACACACTCATCAATTTCTGCCAACCGCTGACAGTTTGCTCACAGCTATAGCTCAAAACTTCCCACCTAACCTCAACTTCTTGGATAGAACACTATACAGAGGTATGTTTTTCATTCAGCTTATCACCACCTCGATTTCGAACCGATGAGAAAAAGAATTACAGTTTGCTTTGCTTGTTGTAGTACTGAAGGATTGGTGGCAAGCGGCAAAAAGAAAACAAAAGGATTACGATGATTGTAAACAACTATTAGCTACAATCTGTTCCACAATAAATGAAGCAATAGCTTTCAACCATCACTATTACTATTACAAAGATGCGATTCTTGAAGCCGCAAGACAAAATGAAAACGATGTTGTAAGTATAATTGTGGCGGAATTCCCGAATGCAATCTTTAGTAGAAATGAAGACGGCCATAACATTATCCAGTATGCGGTGATAAACCGTTCAGAAAAGGTTTGCAGCCTTGTGCATCAGATGAGGCAACATAAAAATGTTTATAAAATAATCAAAGACCAATTTGGGAACAACCTCTTGCATCTGGCTGCAAAATTAGCACCTACCCACAAACTGAGTCCTATATCAGGTGCTGCTCTGCAAATACAATACGAACTACAATGGTTCAAGGTACGTAGCGTTCTAAATTTCATGTATCTTAGCTTAGTAAACATTTATATATCATATATATATAACCTTGTAGGAAGTCAAGAAATTTGTATACCCAGCATGCACCAAAGAGAAAAATTGGTATGGAGACACACCTGAAATGGTATTTACCAAAGAGCATAAGGAGTTGGTGACCGAGGGAGAGAGATGGATGAAGGAGACTGCAAACTCATTCACGATTACAGCTGCATTAATTGTCACCATTGTCTTTGCTGCAGCTATTACAGTACCAGGTGGAAACGATCAAGAAAAGGGGATACCAGTGTTTACTAACAAAACTGCCTTGAAAATATTTGCAATATCGGATGCCATATCACTGTTTACTTCTGTTACATCCCTGTTAATGTTTTTGTCAATCCTCACTGCACGTTTTTCTGAGCAAGACTTCCTCTACATTTTGCCAACAAAGTTGATAATTGGTCTTGCCACCTTGTTCATCTCAACAACAGCCATGCTCGTAGCATTTGGTGCAGCCTTATTCCTTATGTTTGGCCGTGACAACTCCCTAACTCTTATTCCTATAGCCATTTTGACGGTCCCACCTGTTCTTTCTTTTCTGTTTTTGCAGTTTCCACTCGTAATTGATCTGATTAGGGCCACTTATTGTCGCAATTTATTTGGTACGAAAACTGATGGCTTCATCTATTAAATGTAATGTTTTCAGATGTAATAATTCTTGTACTTGAATCTCTGTTGTTGTGTAAAATAACACTTTGATTAGTAAAGCTATAATACATGTTGAAATAGAAATTATATGTTAAGTAGTTATTTTAAAACAAATATGATAACAAAAACTTGAATGTAAAATTCAAGGACCTGATGCAATTTAGACTAAAATATATGTTTAATTAGATGACCCGAATAATAAACGTCTTACATTTAATATCCGGGATTTGAAATTTCATTACATATAATAAACATTCGAGTAATTAATTACACAACATAAACATTTGTTTATAATTCATTACATTTCCAGGTACTTATCCCTTTTATATATTATATTATATATGTAAAGGTTTTAGGTAAAATAAAACAACTATTAGAGTAAAACAAATAAACAATATATGTAAAAGTATAATATTATAATGTCTATCATTTTGTTAATGTTACAATGTCTCAATTATATATATAAAAAATTTGCTTTATATAGTTGGATTCCTTCTAGTTGGGGGCACTTTTTTTCTCGGCTCGAACTGAGCACTTGATTTCTCAGGGCCGCCACTGCATGTATGGGTATGCATTTAAAATAAAAAGTTTGAACTTCAAAAAGTTCATAAAAGTTCAAAAGTAAAAGGTTGTACTAGGGTTAAAAAAAACCACAGCTCATAGTTTCAGTCTCCAGCTAAAAACTACTAGCTACAGCCGTAGCTCAAAGCTTTTTTGTGCCAAACATACTGTTAGGTATCTACTTGTTTTTAAAAACTTTTTAGTATTTTTATCTTTCTTTTTACTGTAAATGTTAGTTCTTTTAAAAGAACAAACTTTTACAATTAATTACACTCAAGTTACAAGAATGTTTTGAGCGTTAGTTCTTTTAAAAGAACAAACTTTTACAATTAATTACACTCAAGTTACAAGAATGTTTTGAGCGCAACTTTGATCTTTAGAAAAAAGACAACTCTAATAACCTATTCTTATGAATGTGAGGGGTAAGATTTGAATCCAAATGAAATACCCACGTGGTCAACATTTTACTAAAAGACCATCAACCACATTGGTTGTAAATGTTAGTTATTACTCTGCAATAGTTAGATTTTCCCCAAAGTTTTTATCTAGATGTCAATGTTCGGATTTATACTCGGAATTTATAGAATTGCAAAATCTCCCACCTTCCTCTTGAACTACTAAACCAAATATACTGTACCATTTAATATCTATATATTGTGCATCCGGGTGATTAACTAGAACAGGAGTTTACGTGTAGGAGCTCATGAAGAGCGAACCACGTTCTCCATGAATCTCAAGATATTTGATACATTCTGACTGTGGTTGATATACATGAAGTGCGGCAGATTCTTGATGATCATGTCTTCATTTTGATTATAGATTCGTCATTCTTCCTAAATTAATCCTAGTATTGATATACTGTACATACTTTTCATCATCCTTTTGGGATGATCTATAGATAGAATGGATTATAGCAGATGCCAGTGAACAATAATGTAGGCTTGCGATAGAACTTTTTAATTGTGGGACCTTGGGTTATTGTAATGGTTTATCTATATGGGTCATACTCAAACAACCAAAGAATGTTTTTGACATGAAATTGCCCGGCTAACTGCTTTCACATAGGAATCCACAATAAAATCATATTTAGAGGAAAACCAAGAGTTACCATATTTATTAAAATGGATTGCTTGAAATATAGCAGGCACTAATATGATGTCTGCCCACTCGGCTCAAAGGTACCCAATAATGAACCCGCTACTTAACAGGTAATAAAACTGACGTGTGATAATGGTAGGAACGGGCCAAAGTAACAATAATGTTCTGTTCTGATATAAATAAACGGCATTTATTATGCTTGAATCAAAAGGTGAAAACTCTAATGCCCTTGTTTTTATTTGTTTTCTCTGCCATAAATACTTCTTTTGTATTGGATAACTCCTCTACAGAAACTGATTGAATCTCAAATAACAATCACTGGACTCGGTAACAGAAACTGATTGAATCTATATTATATCCATCATATACACTTCTAAATGCCTAGCTGTTTCCAAAGGCACATCAACAGCAATGGATTTTCCTAGTGACGGATTCCAAATCACAGCTGTTTCCTTATAACAACTACCCCGTACGGAAATACCAGAAAGACATATCAACCCTTGAGACGTACCAACGACTTTTTCTCTTTGAAATCGTTGAAACGGCACAGGAACATTACAAACTGTGTCAAATTCGTCATTGTCAACAATGGAAATATATTTCAATTCAGTCTTATACTTGTTCTTTCGATAATTATTCTTGGCAACTTCATACCTTACAAGGATCCGATGATGCTGGTGAAAGTTGGTGTAATCTGCAATAAAGAGGCGGCTGTCGATTACTGATTTCCAAGCTTTCGAAACCGCTCTGAATACGGCCAGCGATTTCACAGGAAGCCTTTTCATGATCTCTACTTGCATCTCAAAAGGAATGTTGTCTGCCGGCCATCCCTCTTTTCCTGATTTTGATCTCCATGTTGGTGTATAATCAGTTTTTAGGGTTTTGATTTCGATTGGGATTTTGGGGATTCTGAAAGGATTTTGGAATCGAAAGTTAAATTTAAATTATTATTATTATATTTAAAGAAGTACAGTTTTGGTGTTTGGGCCGTGCAGGTCATATGAGAAAGAAGAGTTTTAATGGCCCACTTGAACCGCTTTGCGAAATGCCGAATTGTAGGCTTGTTGCTATGGCGGTATGGCCTATGGCTGCCTATAATGTAAAGGATTGTAAACGCACATAAGTACATAACGAATAAATTTTTTTACCAAATACATTGCGTTAATATACTGTAAAAAATTTAGATTTTTCTTGATTAAAAAAAATTAAATAAGTGGAAACTTATCTTTGTAGAAAATAACATGGAAAACATATAGATATATCATTGTGACTTTATATAATTATATTACTGACTTATTATGACTTTATATAACTATATTTAATTTATTTTCAGTTCTTGATTGATAAAAAAAATATAATATTTGCCCATACAACAATGAAATCCAGCCCACACCACCGCTTTGGATACTCGCCTTAACGGTCAGCTAAGCTATAGGTCTATAGTAAATAGTCATGGGTTTGACGATTGTCAAGGTCTCCATGTACTTGGAGGTGCAAGAAGCGGTTAACCAATTTCGGTTAACTTATACCGGTTAATAACCGGTTTTTAGGTTTTAAAACGATTTGATTATCTTACGTTCATTTGACAATAAAAGTTTAAAATATGGTTATAATTTGGATATCGATAACTTAGATTTATTTCAAAAACTTGGAAATTTTAATACATACTCAACATATTTTGAGGGGAAAAAACTATAAAAAGGTACTTATTTATACAAATTTTCTAAGTTTTCTAAATGCATGTATTGCTTATAGAGTTATTTTATATTATATGTATACGGAGTGGTATAGATGGGTATCCAAGCTAAGAAATACCGGGAGAGGGTCCCTTCCTTCAATCCCTCTTATTTCACTGTTGCTATAGCCGAAAGTAGTTTTTCCATACTAAAACTTGTAGAAAAAAAGTATTTGCTGTTTACAATGCTACAAGGAATTAAATGAGTTAACTATCTTAATTTGTTAGCTAAAAATAAATTATCGTTTGAATTAAAGTATGAAATTTTGATTACAAAGTTTGTTTCTAAAACAGCTAGACAATAAATTAACTATATTATGGTCACGTATGTCTGCATTTACGTGAACGTACTCCAGTTCTAAAATGAACATTTGTTACGGTTTTCTGATGACCCAAATCAAACAGAAGTTTAAAGTTCATAAATTGATCTGTTACTATAGAAGCTTTTGCCATTCTTTTCCTTTTATTCATATGAATAGCATATTGTACATAGGCGTTTCTAGTATAAAACCACCTCTCCCTCACTCCCTACTGCTGTTACCAATATAAAATAGCAGTTGCCAATTGCCATGCCATACAACTATCCAAGCCAATTTCGATAACGGAAAAGAAAAAAGAGATCAGCCCCTACTATACTATGGTAATTATAAGATAGAAATCGTTAACAGGATAGCATAATGGCAGACTAAAAATTTCTGGTCAAATGGAAGCAAAAAGTGATTGCAATCGGGTGCAGTAACAGAAAAATAAGAAGTGTAATGTGTATACAAACAAAAAAAAACACCCTTTGGGTTTTATTGGAGTTCCATTAATCTTCACTGTCAACATAAGTTTGCCTTTCCACTTGTAAATGCATGATTCTACTAAACTTGCAACAAGCATACAACAGTAAAAACAGAGCTACAGGATATGGATTCATTTATATTCACACTCATAAAACTTAAAAGTTATACTAGGAAAATCAAATCAAACAACGACAGGGCCAGAATGTACTTGACTTTCAAAAAATTCTGCCTAAATTTATTCATAGATGAGGTTCATCATTTGTAATTTTGAAATCATATATTGATCACACATATATATTCATCACAACCATATGAAGATCATACCTTTCTAAGGACTTGAACTAATTCACAAGGCTTTTATAACTGCAATTGAATCTTTACAATTTGCTCATCCAACTAAACAGCAAAGTATACTTATAATTTTTTAAAAGAAAAGGACATGAACATTAGGCGATTATCCTGTTATGTGAGGTTGGCCCTCTGCGCATGAGATATCTGATCATCTACCGATTTGTATTGCTAAAACAGAGCTACAAGATATTGATTCATTTTCATTAACACTCATAAAAGTAAAAACCTATACTAGGAAAATCAAATCGAACAACAACATGGCCAGAATGTACTTGACCTTTATAAAGTTTTTCCTCATAATTTTCATAATGAGGTTCATAATTCATAATTTTGAAATCAAATATTGATAAATCACAGATATATACATCACAACCATATGATGATTATACCTAAGGACTTCAACTAATTCATAAGGCTATTATAACTGCAATTGAATCTTTACAAATTGCTTATCCAACTGATCCAGCAGAAGTAAAGTTTCGGTGTAGGAACAACAAAAGAACGAATTATGTTCACCATTAATTCCAAGATTCTTGGTGTTTCCTGTGCATGGTTCATAAAGTTCAAGTGATCCTACCCATTCTTTACCTATCTTTGTTTCCAAAATAGGTTGGTCATTCTTCCTAAATCCTAGAACCTCAATAAATGATGATGGTGTTTTGATGGTAAATAGCTTTGTGAACAATTTTGAAGCACCATCCTCCACCATCAGTCCATCATCTACACGTGACAAATTGGTTTATCGGCATCATAATCGTAATCAAGTAGAGCAAGAGAATCCTTTGTCATAGAGATGGAGAAATCTCCACAAAACTGGTGTGCTACACAATGAGGGAGGTTTATTTCTGTAAAGTCTTCAGTCACCATATCAAATGCAGCAAGTAGATTAATACCCGTCTGGCGCTCATAAGCTTTCCAATAAATGCGCCGATCATGTGTAGCTACTGGTGACAAGTTTGCAAAATCAATCAACTTAGACGGCAGGTTACCACGCGGAACTCTCCAAACCCGTGAGCTTAACGTAAACAATATAACCGGGTAAGGCTGTCCAACTCTATCGATCCTTACAATCATAGGGTCACCATTATCAGGACGAACCCCAAAACCAAAAACAGATACACCTGTCTCATGTTCAAAAGCCACATCAACAGCAATGGATTTTCCAAGTGACGGATTCCAAATCAAAGCTCTTTCCTTATGACAACAACCCCCTACGGAAATACCAGAAAGGCATATCAACCCCTGAGACATACCAACGAGTTTTTCGCTATGATATCGTTGAAACAGCACAGGAACATTACAAATTGTGTCAAATTCGTCATTGTCAACAATGGAAATATACTTCAATTCAGTCTTATAATAAGGGAGAAACTTGACGACCTTATAAGATGTCGATGATGTCTGCGCAGGTTGGTGTGATCGGTGATAAAGAGAGGGCTGTCGATCATTAATTTCCATGCTTTCGAAACCGATCTGAATACGGCGAGTGACTTAACAGGAAGCCATCTCATGATCTCTACTTGCATCTCAAAAGGAATGTTGCCTGAGATCCTTCTCTTTCTGATTTTAATTTCCATGTTGGTGGATAATCAGTTTTTAGGGTTTTGATTTTGAGGATTCTGAGATGAAATTGGATTCGAAAGTTATACAGTATTTACATTACATTTAAAGAAGTAAACTTTCTGTGTTTGGGCCGTGCAGGTCCATATGAATAGGAAGAGTTTTAGCTATATGGAGTAAGGCGCTTTTTTTCAATTTTTTGGCTTGAAAACCCCCGGGAAGCCCCGTACATTCCCCCACGGGGCGTCTTGGAGAGAGAGAGATGACGTGAAGAAATGGACGCCTCTTTCTTCTTTACTTTTTATGGACCCCACCTCTGAAACGAGTAAAAGCTGCAAGCACATTTCAGTTGGAATTGAAATCATCACGGATCCCGCCACTAAACTTGTAAGAACTAATTGTCTAGGCCACTCATATGTGGACATTTGGTATGTCCATGTAACTTTATCATTTTTTGTTCTTGTTTTGAGCGACTGGGGTGGACCCCAACTGTCACTTTTCCAACTTTTTCCCCTTTTTAATTATTTTATTTAGCTAGTAGTATATTGTTAAGTCTGAGATTCGCTGAAGAAGACTTGCTCGCTGACGTATGTCGTCAGCAAGTCTTGGTAAGTCATCAGCAGGTGAAATAACGTCTTCAGCAAGTTGTATACTCCAACATGTTGGTCATGGCGGGAAGAATTCAAATCAAATGAAGACAAAAAGTCACATGGTGGTTAACCAACTGTAATATGCCTTGAATGGCAAAGATACATGTTGGGACCAAAGCAAGAGTTCTCTCTCTCATACCCGATTTGGTATAGAAGACAAGGGCACATGATTCAAGTACCATGAGCCAATTGAATGTCGACAACCACCATTTAGTCACAATCAAAGAAGGTTGTGTTGCCCCAAGTCTTCCTCTATATAAAGCAACACAGCCACATTGTATCAAGTGTGTTAGTCACCTTGAAAGTATGTGTCACTTATAATTGTTTAAGTTTTTAGTGTGTCTAGGCTTAGCAATTACCATTGTTCTTTTGTATTCTTGTAAGTCAAGTGTGTAAGATCAACCATGTATTCATCGTTTAACCAATGATACATATGATTATCCTTGCATTGATATACTACAATTGAACTTGATATTGTTCTTGTTATTTACTTGCTTATTTACTTTCTTGTCTAATTTAAATATAACATAAGTTGTGCATTCTTGGACCATCATATATGAATAATTAAATTGTAGGTCCCTATCAGAAGCCTTAAAAAAAAGCCTTGCTCCCACAAAAAGTAAAGAAACGCCCTTTGCTGATTGTACTGCCACATGTCGCGAGATGCCCCTATGAGAAGCCTTAAAAGAAAGCCTTGCTCCGGTTAGTCTTAATGGCCCACTCTAACCCCTTTGCAAATTGTAGCTATTGGCTTATTGGCTGCTTGTAATGTAAAATTGTAAACGCACATAACGAATAAAAATTCAAAAAAAGGTGAACAGTGGAACCCTCTAGACGCATATATGATATACTCATATAAAACTCATGTCCATTAAGTTAGTAAGTCACCTTCCTCATACATGGATCACTAAATATAGTTTTCTAATTGCATTTAACAAGTTTTGAACTTATGATCTGGTCCATGTGGTCACATAACGACGATATTGGTATCTTTTCTTAATCCATTAAATTTATAAGATCTATAATGATTATTAGTTTATTAATAACTATCTTTGTAGAAAACGACATGAAAAACATATTAACATCATATTTGTTTTCTATCATTCTCCATGAAAACAATTATAGATGGTAAAATTTATCGGATAACCTCAAAAATTAAAGAATGTATGCATATTTTTGGGGTCTTACTATAGCCTATAGGAGTACCCAAATTCGACATAAACACTCACCATATGGTGGGTATTAAACACCCATCATATGAGAAGTATACATTGACATGTCCCATATATTATTTTGACTTTTCTGGATGTTTATGTCGAATTGATGAATGTATATTTTATCCCTAATTAATTGGTTATAATGATAGTTAAATTAAATACAAACTACATTGTAGGAATATAATGACATCGATTAATGGAACGTAAATTGATACATCAATTTAGTGCAAATGTATTCACAATGGATAAATTACCAAGGATTTTGTACATGGAGTTGCTGTAAATTCACATTCATGACTGACTCGATAATTTTGTACGGCGAGTTAATTTTTTGACTGGGGTACTGCTTGAACTTGTTCTCCAAAGATATCACTTTGGAGATCAACTTGCTCAGTTTCAACAGCTACGTTATGAGGTTCGTTGTAGTTGTCCAAATTCTTTATTGTCTTTAGCTGTTCCATGGCCACTTGTTCCATGCTAGAAAGATCTTACTTGAATTCTTTCCTTTGCTGTTTTTTCCATGCTACGAGATTTATTTCCTGTCAAAAGATCTGCAAGTACCAGTCAGAAGCTATACACATCACTTCTATTCGGGATCCAAAATATGCTATCTTTGCATTTAAACATTGATCCAACAAATTAAAATGTTAGCAGACTTCACATCTACATGTATATATGACGGATATTCTAGTATCATATGCTATACTTAAACGACTATCCCAAGACAATCTCCTTCCTACACTTCCTATATTATGAATATGCTTGTAAAGCTTGCTAGGAAGGTATTCATAAGCTGATACCGGGGCCTCAGTTTCCAAACGACATCCCAAAACCTGCACAATGTTTTGGTGATTAATTTGGCTGAAAATCACACAGATTCATTAATTAATAACTGCTGCAATTGCCCGGAGTCAAATATCCGGGACTTCTTAATTAGTACATGATTACCGCCTGGCAGGCATATACTAAGGTCATTAGAAATAGGCTTCCCTTGACTCTCGAGGTCATTAGAAAAAGGCTTCCCTTGACTCTTGACACATACATTAATTAATCCTCTTATCATTAGTAACAGTAGTTGCTACAAGACTTGTGCAAACTGTTTCAAAATGGGAATATTTTTAACAGATGAATTGACATACAAATCAGATCCACCCCTCCCTGCTGCTGTCACCAATATTCAATAACTGTTGCTAATTATGATAACGGAAAACTAAAAACAAATCGATCAGCCCCTACAACTGTTGTAATGGAAATATAAGATAGAAATACTCGTAACTAGCAAGAGAGCATAATGATTGTCGTTGTGCAATCAGGTGCAGTAACCAAAAACTTAAGAAGTGTGATGTCGACACGAACAAAAAAGACACAATCTTTCGGCCGGCTTTTGGAGTTCCAATAATCTTCAGTGTAAACAAGGCCACAAGGCATAAAATAGCAAAACATGGCTATGTTTTTTTAAAAGAAAAAAAGCTGATGCACCTATACCATTAATCAATTTTAACATACACACCAAATTAAAGGAAATCGATGTGAATCAATGTACAGGGCTGCTAAGATGCAGCAAAAGCTGTGAATCATTGTACATTGATAGGTTTCCATATAATACGCTATATGTTGAAAGAAAAAAATAAAAGGAAAAGAATAACACAAATGACCAAAACGTACTTGACTTTCAAGAATGGTGCATGAAAATATTTATTAATGGAGTTTCTCACGAAATCATATATACATCTCACAGATATATGTCACAACCACATGATGAATAGACCTTTCTAATGACTTGGACTAATTCATGATGACTGATTTAGCAATTGGATCGTTACAACTTGCTCATCCACCTGATCTAGCAAAAGTAAAGTTTCCGTGTAGGAACTTAAAAAGTATGAACCTTCTTCAAGGTTAATCCCCGTTTTCTTGATGGTCCCTGTGCGTGGTTCATAAAGTTCAAGTGATGCTGGATGCCGGTAACCAGCTGTTTGCATAATAGGTTGGTCATTCTTCCTAAATCCTAGAACCTCTGTAGATAATGACGGTAATGATGGTATGTTGATGGTGAATAGCTTTGTGAACGATTTTGAAGCACCATTGTCCACCATCATCCATACGTCACAACCTTGTTTCTTGACGTCATCATACCATTCAAGTAGCGCAAGAGACCCTCTTATCATAGAGATGGAAAAATCTTCATTAGAAGACCGGTGTGCTACACAATGAGGGAGGTTTATTTCAGTAAAGGTTTCACACACCATATCGAACGCAACAACTAAATAAATACTAACCTCACAAGCTTCCCAATAAATACACCGATCCGTAGCAACTGGAGTGCCGTGTGAAAAAACAATCGACTTAGGAGGCAATCTACCACGTGGAGTTCTCCAATCCCGTGAGCTTAACACAAACAGCATAACCTCATAACAATGTTCAACATAATCAATCGTTACAATCATAGGGTCAAGATTATCAGGGCGAACCCCAAAACCTAAAACGGTTGAATCTGAATCACCTACAACAGGCACATCTATAGCAATGGATTTTCCAAGTGACGGATTCCAGATCACAGCTGTTTTTTTAATACAATCATCCACTCGATAATCACCGAATAAGCATAACAACCCTTGAGACGTACCAACAAGTTGTACTACCGACCCGGGAACATTAGCAATAACAATTTGAAATTCATGTCGGGAGAGAGTGTCATTGTCAACTATGGAAACATATTGGTAGTAGTATCCAAACTTGTAATCAATCATGTACCTTATAAGAAGCCGATGTTGCTGGTGAAAGTTGGTGTAATCGGCAACAAAGAGACGGCTGTCGATTACTGATTTCCAAGCTTTCGAAACCGATCTGAACACGGCCAGCGCTTTAACAGGAAGTCTTTTCATGATCTCTACTTGCATGTCAAAAGGAATGTTGTCTGACATCCCTGTTTTTCTGATTTTGATTTCCATATTAGTGTATAATCAGTTTTTAGGGTTTTGATTTCGATTGGGATTTGGGGATACTGAGAGGAAATTTTGGTATCGAAAGTTATATTTATTACGTAAGTGTTTTAATGGCACCACTCCAGCCCCTTTTGCAAATTGTAGCTACGACTGTTTACTTTGCACCCTTAACCTTCCTATTTAAACCTTATCCTTCCCTTTTATAAGTCATTTAATTTTTCGACCTTTTTAATTATTAATATAAAAAAACTCCCAAAAGTTATTATTATTATTATTATTTATTATCTATATATATACAACCTTAAAAAAAAACCTCACATATATTCTAAACAAAAAAAACCCACATACAACAACCAAAAGAAAAAAGTTATGATCAACGTCAAAAGCTTTTTTCTTTTTACATGCTTTGCTCATAATAATTATTTATATACTTTGCTTATAATTAATCATTATTATTATTGCTTAACATTGAATTCTTATGTTATAGTTATTATTATTATTTCTTTTAAATTAGTATTTTGTCCATTATAGGTCCGTTAACCATCATCTACGACTCCATGTTGTGCATATGTGGAATATTTCAGAGTGGAAGGACCCGAAGAAAATTAAAACGTTCGAGATGGTATTTGTTGCTGAATTGATATGTACTTTTCAAATTATATAATTTTCTTTAGTTTTAGTATATGTAATCTAAAATTGTTGTTTGTGTTTGTCTTATGTTTATGTATAACAAACTAAAATTTTTTTATTTAACTAAAGTTAGAAAAAAAAAGGGTTAACTAGATTCAATATTTATATGGAGTTAACGTTAACGTTCATATGTTTCCTTCTTTAGTTTTCGTAATCTTATAAAAATTCTTTATTGTTATTATTATTATTATTATTATTATTTTTATTATTATTATTATTTTTATTATTAGAAATTATAAGGATTTACAATAAAAATTAGGCATAACTGCAGAAAATAGAAAGCACCTTTAGACCAATTCAAGATATTAGGAGTGATCTTTAAAAGTTTTTGATTTTAGCAATGACCTTTAATTTATTGGCGTAAATAGCAACATTTGACACGTGTCTCTGATGACGTGAAAAAATTTTAATGACGTGGCAACTTTTTACTGACATGGATTTTATTATTTATCTATTATTCTTATTTAAGCTGCCCAGTCGGTTCCCCCAAAATAAAAACCCCTAAATCGTAACAATGACATAGGTTTATAGAATTCATAAAACCGAAAATCGATACTATATCTCTATGGGGCCGAATGAAACGGGTCAAATAGTGTATTTTAATGTACAAAATCTCTTAATCATTATTATATTTAAATAAAAAAAAAATATAACCATCAGAACCCTCAATTGCTTCCCTATCGCCCATAATCAATTTTGGGTTTTCTGAACTCTGTAAACCCTAAATGTGTATCACTGTTACGATGTGGGAGTTTTTTATTTTGGGGAAAACTGACCTGGCAACGAAAATAAGAATAATAGATAAATAAGAAAATACACATCAGTAAAAGTTTGTCATGTCATCAAAATTTTCCACATCATCAAAGACACATGTCAAATGTTGCTATTTACGCCAATAAATGAAAGGTCATTGCTAATAACTAAAACTTTTAAAGGTCACTGCTAATATCGTGAATTGGTCTAAATGTGCTTTCTATTTTCTGCAGTTATCCCTAAAAATTAGTAGGAACTCGAGATACTATGCGGACCCACTCCTCTAGCTATAGCAAAATTAATCCTATTAAATATATGAGCAGCAGCACGTGCTCCAATATCTTGTGCAGCGGAGAACATCCTGATTCGTTTGAGTAGGGCCACTGCATCTTTCTCAAGTTCTCCAGAGGAAGATAACGAAAAGGGGATAAATCCATCGAATATCTGCACACTTAGCCTTATTCTTATTCTTATTCCGTTTACGTTGTGTTGCCTCAACCACTGCACGACCAAGGTTATTTAATCAAAAAAAGCTTTAGAAAAGCTACCATTAAAGTATATGACTTTTTATAAAGATTGAAGTTAATGGATTTATGAGGTGAAAAAAAAAAGTTTTAAAAGTTTTTTATCATTGAAGATGTTCTAATAGTCAGTGAATCAAGCTACAATCAGTGCTAACAGTCTAACACAGAGCAAGATCCCAAAGCCCAAAATCCACTATATAAAATAAAGCCCAAAATCCACTACATAAAACAAAGCCGCAAACCGCCACTGTACCACCTTCTCCAGCCGCCGTTGTTCAATTAAAATATGGAGAAGGGCCTATTTCAAATATGGATGGCAATCGTTTATTATCTCAGCCTCAAATTGAGGAATTGGATTGAATTTTGGCCGAAAATGGGGCGAAAAACCCTTATCTTGCAACAACCACCGTACAGCCACCATCGGCTACCTTTGGATCGCCTGCCAGCCACCAGCGGGGTCCACGGGATTCGTCTGAGGTTCTGGACCCACCTGTTCGAAACCAGGTTCCATCAAGTGAAGGCAAGATTGACAAACATTTTGGTGTTCCACTCGAAGACGACATTCCTTGTGATAATATGGATGCATCTTTTGCATTGACCACTACTGAAAAGGTGGCTGATTCGTACAAATTTAGAGATAAATTGTATGTTTATAACTTAAAGGTATCGAATATGTAATATTTTGGTAATGTATTAAGAATATCAAAATCTAAACACGTCACATATATATAATTGTATAATATTAAGTATTATATAAAAACACTTTGACTCTTACTTGTCGAGTCAGGAGACAAAATTTTGGTTTTCGAGTCTAGTTAAAAGTTATTAATTGAAAACCATAATTACTTTGACAATATATCACCCTTCGGAACATTAATTGCAAGGAGTACCTAATCTATATTGTCTCACTTGGGTGTCCCATAACCTCTTCCCAATATTATCCTAATGTAACAACCCTCAAAAATATCCTTATTTATTTGCTTAAAAATATAACTAAATCAATGAATGTGCAATATGCCAATTTTTAGCTTAGTTAGTTAATAGTTTGACAACTTTTGCTAGATTACTTTATTTGGTATTAAATCTTGCAAAATAAACTTGATAATAAACTTAACAAATAAGACCTTTAAGATTAATGACCTTTTAACATAACTAGGACACTACTACTTAATTGACCTACTTAGTTTAATTAAAAATGGGTTAGTTTTAACATCAAAATTTTTATACCTACAACTTATGTTTTATGTCAAAAGAAAAAGTTATGGCTTTTGAATAAAAATGAGATATTTATGTATAAAGTCAACATCATCAACTAGATATGTCTAGAAGAAAATGACTAACCTACTTGGTATATGATGAGTAAGAATCAAAAGAGAGTTACACATATTTCAGATGAATTCATGACTAATGTTACCTACAAAAAAAAAAATTAAAAAAATATAGGGTGCTTACTCACGAAACCTAGAAGAAATAGAGTGCTCATTCACCTGCTCAAAAGAAGTGTATAAATAGGGAACTTTTGGGATTCATTTCTTGCACACAAAAATTATAAACGAGCTTTTCAAACACTTAAATCCCCTCGGCACTTTCACATAATAATAAACGGGTTTCAAGGAAAGAATGACAACATAAGGGTCGTTAGTTTGTTCGAGTTCGTTTCGAGTAAATTCTAAGATCTTTTCTAAATTATATCGGATTTGTTCGAGAGCTACGATAAGATAAATTACGAGTCTAGTCGTAAGTCCGTAATCATCCGTTAGAGGACACTTTCGTTGAGGCCAAACTTGTCTTGCTTATAACTATACTCTTGCTACTAAGGTGAGTCTCGTAGCCCCTCTTTTAAAATATTTTATATTTTGGGGTGAGAATACACTGCTCAATTTTATGGACACAAGTACTTTTAATAGTTTGTGTATAGCTATGTATACAATCACTCATGAAAGCCCCTTGTTAACTTGAGCCGTGAAACAAACGCGTGAATATTATGGATAGTACTATCGGGGTTGACACCCCTGTCCGGGCTAGTCATGCTAGTTAGGTTAAACGGACATGTAATATTTGAAACTACAGTGTTGGAGTGAAACACAAACTAAAGGGGTAGCTATGGTTAAGGCATCGACATTCAAGGCATAACATACGAAACTATTGGTCTTTTTATATCATGTGATATTATACAAAAAAATGAAATCTTGTGATCCATGTGAACATTTATGGTAAAAACCTACGAGCTCACCAACATTTTTGTTGACGTATTTTAGTGTGTATTCTCAGGGAAACTAAGGTAGATCAATGGAGATACTCTAAGATTGACATATGCATTCACTAAAGAACGAAGGTTTTGAAGCGCATTTTCATTAAACTAATCATGTTGTAAAATCTCTAGAATAAATTTTGTACACTTCATGTAAGATCCTGGTTTTTATATCAATAATATTTCAAAACGTCTCATTTAGAGGTCGTTTGTTATAATTTGTGATTGTGATCTCAAGAAGTCACCCTCCGCTAGGGCCCACCCTGGACGGGGTGTGACACCTAACCACCCCAACATTGTACCTAATAGTTTCAAACTTGAAATCTCTTGTCAAGTTTCACAAAATTTTAAGTTTCTAACCGGGCTTTAGTGGTGAGTGTTTTTTTTTTTTCTTTTTAAAATTATGATTACAATTAAAAAAAAAAGTAGTTGTTTGATGTCATCGTCAAGATATGAAGAACACACTAAACAAACCGGACGGAGCTTCCTTCAAGTTCAAAGCACATCATGTTAGATAAATTTGACTTTTTGATTAACAAGAATCAAATTTCAAATATTATCTATGAATTTTGACCTTATTATTTTTTTAAAAGGCCAAGATATTTTCTACTTGACCCCTTAAAGTTAAGATCCCTTTCCCAATCAATACACTAACACTTTTTATCTCTTGGGTTTATAAACTCAAATTTTTTCATCACACATAAAAATTCATGTCAACACGACAATAAAACATGAGAGAAGACTAGAAATAATTTTTAATGGAATGTTGTACAATACAAGTCTCAATTCTTTAGCCTGCTATTTATGTTTTTTGAATTTTCATTAGTAATATTTTACCTTCTTTCGATTATTATTTCCAGATTAGTATGGTATTAATATACACTTTGCACAACATTCTTTATAAAAAGGAAAATGTACAGGGGAGTTATGTACTTATGTTGCCCATACCACCATGCACGAGTTGATGTTGACTATGAAACATTTCCAGGTATGAACATAACATATACGATCTGCGGATTTATGTGTAAAAATTTAGTGAAATATATAACATAAGCACACATCTGTGTACAAACATACACACAATATACATAAACAAACTTATATATATATAAAAAAAAAAAAACTTAACCTTTGGTGTGATGACCGTGTCAAAGCAACTCAAATCCGATCTGCAGATTCAACCCCAATTCAAGTCAGCTCTAACAACTTGAGTTACACAAAGTACGTATTGGACAATACGAAGTGCATATAGGATACCCAACCTTTTGCTTCTGTAATTTAGTAGTGAAAATAATGTGGTAGCAGCGAAGACCCAATATCATGTTTGAGTTTCATTTGTACAGAACATGTAGTCCCTAAACCTCACAAGGAGCCACCCTAATAATTCGGGTCCAGAATTACATTAATTTTACACGAGTGGCTATATGAAGTTCGAGTTGAGGTGGTCCATTGCACTAGAGTTAGTTGCATAGCTGTGATCCAATACAGATTAGCACATACAGACATGACCCGATACCATTCCAAAAAACAATTTTCCTATTAGATATTAATGATTGAAGGCTGTTATAATATATAGTATTTTAAAATCTGAACTAAAGAGAAGCAACATGATTTAAACAAAACCCTTTCCTTTCTTCTTCGAAACTATGGATCATTCCATGTCCCCGGCTCTGATATCAGGATCTAAGCTCTCGTGATCAAAATTTATGTGGAAAAGAAGAAACTCTAATCAAGGAGATAGAGAGAAAATATATCATATTTGACACTCAGATTGTTTTCCTCACTCTCTTATAGTTTCTAAACAGATCTTTACCAGTATACTGCTATTTTATAGCAACATAAGTTACTCAGGGGACCCCTAAAATATAACCTAAAAGGTGACACATGTTCCGCTTCCGCATTGCAATTATAAATGTAATATAATTAACTTACACGCCTGATTCTGGCATATAAGATAATTAGACGAATAATGGTGTACTACTCTCGGTTAATTAAGATATCTACTGGGTTTTTCTTACACTTACACTAGTTTGTACAATCTGCAAAGGTAATCCAACGGGGGAGGGGAAGGACTATATTTAGCATAGGCTCATATATTGTTTGCTGGGTTCAGATCAGATCACATGAACAGAAAATGATACGTGACGTCCGTAAATATATAAATTAAGCATATTTGTTGCTGTTGATGCCATCAAGCTATTGATTTTATGGAGAAGAGATTTGTAGTACAGGATGAGGGGAAGATATGATTCATGGTCATGTACAGACAGATACAATTAATGAACATATGTAATACGGAAAGGCTTTGCATAGAGAAGATTTGGAATAAACTTTAAAAAGAAACTATACCATGAATTGTGGCAGATTCTTTGAGATCATCTGTCTTTGTTTCAATTATAAGTTCATCATTGTCCATTTCCTTTTGGAACTAATGCTTTTGAAACGACTGTCCTGGGACATATGACCTATCTCAATTTGCATAACATACTGTACTCACAACAGAAAAATATTGAGACCAGCAAGCCAACGTTTGCTCCTCGTCTACTACTGATGACACTTCAAGCTAGAAATATATTGCTTGAAATGTAGAGAATCCAATATTCTATGTAACCATGAACACAATGACACTTCACACATCTATTATGCACTACCCTTCGATATACTATGTAAGGATGAATTGCTTGAAATATAGAATGAGAATGTAGAAATTTCAATATACTATGTAAGGACGAACACAATTAACACAATGGCCAAAGAGATTGTATAAAGACCTAATATGAAGTTCTGCTCACTTAGCTCATAAAACACTAACAAAATAATCAGGGGATTACCCATCAACATGCAATCAGTACATTTGGCCAAAACCCAAAATCCACTCTATTAACAATGCATGTAGTACTTGTGTAGGCTTACATAAGAGCTAATCAGATTCATAACTGTCACTTTTAACCTACTTTCTCAATGCATGTGGTTTTTGCTAGTTCGAGTTAAAAAAAAAAACTTATATCATCAAAATAAGAGTATTTGCTTGGCAGCCACCAACAATTCTTTTTGCAGTTAATATCTCAGTGCAGAAACTGATTAAATCTCAAATAACAGCCACTAAACTCCATCAGTAGAATCACCCTTGCATTTTTCATGGTTATTTCTATCTATATAATATTCAACATAAACTTTCACAGCAATCCACATAACTACCGCCCAAAAATTAAAACCTGCATATCTTATTCTATGCAGATACACACTTTTTAGAGTAACCTATATAGAAGCTATAAGCCTATAACAAAATCTGAATCTTACTCTATTCAGATTCACACCCATCCAATAATACTTACGAAATATAAAATAAAAAATCTCGTGCAGATAGTGAAGCCAGCATAGGTACTACATGTAAAACATAGCTATCCAACAGCAACCATATGGTTAAATTAGAAGTGACTGTAAGGTTGCAACAAATAACAAAACACTATATGAAGTTCTGAACCTACCTAAAATTATCATTCTCGCTTTAAAATATCGAAATGACATTCTCGATCACAAAAATAAACATGGACAAAAGTAGCATTATCATAATTTACGATAACCCAAAAATACCAATTAGCATGCATCAAGTCCACAAACTTGCAACAGCAATATTACATATCGACAGGAAAGCAGGAATGAAACATACAAGATATGAAAGTGATATCTCTACCTCAATTACAAGCTTGACCCCTCCCTCGAGATGTAGCAGATCTCTTTAGCAATGTGACCATCAATCACTGTCATAATCAATATGACAATCTGCTTGATCAAGCAAAAATAGAGTTTCCATATAAGAGCTCACAAAGAAAGAACAATCTTCTCCAAAAATCCCAAGCTTAGTGATGTGTTCTGAGCACGGCTCATAAACTTCAAGTATGGCAGCTTTTTCACCTTCATAGTGTGTTTCCATTATAGGTTCCCCGCTTCTTCTAGAACCTAGAACCATCTTTGATGATGGACTTGGTGCTTTAATGGTGTATAGCTTTGTGAACGACTTCGTTACAATATCTTTCATCATCCAAACAGCACAAACGTCTGTCATGCTGTACCTTATGTATTCAATCACAGCAAGTGACTCCCGTATCTTGGACAAATTCATGTAAAACGGGTGCGATAAAATATCTGGCAGGTCTATCACTTCAAACTCATGGGTAGCCATATCAAATGATACAATCAAATTAACATTCCGAGGGTGTGTCTCCTTAGCCACAACCTCTCTTTCACAAGCATCCCAATAAATAAACCCATCTATTATTACCTGAGTGCATTGCTCAGAGGATTGCAGATTAACTGTTTTACGAGGCAGATTGCTCGAAATCAGGCGCTTCCAAGTCCCCGAGCTCAATGTAAATACTTCAACTTCCCAAGGTAGGCTATGCAAAAGGTCTCCATGTGAAATATTGACGATAGTAGGGTCCAAAGTGACGGGACAGACCCCAAAACCTATGACTTTTGTATGTGAAGAAATAGGCAAAGGAACCACAAGAGATTTTTTGATTAAAGGATTAGAAAGAATAGCGATGTCAGTTTCAAGATAATCATACGAACACACCAAGCCAAAAGAGCAATCAATTACTCTAGAATCCCTAAGCAGTTTAACGAGACGCGGAGCCTTGGCAGTAAAGTCTTGTTGGTAGAAAGTGGCGTCATCAAAAACCGTAGCATACCTGTCATCATATATTTCTATAGGGTCTTTGCACCAAGCAAGTAGACGGTGTGGATAGCGGTGAATATTGCAGTGGTGATGAGCGATAATAAACTCGGAACTGCCGATGTAAGAATTCCAGGGTTTTGAAACAAGTCTGAATTTAACAGCTGACTTGGCAGGAAGCCTCTTAATGATTTCAATTTGGATTTCAAATGGAATGTATTCTGACATATTTTCATAACTTAAAATACACAAAATATATGGGAGGAATTTATATATATACTAAAAATCAACTGGTTTTTTACAAGTTTCTATACACATGGTACAACTATATATGCATGTAATTTTGAACTCTTTACCTTTTAACCCCTTAAAGATTTTACCTTTTACATTTAAGCCCACCACCTTTTACTACTTTACATTTTAACTCCCTAAAGTTTTCTCTTTACTTTTTAACCCCCAAAGTTTTTTCCTTTTACAGTTTAACCCATCAACTTTTACTTCTTTACCTTTTAACCCCCTAAAGTTTTTATCTTTTACATTTTATCCTGTCAATAAAATGCTTTATTGTTACAATGTCAAATAAATGTTTGTTGGTGACTTTATCAAACTTGTACCAAAACATTGTCATCTGAAAAGATAATCTACTTGAGTCTCGCCGCAAGGTGTGTAATATAATCTGCGGCAACGTATTTAAGCTTAATGAATCATTGTCCACGACGTTACTATAAAATCTCCGCGGCAACGCGTGGGTATTTATTTCTAATCATTAACTAATTAGTACTTGAATTTAAATGACGACTTGACAGCAAGCCTTTTAATGATTTCAATTGGAATGCATTCTGCACATATTTTCAAGAATATCAACAGTTAATTGAACCTAAGATCATACACATAATATATATATATATATATATATATATATAGGAAAGTTATTTTTAGTATAAGAGTTTTAAAAAGTACAAAAAGTACAAAGTATTTCCTCCTTTTTCTTCCTTCTTCCTTCCATCTCCGACCACCACCACCACCACCATGATCATCTCCGACCACCACCATGATCCTCCGGCGACGGCGACCATCTCCGGCGAGAATTACACATGTGTAACTAACTTACACATGTGTAAGTACAACTTTTTTTTAGCATTTTAGGGTCTAAAATTTTTAGGTTTTTTCCTTCGCGAGACAATCACCACCAGCCACCATCATCTCCGACCACCCCAACCACGGCGCCGGCGCCGGCATCAAGGGCTTCTCCCGTACCGTAGCAAACCGTCACCATCTCTTGGATCGCCGCCCATCAAATCCATACGATTCCCATATGCGTCCCTTGACGGTCAGCTTAGAACGGATGAGGGCCTCTGGCCCGTACCGTATCCACCCGAAATCGAACTTGATTCTCGCCGGAAAGTTAACTTACACATGTGTAAGTTGTAGTTACACATGTGTAAGTCTCGCCGGAGATGGTCGTCGTCGCCAGAGAATCATGGTGGTGGTCGGAGATGATCATGGTGGTGGTGGTGGTCGGAGATGGAAGGAACAAACATGTGTAAGTTAACTTAGACATGTACTTTTTGTACTTTTTTAAATGCTTGTACTATAAATAACTCACCCCTATATATATATATATATATATTACAAGAATTATTAACTAAGTAGTACTTGAATTTAAAAATAGTTGGGGGAAATAAAGAGCAAAAATGGCGTATGATTAAAAAGGAAACAGCAAACGAACCTAGAAAATCCGGAAGAAATGATAGAATAAATGGAGCACCCGTTTTTGGACCCAAAATTCTTTTCCCAATCCAATTAGGGCTTGTTTGGTTTCCTCTAGGATACACAATATTTGCCAAACAACACGCGCAATGTGTTTAACTAGAAAGTAACTGCTCAGTGTCGCCTTTTGCGGGTTTTGAGCTCTAATACCTCGACGGTGTATGAGGAGGTTAAGATGTAGGCAGACCTTACCTCTACTTAAGTAGATAGGCTGCTTCCAGTTTCTACCTAAATGGTAGAAAAGACCCTTCAACCTTTGCATGGGATGCGAATTGAACCCATGACCTCTGTCTCTAGAGGCAAAGATGTTTACCACTAATCCAACTATGCTGTTTCAGTGTGTTTAACTAGGTAAAACGTTAATTACAAGAATGGTACTTGTGGTTATATGAAATTCTTGTACTATAATGTTGGTGACTGGTGTCTAGTGACTAGTAAGTACGTCAACCGTTTAAAATAAGATTAATTTTGTTAGTTATCTATTAGAAAAAAAATAAAAATAGGACCTACCTTAAAATAATATACGATGAACTACTTGTAATTAAAAATGATGAAATAATCTTAAATGGTCTGATGCTAACTTAGGTCATAAAAGGAGCTTTAGCATTGAAGTTCAAAACCACGTTGTTAGACCATCTCAGCATCCACACCCATCAAGTCTTTCAATGACATTTTTTAGTTTCCATCTCATATTTTCTTTTTCCTTTTTTAATCAAATAAGCATAATTACTGTATTAAGATATATTTTTTCAATTAAAACAAGAAGTGATAAAAAAAATATATATAAATTTAGGCGCATTAGATTCATAATGACGAGATCTTTACAATTATAAGTTTAGTTTTTAAAAAATATTAATATTAAGTGTAAATATCTAACAAACTAGATTAAACATGTCATTTTAATTAGGGTATAAATTAAAAATATAGAAAACAAAGGGTATAAATGAAAGTTGTGAGGGGATAAAATGAAACTTATAATAAAAAGTTATCCATCAACCATTTGAAAAACTTCAAGCTTTTGTATAAAATATTATCTGTTCTCAATGGCATCAACCTATTCTAATAGCTTTTTTTCTCAAAATAAGTCATTGCTCAACTTACCATCTTTTTATTTATTTCTTTTTTGTTTCCAAAAGACAACGGCCCATTTTTTTTTTCATGGCTGAATGCATTAATAATTATTAAGTAAAATATAGGTAATTGACGGTTATTTTTGTTTATTAAGTTAAAAAAGAAACATGAAATTTAATTGAATGATTAAGTTCTGAACCAAAGACTATATAAACTTAAAAAGAACATATTGATGTCATTTTCTAAAATAATTTTGTAAAAAGTTTTTCACTTTTTGACTTGGAAGTGAGTCATATATTTGACGATCCGATCTAACCGTTTAAACCTTTCGTTATGTCACCTCACGAAGTCGATAAATTAAAGTCATAAGGACTACCTTCTATTAATACATCAATTTGTCACTGTACGTTAAACAGAACCACACAATAAAAATATATAAGTTATAGTATCATGTTAATATTTTTACTTAAGATTATTAGAAGAGTGCACCAAACAATTAATTTAACATAAAATGTATTCAAATTATCCAAAATGTGATTCACAAGTTAAAACCATTTTGAGAGGATTCTGCAGATTGGCCATTCTCAATGCTTCGATCTTTACGTGCACGACTCAGCCAGTATGTTGTAGACTCGGCCAGTATGTTGTACAGAGTGACATTCAAACACCACCATTCTTTTCTCCCAGCAATGTAATTTTTTTCATTTTAGTTGTTAATCTAATTGTACACTTGAAAATCATGGCAAGTTTCTGTTGTGTTTAGTATTTAGTAAACCTCAGGGCTCAGGGACACTAAATATAACCAGGGAACCTTTACCCAAAAAAGAAAAACCTCAGGGACAATTCAGCCTCCATGTGATTATGCAAATTTAGACCTGCAATAAAAACTAAGCTGTATATAAGATGCAATGTATGTAGATAGCTACCGAACATATAAAAAGAGCTTATGGGATGTGGAAAGACAACTGAATTGCACCTGAGATCAAATAAAAAGCATTAATATATAACAGGTAAAAAAATTACTTTTTTTCCATTTATTTGACTGTAAAGCGATACACATAACATAACAAAATGATGATCGCTTTCAAAAGCATTAAAGAAAAAAACATGAAATATTATAGAAAATTGAGCACACAAGTGCTGGTATATCTGCATATTGAAAAGAATCTCCTAACTTTTGAGCAGGTTTCCAAGAGTATTTATGTCATGCAGCATTGAACAAATATTTGTTCAAAATTACTCAAATATATCTTATGGGCATTAGGAAAGATTAAAAGCACCCAAGTGGTTGTTCCAAAATTTTTCTATATATTACTTGCATTCAGTACTTTATTTTCACCCAGTATATCAGTTTTTGTTCTCGTCATTTTACTGCTTCTTTTACCCTTTTAATGTTGTATATCTTCTCGTGGAAGGTCATAGCAATTGTTCGTAAGATATCATATGGTAATTCCCCTTACCAGTCACCACCATATGGTTTTAGACCAGTGTTGTATGAAATGCAGAGGTAGAGAAGGTAAAAGTAGTACAAAAATGTCAAAGAACCTTTGAGCCTGACAGGTAATCAACTGAGTAACTTAATCAATCAGTTATCGAGGTATTCAAGCCTTCAAGTTACTTTTGAGTTTGATGATATTTCATTTCTGATCAGTAGCATCCATGAATGTAAGAATCAAGAGGGGCATAACGACACTTAATTAGTACTAAGAAATAGATCTGAAAAAACTTACACAAATATTAGTCACATAGTTGTACGTAAGGGGCTATAAAGAACAATCTTGATTTATTCTAACAAAGTTACAAATAGGCCAGGAGGTTAGCAACTCCATTTTCACTGTCGTCGTATAGGTGCAGCACTGCAAATCTGCAACTTTTCCTACCGTGTAAGGTATAACTGTCATCTTGTTTTGCTCTTTAGTTGCTAAAAATCAATTACAGGGGTTTGTTTAAGGTGAAAGAATTGTGACAATCTTTTTTGCAGCAACAACTCAGTACCAAACGAAGGCTATTAATGGCAATATGGCATCCCCTGTTTTTAAGAACAAATTATCATCTACTTTTTGGAAGCTACTGGACCAGAGGCATTCATAACAATACTCACTACATGTTTTGCCAAAGCAGATTTTTTGCCACTGTACACATACTTTCATTGTTCGTTATGTTAACTTTTTTTCTTTGCAGTACAGTTTGAGAAATATTACCAAAATAGCTAAAGCTCTCTCAGTAGAGGATCAACATCACACATGTAGAGATGATATTGAAACTGAACCTGTTACTTCCTCGTTAATTAAGGCCGGTAACAGATACATTTTAGAATTAAAACATAATAGTAACCAGTTTTGAGGCAAAATATTACTTTACTCGCTAATTTTGAATCAACATATATTCATCTAAGAAACATTTTTGTCAATTCAAAGACATGTCATCTATCTGAACTTCTATTACTTAAACTAATCTACATGAATATAGTAAACAATATTTCATTGCAATACATCATTTGCTTGCCAACCAACCACATAAAACCTGATCAAATAAAAAACTATACAAAGAACCTAAAAACACTCTTCCCTTACACCAAATGAAAAACACCCCCATCTGTCATTTTGGATATCACATCAAATTTGAAGCATATTGAATCGTTTTGGATTATCAAACACTAAGTCATGGAGCATTACATTAATGATTCAAACATTTGCAAAAATGAAAACTTTTCTGCATGTCTGATATTTAAAGCAAATAATGATAGCTTATACAAGATGAAAGCAATTTATTATACCTTGACTAATGACAAACGGTCCATCCGTGGTATAGTACATCACTTGGTTGAATTACACACATCTTTTAATGTGATCATCTATATGTAATCAGTTACTGATTGTATATATAAAACCATCTAACTGATCATGCAAAAGCAGTGATACCATATAACACATAAAGACTGAATAATATTTTCCATCAACCCCGAGATTATCAATGGCTTTAGAGTAGGGATTGTAGACTTCAAGTTGGGCATTTTCTTCATTTTGGTGTTGTGTTTCCAGTATAAGATCACCGGTCTTCCTAAATCCTAGTAATGTCTTTACCGTGGCATCTGGTAGGTTAATGGTGTATAGCTTTGTAAACGATTTACTGATACCTTGCTCCTTCATCATCCATAGACAACAAACAGACGGGTCTTCCTCAAACTCTCCATGATATGAAAGCACAACAAGAGACCCCCGTAGTTTAGATATACCCTGTATACTAAAAAGCTGGTTTGTTAAAGTACCTGTAAGATTAATCTCTTTAAATTCTTTAGCAGTCAAATCAAATGAGATGATCCAAAACCGAGATGGATCATCTTCAGCAACAAACAAATTGACAGCAGCCCAATAGATAAACCTATCGATAACAACCTGAGACCAATTTTCCAAATCTCTAATTGATTCGCGGGGAAGATTGGTAGATAGAATCCTCCATGTCCCGGTGCTCAAAGTAAAAATTTCAACTTTCCAAGGGGAGTGAAAGCCATATCCAATCTTGACTATAGTAGGATCAAAAGTGACAGGACAAACCCCAAAACCAGTAACATCACTAACAAAAACCGACAAATCATGCATATATGGAACTTCGATACCGATGGATTTATTGATTGAAGGATTCCAAAGAACAACTATCTCTGTTCCATCATATGGATAACCATCTCCAAATTTATAATAACTGTTAACGCACAACAAACCGTGAGAGCTACCGACTACAATTGAATTGGTTTCGATATCCTTAATGAGGCCAGGAACAGCGGGAGTAATATCTTGTTTGATAAAACTATGATCATTATCAACAAATGCTAAATATCTTTCCTCACCATGAAGAGGGTTAATAATATGTTTGTACCTTAAAATCAGACGATTCGGGTGAGTTTGGCGGACACCGTAAGAAGCAATAAAGTCGGGGCTGTCGATGAAAGACCTCCATTGTTTCGAGACCGATCGGAATTGAATCAATGGCTTTACAGGAAGCCTTTTCAGTATCTCCTCTTGAACTTCCAGTGGGATATATTCTGACATTTTGGTTGTGATTTTAGTTTATCTTTTATAATTATATTTAATTTTATTTTGGGGAATGAATAAATGAATGTTGAATGGATGTAGTCAGTAGTCAATTGTCAAGGTTGGTAAATAGAATCGGTCAATTTCATTATTAATTAAGTGGTGGGTTTTTTTTCTTTTTTTTCTTTTTTAATTTACCATAGTGGTGGTTGAATTTGGAAATATTTGGGGGAAATAAAGAGCAAAAATGACGTGTGATTAAAAAGGAAACAACAAGAATACCAAATCTCACACAATAAGGCCGGTTGTAGTAAGGGTCGTCGACCCACTTCCAAAATCTCTTTTTCCTCGTCCAAATTCGACCTTAATGCTACAAACTACTTCTTGCTCGCGAAAATGGGGTACTCTGGATTTAAGAAGGATATGGACGAGAGGTGGTGGGGACCTACTCACTTGAATTAAGTTGAGTTTAAATAAAATTTGATAAAAAAAAGTTTTAGGAATATGAGAGGAAGAGGTCTTAAAGATAGATTGGTAGGGATAGTTCATAAATTGGAACTTGCTAATATGACATTTAAAAAGAGGTAGGGAAGAGATTTAAGAACACTTTTAGTTCATAAAAATGACGTGTGAAAATCCGGAAGAAATGAATGAATGAATGAATGGAGCATCTGTTTTTGGACCCGAAACTATTATATCCAATCCAATTAAGGTTTGTCTGGTTTCCAGCCAGAATACCAAATCTCACACAATATTTGGACCCAATTTTTTGTCCGAACCAACAACACTAGCAATGTGTTTAGCTAGGTAAAACGTTAATTATAAGAATGGTCTTACATAAAATTCTTTTATGTTTTACAATTGAGAAAATACCCTACCTAGTACCTAAACCCGTAAATATAATTACTTTTGTTAATTATCATATGGAAAAAAATTAGGAACTACCTTAAGATAATGGGTAATCATAGGTGACTCAACAGTTTTATAAGACTAAGCGACCGCTTTAAGCCTCTCATAAATGTAGGGCCTAAAATATTTTGTATACTAAATTTAATGTTTAGATTTTGAACGAAGTACCACTATGTAATTTGCATTGGAAGAACACTCTTACTGATTTTTCCATCAACATTTGCAATTTTTTCATTAATAATAAGTCGAGCTACCTTTTTTTTGTTTCCTTTAATTTATATGCTAATAAACTAGACCCCTAAAACTGACCTCACTTAAGGTCTTTAAAAACCTTAAGCCGCCACTGTGGGTAATGATATTTATAAAACAAAATTTAACCATATACAATAAAGATATAAAGTTTATCGCACAAAATGCATATTGAAAACATTGTTGTATATAGCTAAATTTTATTATAGAAATATCATTTCCTTAAAATAATACTCAGAGTTCAATGAAATAATCTTAAATGATCTTATGTTAACTTAGGTCATAAAAGGAGCTTTGGCATCGAAGTTCAAAACCATGTTGTTACCATGTTTTAATTTATATTTTATGTTATGTTTTGTTGTTTTTTTCCAAAAGATAAAGTATATATAACCATGAAAAATTATATTGATGTCATTTTCTAGAGTAATTTTTCAAATGTTTTTTCTTTTTTGGCTTGAAAGTGAGTCATATATCGACGATTCGATCCAACGTCGATAAATTAAGGTCATGAGAACTACCTTCTATCAATTCCTAAACGGCCACACCAGATAAAAACTAGATCAATATCCGGTCGTTGACCGGGTTATAAACAATATGTATATAGTTAAAAGTATACGAAACATGTTGAACTTTATATATAGAGATAAAGTAAACTAACAAAAGTGCATATATCCAACTTTTATTAGTAACGCGAAACATAAAACGTTGCAAACCCAAACATAAAATAACAGGAAAACAATTAAGTTCTACATGTTCAAACAAATAAATTGACCGAGCAAGAAGTTCATGAGAAAGATATAAGACTATCGAGCATATCCTTGACCCGGATCTTTGATCAAAGATGGGTTTGTGCCGTATGACATCTCCTCTTTATTTAGAGGGCATATAGCTTGGGTGGAGGATAGGAGAGTTAGGGTAAATCTCTTCCTTCTTTAGAGATATCTTCTAGGTTTTTTAGAGAAGATTGTGATCGGATTATTCAATACCGTGTCCAAGGTATTCGGTATATAGATTTTGTTCCTTTATAGGAGATTTGGATAACTGTGGAAATGATTTGTATTAATCCAATCTTTGATGAATTCTTCCAGAGTTGAGCGAATTACTTTAAGAGGTTTTGGGCTATTCTGATTCAGGAGGTAGTGCTTTGTAGCTTTGGCTACAAGCTTAATGCTTCGTATTATAGATAAGTAATTTTACTTGTACGGGGGTGGAACTCTGTATAGGGTATATCATCATTAGATTATTTTGGCCTGTTTATAAACTTACCTATATTGACCCTGGCCCAATTTGACCCAGACCCGTTTTGACCTATTACCCAATCCAATTTGACTCGTACATTTTGTCGTCCCACCACTTGAGCAAATGCCCAACGACCATTCTTCGTTTTGTTGGTTGAAAAATTATTCAATCTTCTTGGTTAATAATATGATGCATTCAAATGAAAAGATTAACACTTATTATACTGCAATTTAGGGAGTAATAGAAGTTTTATGAAAATTAATTACATGATTATTATTAATTATGTTTTATTTTTGGGATTAGATTCCTGCAATGTAAGAAACTTTGAAAATGTCTATAGTAAGAAATAACTAAAGTTGTGTGGATTGTATGTAAACAACTCGAAATAATGTTTATTGTATGTAAGAATTTTGTTTCAACCAATTAAAATTTGACAAGTGACACCTGTATATGGTTGTCACGCATGTTTTCTTACATACAATAAACATTTTTTCGAGTTGCTTACATACAATACACACAACTTTAGTTTTTTCCTACTATAAACATTCGGTTAATGATAGTTACATTCCCGGAAACTAATCTCTTAATTTTTTTAAAGAGCCTACTGAGAATAAATTTTGGATTAGGATTTGTTTTATAAAATAATAATAATAATAATAAAATAATACTAAAAGCTTTAAATATTATGTGGTAACTTCGTTTGTTATTTGTATATATATCCACTAAAAAAAATATATCCGTCACTGACAACATTTTTAACACCTTAAATAGAAAAATACAAACATATAATATTTCCAATTGTATCAAAAATTGAGAGTAAGTTTTTTTTTTTAAAATAAACAATGTAAACAAAGAAAGTATAACTAAACTGGGTTAATTCTCGAACTTACTCAAATCCGACTATCGGGTTAGGGCTGTGAAATCTGGACCCGCTAACCCGACAACCTGACTTAGTTTTGGTTAGGGAACATGTTGACTTTTGGGTTAACTGGTTGACCCAAAATATTTATAATTATATAATATTTTTAATAGATCGACCCATTAACTCATACCAATCGACAACCCACCGCTTATTTGACTTAAAATCACCTGCCACCCACCAATCTATATATCAAGAAATCATCCATTTAACTCGCCAACTAACCAACTCATTTTTTTATTGGTATAGTTGGGTTTTAGGTTGACAAGTCGGGCTCAGTTTGAATATTTGTAACCCGAACCCAATATAATTATATTATAATCATACATATATTATTTTAGTTATTATTGTATATAAAGTTATTTACACGTATATTAAAAAATTTAAAATTCGATGATTGGTGAAATCAACCGTTGTCATCTTTATCCCTTTTCATGAGTAAAGTTTATAAGCATTTTGTTTTTAAATTTGATCTAAACATAAATTTAAATCTTTTGATAAATCATTTAGCATCTATGATTCTAGATTGTAAACAAATCGATATAAATTTTTTGTTACCTAATAATCATAGCGGTTTTTTTTCATTCAAAACCTACACTCAAAATGTCATTACACAAACTAAGTATATATCACAAATAATGGATGTTAAAAATATTCTTTTTTAATTCATAATTCATAATAATAAAGATAACTTTTTTATTATAATCTGTTAGTAGTTTTAAGTAAAGTTTCAATATTTATAATAATAAAGAAAATCATATCAAATCTTTAATTTTTCTGAAGTTTACCACCATTTCACCCAATATTAGATTTTTTGAGTAAGTTGGGGTCTCATGCTTTCATAATGTAAAATTATAATATAAACAATTAACTGAACCTGATGTTGTCATAAAAAAAAACCCCATATTTTCAATTTGAAGGAATTCAAGGTATTTAATAAGACACATTCCTTCCAAAATTATGTCTTTTATTTTCAATGGTGGAGATTAATTTGTTGATTTATTTTCAATGGTTTAGATTAAAAAAATATCATATTTTTTTCTCTTAGTTGTGGTAGCCATATATATATATAATATATAAGTAATATCATGTTTATATTCCATTATAATCTATATATAGTTGTTATAAACAATAGATATTGGAAAATGAAGTTATTATCATTTAAACAATTTTTGTATACAATATTAGAAGAGAAAATTACATTTTTCGTCCCTCAACTTGGCAAATTTCACAGTTTTGACCCTAAAGTGAATTAATTACAAAAAAACCCCTAAAGTTGGTTGTTTTTCATTTTACACTCCGCGACCTAACGGAGTTAAATTTTGGTCGTTAACCCTTACACGTGCCAAACACGTGAGGGCATTTCCGTCATTTTCTCCTTTAAGACCAAAAATGAAAAAATATACAACTTCAGGGACCAAAAGTGAAAACATATACAACTTTAGGGATCAAAAACGTAACAACAATTTAACTTTAAAAGGTGATAACACATCCAAATTAAACAACTCGTAAATAAATATAAACCTTAAAATCTATTTTTAGTTGAAAATTGAAACTAGAATCCTAACTATCAGAACTCCTAAATTGATAAATATATATAAAATATGAAAATATATATAGTTGGAAACTTCAGACTACAATAATGAAACAGAGTAGGAACGTGGCGCATGACTCATGAAGTGGTGATGTGTTAAACTTAATTTCATCAACTTTATTGGGTATGTACCTCATTTTCATTGGATATACATTCTATATGAAAACTTACAAAAGAAAACTCAATTTAAATTTTTTACACTAATTTGGATAGTCAAAGGGTATGCAAATGTATATCATGCCTAAGCTATACGTTCGCCACTGTATATAGTAGTGGTGGTAATAGGTGGATATGGTGGCGATGAAGGATGAGCATAATGATGGCTGTTGTGCTCACGGTGGCTAGAATTTGGTGGTGGTAATGGTGGCCGGAGTTTGGTGGTGGTTGTAGTGTATGTTTAAGTTTTTGTATTTTTTTTTAATCTATAAATATATAAAACTAATATATACATATATATATATAGTTGATGTTTGTTAGCATTTGTAGGATTATAGTTGTTTTAAATGAGTTTTATTAAGATTGGATGTAAATTTCAGGTTTTGGGTTGAATAAGGATAATGAAGGAAGAAGAAGATGAGAGTTGTAAATTTTGGATTTTTAGATGAATGAGGATGATGAAGGAAGAAAAAGATGAGAGTTGGAAAAGACATGTGTAATATAAAAGCTCATTTTTCCAGATAAAGATTTTTTACGTTTTTGGAAAAATGTAATTTTCTCTAGAATATCAATTGGAGTCTCCACATTCCTCTGTTTTCTGCTATATTTAAGCAACCCCATTTCCAGTTTAATCACAGTTCTAAGGGTAGTGCATAACTGCATATAATAAATATGTGAAGTGTCATTACTCATTAGGACTAGTAGTAGAAGAGTAGGTCTCTTTGGGTTGTTGGTCTCTATATATTGTCTTTTGTGAGTACTGTGTTGTTAAGATACTAAGGTACTAATTAACAAAATAGATGGATGATAAGTCCCAAGACAGTGGTTTTAAAGAACATTCTTTGGGTTTTTAGCTCTTGAAGGTTTGACTTTTGGAGTCTAGTGAGGGTTGTAAAAGAATGTCATTACATTTTTTGTTTCTTTGAATATGAACCATATGGTCCACAAATCAAAAATCATATGCCAAGCGGGTGTCCCGAAATTGAAGGACGGCAATTGGCCATAAGCGGCTGAAGCATCATTCACCAAACAAAAATACAAATATTCTTTGGTAAAATCATGCCGTCTCATTTGATAAATCCTACTAGCAAATGATCTTCTAATCCATAAAACAACGACATATTCTTTTTACAAACCAATTCACTAAAGTCGAGATGTCAGATTACATCATACCTTTCGAAGTCCAAGTAGAAATCATGACAAGGCTTCCTGTGAAATCACTAATTCAATTCAGATCAGTCTCAAAACTATGGAAGTCTCTAATTGATAGCTCCCAGTTCACTGATGATTACAACGCCTACCAAGGTCGACAACAATGTCTGCTTATAAGGTACAAAGATCCGCATGAACTTCACAAGCAAAAATATGTTTGTATTGTGGATGATGAGACTTTCCCCCAACACAAGTCTGCTCTAAACGCTCCCATATCCTTTCAGCAACTTAACAATTTAAGGCTAGTGGGTAGCTCCCAAGGCTTGTTGTGCTTCCATGGTGAGTATCCAAACCCAGATGGTTCCTTCCTTCACTCCAGATCTGAGATGGCTGTTATTTGGAACCCTTCATTAAACAAATCAATTGAAATTGAGGTGCCTTTGTTGTATGACATACATACAACTATTCTTGGTTTCGGGGTTTGTCCTAATACTTGTGACCCTATGCTAGTCAAAATTAATGATATTTATATGCCTTGGCAAGTTGAGGTCTTCAAATTAAACTCAGGGATTTGGAGAATTCAACGTTGCCATTTGCCTCGGAAACTAGTTGAGTTTACATGGTCTCAGGTAGCTATAGGTAGGTTTATCTATTGGCAAACTTGGGATAAGATTAGTAATATCATTGTTTCGTTTGATATGAGACGTGAAAAGTTTGCAGAAATAAATCTCCCGGATAGTTTAGCACACGAACCTCTGGAAACTTTGTCCATCTCTAAGCTAAGGGAGTGTCTGGTTGTGCTTCACTACTACAAACAGACCGAAAAAGAAGTTTGTGCAGTATGGATGATGGAGCTTGGTATTCCAGAATTGTTTTCAAAGCTATTTACCATTAACACCCCTGGTGCATCATTAAAATTAATACTAGGATTTAGGAAGAATAAGGAGCCTATAATTGAAACGAAGACAGTTGATCACGAAGAATCCGCGACACTTCATGTTTATGAACCACAATCAGAATGCATTAAAGATCTTGAGATTCATGGAGAATGTGGTTCAATTCTCATGAGCTCCTACACGGAAAGCCTACTTTTTGTTAATCACCCGGATGGACAATATATAAAGATCAAATTGCAGTTATCACACTGAAGTCCTCATCCAAATTAGTCTAACTTATTAAGATTCCTAGATGAATAAGTTTATATATATTGATGTAGGTGATATCTGTGACATCACCTTAATGATTAAGAATCTCAAACTTTTAGGGATATTTTATCAGAAATATCATGACAGTCAAATGTAAACATGTAAAGGGCTGGCTGTGGTACTCTGTTTTTGCAGTACAAGATGATCTGGTAACATCATTACATGAACAATCCAAGAGCAAGAGTGCATCAAGTTAGACTTGGTAGCAAGTTTAGCGGTAAAATGTAAAAGTCATTGACATTGAGATTCTATTTCTGAGTCTTGTAGATGTTTACTCTTGGAGATGTTTACGTGAGTCCCAGTTTGCTTTTAATTATTCTTGCTATTAATTTTTCATATATGGAAAAATTGTTTTCCATGTGTTAGATATGGCTGATATGCAATATATATTACTAGTTACGAGAGCAAGTACTCGCACGTTGCGGCGGTGAGATGGTGGGGTGGGTCATAGAGTATGATAGGTTATAGGAGTTGATATGTCATAGAGTATGATAGTCAAATGCCTTAGCCGTACGGGCTTTGCCCTCGGATTTAAAAATTTGTCGAAAGTATATCGAATGACATCTCTAATGAAAGAGCATGAAATTTTAAGAACACCCATACAATTTTTATAATTTATCGATGTACGGTTTTTGAGATAAAAGATTTTGAATGAATTGGAGGAATAAATGATTTATGGAGGAGAGAGAAAAAAGATGATTGGTTGAGATTTGAGGAGAGAGAAAGAGTATTATAGTTATTTTAGATAAATATATAATAGATAAGAGGGGCATTTTGGGGAAGTATTTAAAATCAATATTGAAAATTTTAAGTTCAATGTTGAAAATCTAGAGAAAATCTGCTTTATAATATAGTATAGATGTGCCTCCAGGTGAAAGTGAGAATATAGGTGATAGTGATAATAGATGAAATATGTGATATTGGACCTAATTGTTATTAGTAGGCTCTGTATAATAAAAAGGAGAAGTGAAGATGTTTATTTGACTTCACTTTTCAAATTCGGTATGGATTTGGAAACCCATGGATTTACATGTAGGGAAATTTGCTGGTTCCACTAGCCATACAAGATTTAGCTGCTGTATTTGGCGCTGTAAGTTGAATCCAATTTTTATTATAGACGGCAAGTTGTGAGTTAAACATACACACATTGTTGTAGAGGTTAATAGGCGTTTTTACTTCAATATAATATGGCAGTTATCCTGTTTAATAGCAAATCAGTTGATGCTCATGGGGACTAGTTCTGAGAGCAAAAACTAACCTTAACTAGTTCTGGTTACTAGTTGGAGCTATACCGATCATGGAGACTGGTTTGTATAGTCTAACATATATTGGTATGGTTATCAGTGGACTATTATGGTATCAGAAGGGAAACTGTTTGAGTCGCATTAGGGGCAGTAGGATGTATTATCCCCTAAAAAAATCAGCAGATACTTTGGTCTGATATTGTCCAATTTAGTGGTTTCATGAGAGGTGCAGGCGATGTCTTAAGTTGACACAAATGTAATCGTGGGCGATTCAGCTTGTATGGACTATTGAGGAAGTAGGATGAGTAACATAGTTTATGAATGGGTCTGGTTAGATTTTCCGAGGGGATGAATGCAAGAGTTCTGTATTAGACGCTATCATTGATTGCCAGTGTGTTGCGTTTGGGCCTTTGGGAAGTATTATAAGAATGGTTTATAATGAATGCACAAAGCTTAGTAGGCATTGCGGCATATCAGTGTAGAGATTACCTAATCTGATATGCAACTTATTGATGACACCAAAAATGGCGGTGGAGATGCTGCCGGCACCAGATATAGTGTAATTATGTTCTGAAAAAAAAAATGTGTTTGTCTTTATATTAGAAATTTATCCAGTTAAACTCATGCTTGTAAGAGATGTAACAAAAACCTTGGGTGTGTGATTGTTTTCATTCTGCAAATAAAACAAATTTGTTTGTGTTTATATACTAGTATACATATTCACGCAATGCATCGAGATTGACAATGAATGATAGTGGTCGGTGGGCAAGAATTCTCTCACTTTGCGACTTCTTTTATCTATAAGGTTAAAATTAGTGTTTTTTCTCCTGTTTTAATTTTGCTATTATTAACATAACATTTGTTTGTTGCAGTCCTAAGTCGTAACAGCTAAACTTTCGGAAAGATTCTAAAATATGTAACTTTGTTTTATTTTTAGAATTGATACGGAACATTATGACTTTTATCATCTTGCTAGTGGTTTTTCTTTATCCATTTTGCTGTTAGAAAAACAAGTTGGTAATGGGTATGTGAAATTAATTATAATGTAATGATATATGTGATTAACTTGGTAGACATGACAATTCATTGATTTCACTTATTTTTTACCCCACGGCCCACAAGATCACTATTCCATTTTTCCCAGTAAAATATAGAAAAAGAAAAAAATTAAAAACCCTAAAGCTCAATTTGATAAAAAAAAAATAATAATAATGTCAGACAACATTCCTTTGGAATTGCAAGTCGAAATAATCAAATGGGTTCCTGTGAAAACATTGCTTAAATTCCGGTCAGTTTCGAAAGAATGGAAGTCAGTCATCGACAGCCCCGATTTTGGTGATGATTACTGCCTCCGCCAGTCTCAGCCCCGTTTGCTAATAAGGTACATTAATATTACTTCTATAAACAGTGGTCCCAGACAAGTTTACTGTTTTTCCAAATACAAGTATGTTTCGGTTGCTGATGACGATACTTTGCACCAACACCGATTTCCTAGTGCCGCTCTTCCCTATTCTGCTTTCAATCTTTTAGATTCAAGAATAGTCGGTTGCTCTCACGGTTTATTTTGTCTCTATGCTTATGATCTAAGAGATTCAAGTTATATGGCTGTTGTATGGAATCCTTGGATTCGAAAATGTGTTGATGTTCCTGTCCCTAATGTTCTGTTTAATCCGTACGAAACTATTTTAGGTTTTGGGGTTAGTCCTCAAACGAAGGACCCCAAGATTGTTAAGATTATTAGTTCCATTCATCCTAAAGCTGACAATTCAGTTCCCATCCCTTGGCGAGTTGAGGTTTTTACTTTAAGCTTGGGGACTTGGAAAACTCCATCATGTGGTGTAAACAATCTCCCTTGGCGTAATTCGGTTAGGTTTGATTGGTCACAGGTTGCTCTTGACGGGGTTATATATTGGCATGCCTTTGAGATGTTTATAGTGGATGGTAGATTTCGGCACCACAATCTGATTATGTCATTTGATTTGAGTAGTGAGATTCGAAGAAGTATGCCTTCCAGATAATTTAGCACGCCGAAACAGTTATGATTTATCTATCTCTAAGCGAATGGAGTCGGTCGTCGTGCTTGAAGATCATGTAACTTCTTGTGATGTATGGATGATGGGGCAAGGTGTTACTAAATCGTTTACAAAACTGTTCACTGTTATGACAAGTCGTTCACCTTCATATAAAGTACATGATTTGTGAAGAATGGCGAGCCTATAGTTGACCGTGGATCTGATGCACTTTGCAGTTATGACCCTTGCTCGGAACGGATCAAGGACCTTGGGATTGTTGGAAAAAGCTTCAACTTCTTCGTTAAGTCCTACATGGGAACTCTCCTTTTAATGAAATTGTAGTGTTTTTTGGGCATAAATTGCAGGCAATGATAATCGGGCAGCCACACTAGGTATGAAAATTAATAGGAATTAAACCATATATTAGTTGAAGTTAATGAATTTACATAACAATCCTAACTTTCATTCAGTATATTAACATTTTTCAAAATACTTTTTTTTACCAGATACATAAAATGAAAAATCTACTGTCTTTTATCTTCTTGTTTTGATTTCAAGATATATAATAATTGTGTCTTCTTGATGAATTTTTATTGCATGTTATGTATATTCATTGAATGATGTCTTGCGTATTATTTCATGTTTGGCCTTAGATTGTGTCATCCTTGTATTATCTGGAGAAATAATTAGAGAAATAATAAGAGAACGTTAGACTCTATTTTTGGCAAGGTAAACACTAGGCTACTAATAGAAAAAAGTCATATTCAACAAGTTTAATCACAAAGTTGGTCAATTTTAGTTTGTAGATAATAATTCTATTTGGACCCTACTGTAGTCAATATTTCACATTTATAGATAACCTACCTTGGAGAGTTGAAGATTTTACATTGAGCTCTGGAACGTGGAAGAGCCTTTCCTAGATATTTCCTTAGCCGTCCCAAAGTGAGGTTTGAACCCTGGTCTTTTCTAAGATCTTGGAGATTGGTTACTCTTGTAGTTGTTTACCTGAGTTTCATTTTGCTATCGGTTACTCTTATATGGAAATATTGTTAAGCATGTTTCAGATATGCAACATAGTACTAATGTGAGAACACAGGCGATGGTGATTCTAGATGAAATATTTGGATATTGGATGTAATTGTTATTACTAGACTCTTTATTACAAATGGGACTACTGGTGATGTTTATTCGATTTCACTTTCCAAATTGGGTATGGATTTCGAATCACGTGGGTTTACATGTAGGGAAGTTTTGTGGTTCTGCTTGCCATAGGGCCCGTATTTAGCAACTTCGTTACAGCCTAACACAAATAGGTGCTGTAAATTGAAATTTTTTTATTATAAACGGTAGGGCCATGAGCTCAATATATATACTTTGTTGCAGAGGTGTTAGTAGGCGTTTATACTTGATAGTTGGTGGTTAGTCTGTTGTAGGAGTTCAGCTGTTTAATATAGCAAATCACTGATGACTCTGAGAACAATGATTGACCCTAACTAGTTATGGTTACTGGTTGGAGCTTCTCTGTAATCTGAATAAAGATACTGGTTTGTGTAGTCTACTGGATATATTGGTATGGTAAGATATGGACTACTGTTTGAGTATGTGTTATCCTCTTAGTTAAACCAGTAGATGCTCCTTTTAATTTGGTCTCATTTTGTGCATTTTGGTCGTCACATTAGAGGTGCAGGGGAGTTCTTAAGTCAACATGAATGTGAGTGTTACTTTGCTCTCTACTCTAATCATGGGTGATTCAATTTGTATTGAGGAAGTAGGATGAGAAAATATACTTTAGGTCTGGTTAGATAAAAGGTTAGATTCATTTTATCTAGGTTTGTCAAAATGGATGGTAGCATGCAGGGTGTTGGGGGTATACTGAACCAGTATCGGTACCGAACCGGAATGGGACCCGGATCTTGGTGGCAAATCCCGATAAGTCCCGATTTAAACCAATATAATCGTAAGTGAAATCGAGAGTGTGTTTGTAAAGGGCCCGAACCAACAATTATTACTCAATGAAGTTTTTAGTTTTTACAAAATTTTTGAACACCTTTATAAACATGCTTTGATAAGTTCACGTGTTGCATAACCTGCCTTGGTTTCTTTTATACAACATTCATGGGACAAACTATAATATTAGTTTTCGGTGGCAGTTATGTGTTTCGGGACTATTAAATTAACACACTCAAAATTCTATAGATTATAGAAAAGGAAAAATAATTACTAATAGTGGTGCAGCCATAATTGAAATGGATGCTCATATTGATGATAATATTTTAAAGCTTTTTGTTTATGAACCATGCTCACAACGCAAGAATGACATCGGTATTTTTGGAGTCTTGTTCATTCTTTTTGAATTCTTACACAGACGCACTGCTTTTGTTTGATAGGTAAGATTGGAAGACCCTGTCGATATAACTTGAGGGCGATGATTATGATAGCACTGGAAAGCATGGAACAAATCAAAGGACTTGCATCTTTGGATGCAGGTAAATAAGTTATGTAGAATGACCTGGATTTATTAGTGACAACTAGTTAAAGATAGTGAAAATGTTCGCATATTTGACTTTCAGCTCAATGATATTGCTGTTCTAAAACTATCGTTATTTATTAAACACCTTTTTAGTTTGGTAAATTTGTGGATTTTCTCATTAAACATCAATTCATCAGCTGTAGTCTGTTTATTATCTGTTACAAACAAGAAAACGCCATTTACATCAACACCAAGTTCAGCTCGATTATGTTGGCTTTTCTTCCACTGAACTTTACGATTTGAATCTACTTATCTCTATGGATGTGAATTGTTTGGTTTGGGCGGTTTGGGATTAGTCTTGACAAACCAGTAACTAGAGTAACGTGTCCTGTATAATAAAATATATTGATGTTTTTGATTTACAACTATGATAATCTATATTCACCAAATGAAAGTGCCAAACAATGAAAAATTCTGATGTGGGGAGAGGTTGGCATTTGGGAGTACAGAAGCTGTTGATTTTGTGATTACGTACATGCGTCCATCACTTGGGATTAGCGGGTACCAAGATGGTGCCTGCGATTAGGGGTGATCAAAATACAGGCCAGCCAGTAAAACCCGAAAAACTGGCCCGGAAAAGCCTGAACCCGTAACAACCCGTAAGTACATTGGGCCGGGCCACGGTCCTTAAAATCCTAAAAAATCGGGTTCTCGGGTCGGGCCGGGTTGGCCCGGTGAAAACCCGTAAACCCATCAAGCCCGAACTGTTTCACAACATATTATCTTAATCTTAATATATACTATAAGACAGTTGAAATAATGACTTATTAACCAATTAAATCGCTCAATTTTATCAAATTGACTCTCGCTTATGTCATCATTTAGATAAACTATAAATTAAAAATTCTAATAATAATTATCCAAATATATTATTATATTAATATTTATAATAATTTGTAGAAAAAATCTCATTACTTTACACTTTTTGTTTTCCATCAAAAAATTACACTTTTTAGCTTTTAATACTTAATTTATATTTATTTTTAACCATCAACTTGAGAGGATTTTTTAAAATTTTCTAAAAAAAGTTACAAAAAGTATTTATATTTAATTTATTTTAAGTTACAATTGTCACTCAAATAAAGAGTTCTAATTGTTATCAAAGAAAGTGAAAACAATCATAATTGTTATCTAATTATCATAAGACAGGTGATTGAAAATGAGCCCGCATCATGACAACATACGTATACTTGAATGTCAAGTACAAGATCACAAGTATAGTTATATTTTAATTCCTAATTATATTTTCATAATAATATTACATTATGAGTATAACTGGTTTCAAAAACTTCTATGATAGGAAAATTGTTGTAGCATGTGCCTTGTGAAATACCTATGTCAAACAATTTCATCAATATGTCTCAGCTAATAATGACAGTGACGAGCATGCGATTATTGTACTACAACTTGCACATTATAAAACTTAGAACCGTATATCTTCAAAATTATAAGATTTTATAAATTAAATGTATGAAGATCTAATATTGATAATATCGTAAACCCCGTGTCCAGTGTTGGACACGGGTCTAAAATCTAGTATATATATCTATATCTGATTTGTTTCCTAAGTTTATGCAATATGTAACCAACGACGATCCTATCTCTATGCATATCATCAAAACGGTTCCTATTTCTATGCAGACTCCTAATTTATAATCACTCAAACTCTCTTCTTCTTTTCTTTTTTTTATCATTCATACATCAAGCTATACGGATCACATTGTTCTTCTCATCAATTGGCAGAGGTATTTTCTCAATATTATATAAATATCAATTTTATGTCTTGTTCATGATGATTTTTAAACTCAATTTATAACTAAAACACAAGTTTTGCTTGGTGTTGATTTCATATTTGAAACATGAATTCGTCAATGTTGATTTAATTGAATAACTGATGAGTACCTTGTTGACTCCATGTTTATATTTAGTCTGCTACATATATATTATGTATGATCTATATATACATATATATTGCTAGTATATAATATGCAATAGTTATACGTGTTGTTATATATATATAACATGTTGATCTGATGGTATTTTTGCTAGTATCCATTTAAGTTTTGACATAATATTTATCAGTGATTTCTGGCATATAAGAGTATAAAAAAACATATATTTGGGTTGCTTACACTAAAGAATGATAGAGTTGTTGTTTACTTAACCTACCAAGCTAATGTGTCTACTAATCGACTAGACGACCAATCTGTAAATACATTGAAAATAATGAAACCACTAAGCAGCTGAATTCTGTTGGCTAGACACTTTAAGTGGAGTATTTAACTTTAGATCGATGATTCAGGTGCAATTCTGATATATGAAAAGGTTTGAGTAGACTTAAAGTTAGTAAAATTCTGGTCGAGGCTAGACGACCAATCTGTAACGCAATGATTCATAAGTTATGAGCACTATCACGTGATGACCTCAAATGTATGAATTCAGAGTACTCCATTTACAGGGGAAACAAAAGAATGAAATAAACTAATATCAAAAAAATGTTGATTAGTGAATTCAGTTAATTTAATCCTTTTAGTATACAAAAACATGTGTCTACATTGAATACTAAATAGCTTGTAGCCATGTTTCATCGACAACTTTTAGTTTTGTTAACAAGTAATGTACTATTTTCTTAACATATACATTGGTTGATTTTTGTAGATGTCTGAAGAAAATGTTCACAACATACCTGATTCGGATGAAGAGCATGATGAAAACCTTGTGGTTGAACCTCCAAAAAAACGGAAATCGAATAAAGGAAAAGGGAAGCAAAAGTCTGACGTTTGGAATCATTATATATATAACAATCCTAAAGAAAACTACTACAATGACGGCTCCAACTAGCTCATTTGGCTTCTAACCGGCTTAGTTGGGTAGGTTGAAATGACATTTTTGTCCCTTTATCTCTCATCCGACTTTTCTCCCTTCTTTGATCTCTTCTCTGGCTCTCTCCAACTATATTATCTTCTTTTTCTTCATCACCTAGACCCCAATTCTTCACCAGCCACCTCCTCAAATACCATTGCTGCTGACAGCTCCCAAGAACAACAAGCATGTACCTTTTTTAATTTCCGCTTGAACAATTGTCAACATCATGATAATCATCGCCGGAAAAAAACACCGACAACAGCGGTCGTCATTATCCACCACTGGCTTCTTTTAATCTGTTCCTTCATCGCACCCACCACCGCTATAAGAAGAGTTAAAAAAAGTGGCATTCTACCTACTGCTTCATCAAACTCCGCCAAGCGCCGGCGATGACATGATTTCACTCGGCCAAAAATTAGATCTACTAAAAAATATATATATACGGTAATTAGCAACAATATTAACGTCGGCATCAAAATACATCCCGAACAAAATTTGACATCCTGCTGCATTGTCCATGTGTAAAAACATGAGTGAATATCAAAACTCATATAAGGATTCGTATTTCTAAAGTGTATATAAAGAAGTGTAACTTCATTTTTTTGATGCATGAAAATATTTAAGAAATACAATTGATGAATTGAAAGTAAAAGAAAATGATGGTTAGATTTTTTTTTATGCAATAAAGAAAGAGAGAACGGTGAGAATTGAGAAGATAGATTATGAAACATACAAAAAGATATATATATATATATATATATATATATATAAACATAGAGTGAAAGGTGTCACTACACAAGGCAAAGGAAGGACACAATGTGGTTATGAAAGGTGTGTCATTTTTACATCCACCCATTTGTTAACGAAAGGTTTATAAACGTTTAATAAATTTGGCTACAAATGTAAAAAAATATAGTAGGTGTATTGAGTATTTGAGTGTGTTGTCAATTCAAAGTACTTGATCACGTGGGTGGAAGAAGATTGAAAGTTCAAAACAAAAATGGAAATGGAAATTTGTTTAAAACAAAAAACAATATTAGTTTTTAAATGGAAATGAAAATTCAATTTACTCATATAGTTATAAGTTATAACGAAGTTAAAGATCAGATAAACATTTTTGTGAAGTTGGTTTATAATAACTTAATTTTGCATATAAATATTTAATCATTGTTGAAGAAATTTAATATTCCATGTTTGTTTCTATTGAATTTAAATATGTTATGATGAACTTGTTTGGTATAACAAACTTTAAAGCAATATATAAATTTCTCATCATGATATTGTTAACCTACAAATACTTTTAATCATTCACAACAATACATACATTAAATAGTTGTGCATTGTGCTTTAAAATATGTAAATTCTCTTCACGGCTTCCCCCGCAGCGAAGCGCGGGCATATCAACTAGTTTTAACTATGACAAAATTGAGAAGAAAGCTACATGCCTGCACTGTAACAAAGTTTATGCTAGCTGGCGGACCTATCTCTGATTCTGACTTTGTCAAAAGTAAGGAAGATAAGAAGTCTACTTCTGGGTATATTTTTATGTAATTGAGAAGAAAGCTACATGCCTGCACTGTAACAAAGTTTATGCTAGCTAGCGGACCTATCTCTGATTCTGACTTTGCCAAAAGCAAGGAAGATAAGAAGTCTACTTCTGGGTATATTTTTATGTTAGCTGGCGGACCTATCTCTTGGGGGAGTCATAAACAGAAACTGACTGCAACGTCCACCATGATGGCTGAATACATTGCCATTTATAATGCTACTTGTCATGGGATTTTGATTAGGAACTTGGTCAGTGGACTCAAAAAAGTCAACTATATTTCTAGACCATTGAAGCTTTATTGTGATAACTCAGCTGCCATAACTTTCTCGAACAGTAACAGTTCAACTGGCGCTGGGCTGTATCTTTATACAAAGTATCTGTTTGTACGCAAACGGGTTGAGGAAAATGTTTTTTGTATTGAGTACATAAGTACAAATGATATGCTAGCGGATCCGATGACCAAAGGTCTTCCTCCTAATGTCTTCGTAGGACACGTGTCAAAGATGGGGCTTACTAAAGACTTAATGTAATAGCATATTGTACTTATTGGTCATTATTATTATTATCTTAATAAAATTTCCTCTATAATCAGATTTTGTTTGTCTGTTAATTACACTTAGCGCGCATAATGGTGTGTGGACATTATAATAACAAAATTTGTCTTAGTCAATTGATCATTGCTAATTAATTTTAAATTCGAGTCATAGTTTGACTAGTGGGGGTCCTGAGTTGATGTTCTTCTCTACGACTGTACTTATTGACTATGATTTCAGTTTAAAACAAAATGAGTATTATCCCGACCGGACTTATTGAATACTCATAGATAAATGATCGCTTGGTCAAGTGGGAGAATGTTGGAACCACGTTAAATATGACCGTCACTGATCGTTTATCATTCGTGATATGATAATTGACGATAACTGAAATCCCTATGTCTAGTAAATATACGGTGGGCGTATTTACTCTTAAAGACATATTATAGGGTTTCCCATTAGATGATTGGAACTACGGGGACTTATATTGCACATACTAAACACCAGGGGCTAAAGTTGCAAATGATATCTCTATAAATAGAGAATCATTTCCAACCATTTCTTGTCTAATCTTCACCCTCTTTATGTGTGTAATTCTCTCCTATAATTCTCAATCCCATCATCAAACAATCATATCGCTTTGGGAACCCGACAATTACAAGGTCCTCTGGATCGTCAGGTATACTTATAACATTATCATATTTTCATTATATTTATAATACAAATCATATATAATCCAACATGATTATCATATAAAAAATGTGTCCAGGCTTTGCTGCTCTTTGCAAGATTGTTTACTATTTATGTTATATTGTGAATGTATTGATTTTTTACTACTATAACTAGCTTCAATGTCGTATATAGTTATGTCAACATTCTTTACTATATGGCTGACCCAAGTTACTTTCATTATTCAAAGTTTTTAGCAAGAACAATTCCATTTTTTATTCTTAGTTATATCTATTGTTTATAGTGATTGTTTTTTTTTTTTTTTTTGGCAGCACTAGCTTTTGTTAGTAGTGATTGCAATGCTTTCTTTTATAGATGTTCAGTTTTGCAAACACTATGTTGCATATATCATGTTGTTGTTGTTACCAACTCATTATACCCTTTCCTTTATATATTCAGTACTAGCTAATCAACCCGCATATTATGCGGGTAGCTGAATAGAATTTGGTGTTAAAAATATAGTTTATTTAAAAGTCGTAATATATAAATCACATTTGTTATATTAAAAAATCTAATGATAAATTGATTATTCAATTCTCATACTTCTAACTTCGAAATAGTATTACAATAATAAATTTTAATTTACAAATTTATTTTCTATTTCAATATCAACCCTTTTGATAACCCTTAATATTTTACTTAAGTTACAATGATATCAAAAGTAAAGTTATATAGAGGTGTTTGGGAATGCGTTTTGAAGTGATTATCTGATTATTACGTTTGTAAAACGCAAATAATTTAAAAAAGTGTTTGTGTGAAAAAGTGATTATATGCTATGAAAACGTAGTTTTGAAGAAGCATGTACCTACCTGCTTTTTCAAAACGCAGTTTTGAAAACGCATAATCTATTTTGAAAACGCATAATCTGTTTTGTAATCACAATAACAAACACCCCCATAATTTAAAAAAGATACTATGAAAAATTTAATTAATTATACAGGTTTTGATTTTTAGTTTCTATTTCTCCTAAATAATTAAGTAAAATAATAACTTTTCATATATATCTACTAAAATTATGTTAAAATCATTATATCTTAAAATAAGTTTGAAATTGTTTTGTTTTGTCTATTTTTTTTATGATGTCATAAAAAAATTAAAATAATATATTAACATGTTATGAAAAATTATTTTAAAAGAACATGACATTATCACAGTCTTCTTTTATTAATATATAAGAGATAAGAGATTTGCATAATTATCCTCAAACTCATTAAACATGAGTTCCCTACTATACTCTTGATCATCGGCTATAACAATAAGCGTATGATTACATATATAGTTAATTTTAGATCTTTCATTTATAAAAAACAAATATTGCAGATCCAGGTTTGTAACCCCGTTGCACCATTTTGTATTTGGAAACACTTAACAATGTTTTTTACTCTGTGATATACATAAAGGACATTATTGTAAAATTGTATATCCTTTTCTCTTTCTTTTCCTTTCTACTCAGCTTAAGAATACAAATAATTTATCTCTTTTTTTTCTTTTCTTTAGTTTTCCATGAAACTAAAGAATGTACATAAAATAACTATATTTTTTTTCTTTTACTTTCATTTTATTTCTTTTCCATCTATTTTAAACTCAAGAATGCAGTGTAAATGTGTTATACACAAAACAAAACAAAAAAAATAAAAACCCTATAATTTGCCTTTAATACGTAATTTTAAAAAAAAACAGAGAAAAAGGTTGAAATTTTCAATCCGCTCGGTAAAATAAAACCATAAACCCTAACAAATCCCGAAAATAATTAAAAAAAAAAAAAAAAAAACCAAGATGATAAGAGATCACCGCCATATTCCTGTGGAAATCCTAATTGAAATCATAAAGAGAATTAATGATATAAAATCATTGATTCGACTGCGATCGGTTTCAAAAGCATGGAAGTCGTTGATCGATAGCAAGGAATTTATCGCTACTCACACCACTTTCCTCATCAGCCACCCCAAAACGCAATATCATCGTCTCCTCGTAAGGTATGGAGATTTAGACAAATCTGGTTACAAATATATTTCATTCGTCGATGATGACAGTTTCCGACATGATCAAAAGGTTACTCTCTTTGCTCCGGATTCGTTTAAATTATTAGATTTAAAAAAGTCACGATTAGTCGGTAGCTCTCATGGCTTGTTCTGCTTTTACGACACTAAAACAACTGTCAAGATTAAGTGTTCTTCAACGTCCCGTATAAGACTTGTGTTGGTTTTGGCGTTTATTCTCGCACTCTTGATCCTAAGTTAGTCAAGATTAAGTGTCTTGCCAATGGGAAGGATTTAGGATATCTGAACAGTGGCATTCCTCATCACGTTGAGGTTTTTACGTTAAGTTCAGGGTCTTGGAGAAGTCCATAAACCAGCAATCTCCCTCGTGAATCGATCAGTTTTGGAGACTCTCAGGCAGTTATAGATGGGTTTATTTGTTGGGATGCTTCTGTCACAACTATAATGGATGGTATATCCAAGCTTTGCAATTTACTTGCCTCTAGGGATGTCAACAGTTTCATTTGGGCGGTTTGGGATCGGTCTTAATAAACTATTAACCAGTGTGATAGATAACGAAATTCAAGGAAATTTTCTCATATTTTTAATTCTCAACTATTACAACCTATATGCACCAAATGATGGTGCAAAACAATGCAAATTTCTGATGTGGGGTGAGGTTGACAATTCGAAAGGTAAAGAAGCTGCTGATTTTGTGATCAGGTAATTTATAGGCGTCCGTCTCTTGGGATTAGCCAGTACCAAGATTGTACCAGAGATAAGGGGCTCCCTTCAAAATACCTTTTTACTCAAAATTCAACAATCATTTTAGAGGCGGAAAAACATGATTTTGTAAGATCTGAAAATCATGCTAGCCCCAATCACTTTAAATTCCAGTGTACGATAAATCCTTTCATAAAATTCTTTACTAATCAAATTCTTAGTCCACTTTTTTCTAATAAATTCCTTTCAAATACCATTACCGTTCAAGTATTTACATGATTACATTGAACCTATTAGCTATTGGCTGCTTCCTCAAACCTTTCATACCTGTGATGATGGGCCTTTCTTTACTCGTGCCCTTGGTGAAGTAGGTGAACTAGCTAGCACTTAGCTTATCTTCCTGTTCGTGAAATCTGTCAAAGTCTTAGCCTTGATAGCACTCAGGGGGTACTCGATTATGAACCATTAAAAGGATGTGTAAATATTATTTGCAAAATTGAGCCAAACTTTTTATAACTGTGTCGCATTGGTTTATTTATTGATACTAGTTGGGTTTTGCAAAATTGAAAATTCGAAAGAGCTAACTTAAGAGTTGCTTATTTTAGTTTTAACATGAATGTTTTCTTTTATCTTTGTTCAAATAAGCTTGCTTCAGGTGTGACGTGATCAAGAGTGTGGGATGTGCCTAGTGCACCAAAACCCGAGACCTGGTCGAGCACGATCTGACTCTTGAGAGGATATTGGTTTGGTTCTCGATCCTTAAGCTTACTGTATATTCAAGTTTAGTTTGATCCGGGCCAAAAATGGAGAAAACCTGATAAAAAGGGTAAAAGGAAATTTTCATTTCTGGGCTTTTGTTATTTGTGTTGTTTTTTTAACCATAAATTTAGGCTCAGCGGCATGAGTTCTTCATATAAACTCACTCCAATTACAGGGGAAACAAAACTTTATGTAACCGTTTCTGTTTTGTTGCTGATAACACATGAATTTTTGTATTCCAGCTGCTCAGCCTACTCAGATTAGTATGTAGGCATTATTATTGATAACCACCAAACATGGCTTTGTATTGTAGTAAAGCAGTGGCAACTGAAATAATCCAGCTGGCTGAGTTATACATTTAGTATAACCAGTTCATGAGACCGTGACTGACTACAATCACACCGTGAACCTGTTATACAAACAGTGAATGATCTACTTAGGTCCGCCCCCGTACTATCTTCCAACACATAGCAGTCCATTAACTTCCTCAATGCGAATGGACTCGCTTATGATGATAGTAAGAACCATACTAATATTAACATTCCATTTAAGGCGTATCAATCTGCTTGTTTAAATTAATGTCACTTAAAACCTACCTCTAATTTAAGTATCGTACAACCATAATGAGGTTTCTCTGAACAATAACCCTAATGGGAAACAATGAGTAGACTAAACACGGTTACTTGAAAAGTGAATCAAAAACGATGCTGGGCTACCAGTTGACTAATTTAACACGGTAAACAGATAGGTATAAGTGCGTACAAGAAACTAACCTTATTAAAGTATAACTCACGACTTTCGGCTAACATTCTCCTAACTGCTGCTAATACATTGTCTAAGACTCTAAGTTGTCTAAGTTGATGCCTACAACAAGCATGGTAATTGTGACGTGCCATATGATAGTGCAATAATATTCGACCCTATTATATACTCTCAACCCAAAGAACATCCATACGACATTTCACTTTAGTTGGTCCAAAACAAACATTCTTTATGTAGAATCAGTATCACCTACTTATGTCTGCACATACCGAATATGGATGTAACTGGCCCGGAAATGCTAACAGAATATTACATCTAAAGAGAAAGTGACAATTATTTAACAAAACCCATACAATAAGCCAGATCCAATTGGCCCTCCCGTCATATGACAACTAATCACTTTTTCAATCCACAAATTGTAATTTGGCCAACTTAGTGCAGTTAGAGTTAGATTCTGGCAGATCAAGCAAAAGTAGTGCGTGTAAGAGTACACCTTTTTAGAGAAAGTTTTTTACCCAAGATCACTCGTCTTTTCAAGGGGGTTCATAATTAATGTAAAGGGGTAGTAGAAATAATTTTAAAAATAAGAGATGGATAGTGTAAACTAATTTGTTAAGGGTAAAATGATAATTTTACATCTAACATTTTTATAGGAGAGAGTATGATAATTGGGGATAATTTGGATGATGTTAACATTATTTTGGTTGGATGATTTTGCTTTCACAAACCATTAAAATCATGGGGGACTTTTTCACATGTGTAGAAAATGATTTAAGTGGGTTTGTTAGAGTAACATCATCCAACAAAGATGATGTTAACATCATAAATCATTTTCCCATGATAATTAGTATAAGATAGTATAGATGATCAAATCTCCAAATATCTGAAGATGCTAATTTTCATTTCGATGTTAACAATTACCAAAACAATCTCAGTGTAAATTTGGAAGACATACCATTGAATTATGGTTTCTCTGATTTTTCCCTTTTATGAGTGTAATTTTTTGTTTTATCTATTTTATTATATATTTTTATATTTGCTAATGAAAAAAGCCCGCTCTCACAAACAGTTCAACAGAATTTTGATGAAGATACAAGCATTCTACACACATTTTCTTCTTTGAATATCACCTTTCTTTCATATATACCTCTCTTTCATCTATAATATTTATATCTATCTTTATCTGTCAAATCTGGAGTATGTCTTACAGTAGCTAGCTCAATTTCTAAAAAAAATAATAAATTTTTTGGTTAATTTAAGCATGAACCATACAAGACCAAACCTGACCCTAACTGACTGTAACTATCACGGTCTGGGATTCGGGTCCCCATTTTCTAACTTTTTGGGTCCCGGGTCTTCCCGGTTCGGGTCAGCCCGACCCGTGCTCATCCTTAGTTAAAATGGTTAAAATAAAGCCAACCTATGTATTAGACAATCCAAATCCAATTATTTTCATCTTCATATTTCACTAGAAATAACAAACTCGATTTCAATATACCCTTGTATTAAACTCAATTCATCACGTCTTAGGCGGCATGATTCTAATAATTGTACTCAAAATAAGTTTCTTATTAAAATAAAAAAAATTTAGAAGGAATTATTGCATTGTGTAAATTTAAAGATATCAATATTACCCTTATTTTTACTATTTACACGAATTTGATTATTAATATTTTAAAACCAGCAATCATTTTAAGAAAAATTGAAATGTAACAATATATTATATTTTAATTCTGGTATAAATTTTTATGCTAAATCAAGGATTATATGTGTGTCATTTGTGTTATTAGAAAAGCTAAAGGGCCTGAAATATATATTAGCTTTATAAAATTTGCCTTGGAATCTTGGACGTTATTCTCAAAAATTAAAAAAAATAAAAAAATTCCAATACTCTCTGCAAAATAAAACCTTAAACCCTAGCAAATCCCTAAAATTAAAAAAAAAAAAAAAATCAAAATGATAAGAGACCACCACCAAATCCCTGTTGAAATCCTAATTGAAAGAGAATCAATGATCTAAAATCATTAATTCGATCGCGATCGATTTCAAAATCGTGGAAGTCTTTGATAGATAGCAAGGAATTTTTCGCTGCTCACACCACTTTCCTCATCAGCAAACCTGAAACTCAACATCATCGTCTGCTGGTAAGTTACGCAGATTTAGACAATTCTGGTTACAAATATGTTTCATTTGTCGACGATGACGGTTTCCGACATGATCAAAAGGTTACACAATTTTAATTGATAATGGTAAGGTCACACAAGTTATAGCAGTTTGATGATATCATTCTTTACACAAGGTACTTAATGCGTATGGAATAGTACTTTGGCTAACTTAAACCCATATGCTTTAATCAGGTTGTTTTATAGATGGTTTAATCTGAACTCGGTTGACCCAAATAAGTCTTTGAAATTTATACTTAGCTCATCAATTTAGTGCCTACTGGGCTATGTCATAATTTCAGTTTTGTTTACATTTTCAATGCTTTGACATTCATTTCTGGCTTTTTATTGTTTTTTTTATTCTTATTATTGAGTGTTCCTTGCAATGCTTGCGTTTAAGATACAACAAGCAGCCCAAACCGACCATGATGCGATTATCAATGGTACTTAAAGCCAGTTCTTCAAATATGAGCAGCACAGTTCAGTTTTAATGGGTATAACTGAATCCGACATGCAACCATTTACCCTAATCTCGATCAAGTGGAACTAAACCCAAATAATCGACCTAATTTACTCATAAAAAAATAAAAAATAAATAAATAAAACCCTCATAAAGTCCCCTAAATGAAATTGTCAACAGTCTGACTACGGGTTTGAACATCCAGCAGGACTGTGAATACTATGTAATCCCATGTTGATGAGTATAAATACACCATGCCCTGTCTACCTTTTCTACTCCCGGGTCTCCACACTCCCTTTCTAAATTTGAAAACAAAAAAAATCCATGTTCCATGATCTCACCACAAATCCTAGACTAGTTATGGATGCAAACCCATCTAAGCTCTTGCTACAAGCCTACAACAGATGAGGTAATAGGCCATTTGTCATCTTAACCTTGCCAAACTATATAACTTATTGAAACCAGATAATGTTTTACATGACTTGATCCACAGCCATTTTAAGATAGATGAATAAGACACTCCATAAAAATTAAGTTATACCCTACTACAATAATGAAAGAAAACTCAGATTTTTCTAGAACATTGATGAGTTCAATTTGCACATAATGTATGCCAATTCAGTTAAACACTTGTAAAGTTAGTAGGGATAGTAGGGGGTATGGGTGACAATCGTGTCATGTTTGGGTAAACGGGTAAAAGTTGAAGGGTTGACTGGTTCATATTCTCAAATACAATTCAATTGATATAGAAACTATGAAATAAGGACTTTTTTGAGGTGAGGTAATAACTTTATAGGTTTTATGATCATTTTTAAGTCCAAACAAAACATTTAATAGCAAAAAAAGAAAAAAAAAGTAATGGAGGAAACCTAGTCCTGGTACCACAATTAGATACCCATTGACTTACCCCGTATGAGTCATATGACGCCGATACAATAACTTCATCCTAATTCCCGCATGATCTGGACATCCCTAAGGATCGAACCTGCGTATTTAAACTTCACATATGGGTCTAAGTTTCATTGATAACAGGTACCTTAAAGGAATTATTTTTTGTGCGGAGTTGAACTTGAGACCTTAAAGTCATCAAGAGTTTTCTTTACCACTAGGCTAATTCATTGTTAGTCAATATTTAATAGCATAGCTTGTGAGAGTTTGATTAACAAAAATATCTAATTAAAAATCAATAAAGATCAAGTCAAACTTCTTTGAGGGTTTATTTTTTGGATAGAGATTTTTTAGAGTTCAAATCTTTGAATAATATTGATTATTGGATCGAAGTTTAAGTTTAAAAAAAGATTTTTGACTCTTAGACTATGATTTTAATCCCATGTTTTATATTTTTTTTAATTACTAAAATCTTAAAAATATTTTATAACTATACTTTAAATGATTTTAATAATTAAAAACCAAAAATATAAATAAGTTTATATATAATAATAAAAAACTTAAGATATAAATAATTTAAGTTAAGTTACTCAAATCTTCCAAGTATTGACTGAACTAATATGAAAGACATGAAAAATTTTAATCCGCATATCACATTCAAACCAACTAGATTTTGTAGAGTGTTTCCATAAAAATAATGTTTTTAACAACAGGAGAGTAAGTACTCGCGTGTCGTGGCGGTAAGATGGTAGGAGTGATAAGTCATAAAGTGTGTGGTAGGTCATAAAGTGTGATAGTCAAATGCCTTAACCATATGGGTTCCGCCTTCGGATTTAAAATTCGTTGAAAGTATATCGAATGACATCTCTAATGGAAGAACATGAAATTTTAAGAACACTCATATAATTTTTATAATTTATGGTTTTGAGATAAAATATTTTTTAATGAATTGGAGGAATAAATGGTTCATAGATACGAGAGAGAAAAAATAATTGGTTGAGATTTAAGGAGAAATAAAGGGTATTATAATTATTTTAAATTAATATAGAATAGATATAAGAACATATTGAGAATGTAAATTTAGACCGACATCGAAGCGCGTAACCCAACCACCCACTATTAGCGGCGACGTCGCCGCAAATAGTGGGCCCCCAATCTGTCAGTCAACGGCTGTAACTGGCCGAATCACGTGGGTGTGGAGCCCACTATTAGCGGCAACGTTGCCGCAAATAGTGGGTCCCCCCACTACAGATCGTCGATATAAACAAGGCAGCCCTCTTCTTCTTTTTCTTCGTTCGTCTTCTCCATTTTACTCCTCCGTAAAACTTTTAATTTCTCCAAAAAATCCATTCTTCTCGATTAGTATAACTCACAAATCCGACCATCTATCCCCTCATCATCATTATCAACGTTCTTTTTTACACCACCTACGTTTCCGGCCTCCCGGAGTCCATTTTCAGACGTATTTTTAGCGGCGACATTTTTCCGGCGATTATATTTTCCGGCGTACCAGTTTTGCGGGGAACCTATTTTCCACCATTGATATACGGGAAAACAGATTTGAAAATTTTCCGGTTTACTCCGGCGATATTGTTTTCCGGCGACTAATATTTTTGCCGGCCAGCCATCCGTTATTTGTTCTACTCTTTTTTCCGGTAAACCATTTTTTAGATGAGGTAACACTCATTTACCTTTTTATATATAATAATGTTATCAAATATTTATTTCTTATAGAAATTATTAGTTATAGAATTGTTATATATTTTTGTTAGAAAATATATGTTGAAAAAAAAAGTTAGAAAAAATATGTGTTAGAAAATATGTGTTATAAAATATTAGTTATATAAATGTTATAGTTTAATGTTATATAAAATATATGTTAGGAACAAGTGTTAGAAAGTATTAGTTATAGAAATGTTATAGTTTTATAGTTAGGAAAGATTACTTATGTTATTATAGTTAGGAATGATATGATTTTTAGAAATTCATAAATATTTAAGAAATCATTTGTAGTTATAATTATTGTTTATTATAGTTCAAAGTATGATTCTTAGTTAGAAAACACTTTTTAGTATGATTGTAATTGTTAATATAGTTGTTATTAGGTTAGTATTAATGTTATAAACGAATGTTTGAAAAAAAGTTGCAAAAAAGTGGTCATTTTAGGTATAATAATTTTGGAAAACAATTTTGTGTCCAAAATATGTTAATTTAGGTCGCATCTTTTTTATGACTTTTATGTTTGTTTATGTTATTTTATAAATTGGGACGGCTGATGTAGGTTAAAATGGTTGCACTTCACGGCGGAGATGGTGGCAACAACCCTCCAAATTGGGGGTGGAATCCCGAATGGGGTTGTAGGCATACGGGTGGTAAGTATATATTAATGTACGTTGCATATAAATATATGGTACATATGTATATATATATATATATATATTTGTTATTTTATTTTGTTTTGCAGGTATTAGCACAGGGATAGCTGCTGCTGCTAACAACGATCTGGAGTGCGAGTTTCAGAATTCGGGACGCCGAATCTCGCTTATGTTAAATAACGATCTCAGTAGGTGGCAGGCAATCGGGGACCACGCCAAGTGGTACAAGAGCTATCTTTTTTTACTATTTAAATACGTCATTTAAATAATCTAGGTCACCCAGAAAATCATATCTACTTAGAACCATATCTAGATCACCCAGAAAATCACCCGTTACGAGAGGCCGTGACCAGGATGATTCGTCAGGATGCCCTAAAGATCTACAGGGATAAAAAAGCAAAATTCAAGAAGACTTGGTTCACTGACAGGGGTGGGTCACAGAGGCTGGCAGAACTGGAGGGTCAACCTCCGTATGGGATGCCTCCACAGGTGTGGAGTTATCTACTGGGTTACTGGACCAGCGAGCCCCGGATGATTGCTGCCCAAAGAAACACGACAAACAGGCAGCAACAAAATAATTTTGTCAGTAGCCACGGTCAGCAGTCATACGCTCAGCGTGAATGACGTTACGCTGTAAGTTATACGTAATTATTTATATCCACGTATGTAAACATATATCTATACAGACATACAAATACAAATATATAACTTTGATTAATGTATATACAGGAAGATAATGACGGGCGACGTGAGGAGCCGCCCGAGTTTTATTTGCGGGCCCACACGAGACGAGATGGGATGGTGCATGACGCAGTTAGGCCCATTTATGTAAGATTTTGCACAAATCCGGAAAAAAGATATTTTTTTGGTTTATTTATATTAAGTATAAATAAATTTTATTCGTTAATAACTTAATTTTCATGTGATACAGGATCGGCTTCTTGAAACCCACCAAAGACTTTCCCAAGTGCCCAATACCCCGCCCACGCAGATATATGTGGACGCTTTAGGGACCCGATCGGGACATACTCGTGTGGTTGGGCGTGTGGTTAGGGGAACACGTGGACTGAATGTCCCCCTCCGAGATGATATAGAGCAACCCTTCCCAGCCCAGCAGTCACCGTCCTTTAACGTCAATGATATGTTCGCCCAGGGTAGCCCTTAGAGCCAACCATCATTCCAAGAAGGGCCTAGCACGTCATCATCCCATGCTGGGCCTAGCACGTCACGGGCCCCCACACAGCGTTTGGGTAGTGATTGTGATAGTGATAGTGATGATGAAACTGATTAGTTTTCTGAGTTTTTTACTGTTTTTATTCATCGTTTAACTAAAATGTGATTTCCTTTTAGAATCTTGATTTGCGTGATATAATCATTTGTATTTTTTATGTTTTAATACATTTGATGATAAAAAAATAATTGGAATCAACTTTAGAAAAGTATTATAAAATCAATGTATGTACAACAGAAAAGTATGAAAATTATTGATTGAAACTTGTTTTGGAACAACAACTTAAATACATAAAAAATATATACAATAAAAAAAGTATACATACAAACAACCTATATAAAACATTGAACGAATTTAATCATTTATTACAATAGGAGGGCCTGGTGGTAGTCTTGGCATGTTTGCGCACAACCAATTTTGATACGCATCTTCTTGATTTGCGTACGTTAATGCTAGTCGACGTGCAAGATCGGTTGCGTGAAATTCCCATTCCGGATTCTTGTATGCCATTGGGTAGTCGCTTGCTAATTTCACTGCAACAAAATGGGTTTCGTCGTTTATCATAGCAACACTTATCGGTTGTTTGAATAACAGCTGATCTAAGCCGTGATGCATCGGAAATACTGTGCGGGGGTCACGTAGGCTAACGCAGTTGACTATTATACCCAGCTTATTGGCCAGGAGGATATGGAACCACACTTTACTCATCCAATGATCTCTGGGCCGGCTTCTTCCATAATAAGAGGTTCGCAGCGCCGGCAACATTCGGTTGCCCTCTGTTTGCCCAAACATTTGCATGTACCCATCAAGGTCAGATTCAAACTCCGCGAGCATCTGCGTACGAACCCACTCTGCACCCATCTCCTCATCTAGCCCCAAAGCTACAGCGGTAGCTCGAAATCCACAGTTACCGTCTCCTTTGACATTTTGTGCGCCTACAACGTATGGCCTTAAGTATGATGGTATCTCACCTAGTACCCAATCATAATTTTTGAAAAGACTGGCGTTATACGGTTCCGCAACATACCCAACCCAACTGGCCGATGACTGTGCCTCTGACTCCAAATCTGAAACCTGCGCCTGCCTTGATTCATATATGGGTGCATTTCTAGATTTTGTAGGTGGTGGCCCGAAGATGTCATCTACTAAGTTGGAATATGGTTGGTCATAGTTGAGCCAATGGTCTTGGGACGTATCGCCGAATCCATATAATTTTTGTGTCACATATGGTGTATCCCCGACCCCGTAGGATTGGGACGGGTCCCCAAAAGTATATATATCATCAAGACCTAGATACGGGTGCAGGTTTCCGAAAATGTCAGGATTATCTTTGACCCATTCTGATTCAGGGTGGGATTGATCGTCGAACAATCCTCGGTTCTCGGGATAACGACAGGACTGGGACGACTCGTACGTACTGTGTCTGGCGGGCTGCGCAGGTGGGGGTTTGTTCAAATCTGGCACCTTGTATTCCCTCGGTCAACTGGACTTGGATTTTCGTAGCCCAGGTGGGTTGGTGTTGAGATCCGGCACCTGGACCATTAGTAAGAATCAGTTTCCTTAACTGAGGTAGTTATATGTACTGTATTTATTGAATAAGACAAATATTTAATTAGATGTATTATGTATACCTTTGGCGGCTTTTGTTTTGAGCCGACTGGTCTTCCGCGTGTGGTCTTTTGAACAAGAGGGTCATTCACTTGTGTCTTACCAGGCTTAAACATGTCTTTAATTTTTGACAACCAATGTTTCTTTTGGGCCTTGGGTTGTTGTTCCAAGAAATTCGTAAGACCATCAACGACTTTATGGACATCGTCTTCTTCGTCTTCGTCTTGTACGCATGTCCACGGTGTTAAGTCAAGCTTTTTCCAAAACGAGTCTATGAGATGAGGCTGTATACGAGTCCCTGCATTTTTTTGATATAAATAATTGTACGAAATTATGTGCTTTTGATGAAAAAATACAAGTAATAAATCGTACTAACCGCGCTGCATGTACTCGGCAATCTTGCAGGCACATGGTAGCCCGCAACTGGACTGAACCTTGCACCCACATTTGTTAACATGTCTTTTAAGGACTTTGTCTAAGCGTACAATTTCATCAGCCATGATGTCCAAAGCTTTAAGTGAAACCTTTCCCAACAGGTCCTTCATACAGTTGTAATTATGTTTCCCCTTCCGGGTCCCGTTGCTATACCCCAGTTGGCCCCTTATTTCTGCATCTTGACTGATCAGGACAGAATCAACACATTGGAGGATTCTAGTAAATGTGTATTTCCCCCTCAATTCTTCCTTCAGTAAATGGTGCTCGGCCTCCACTCTGTTTGTGGTGTGGTTTTGGTAGTTGAGGTGTTCATCGACCCAACAGGACACAAACTGCTCTCGGTATGGGGACAACCAATTATCGGTCAAGTACTTGTAGACGCCTGGAAAACCCGCAAGTTTTTCCTTTAACTCCTTCTCATTTGAATTAAACTCGTCAAAAGTCCGAGACTGATAGACTTTTTTCCACCATACGTTAAGCCTGTCAATGTTAACATCTTTCTTAATCCGCAATGCCGGTTCGCAGTGCTTGATTATGTTTTGCCATATATGGTACCTACACAGCAGTTGTTTCGCTTCCGGCATAACAACCTTCAAAGCTCTCATCAGGGCCAGCTCCTTGTCAGTAAGAATGACACGAACGGCAAAGCTATCAGCAAGGGTGGACCGAAGACATCGTAAAACCCATTGATAATTTGCCTCCCGCTCGTTTACGATAAAAGCATACGCTAAACTGAAGGTCTTCCCCGTTGAAGTCACGCCAACGATCTCAACTAGCGGCATGTTGTAGATGTTAGTTTTGTACGTGGAGTCTATTTCAATAACCCAGGGAAATGCGCGCCATAGGGTCATTGATGTTGGATGAATGAAAAACAGGTTCTCCAAGCGTCCATTTTTGTTATTTGTGGTGAACTGGTAAAAGTACATTTTCTCTTGCAACAGTGAAAACATAACCTGCGTTTAGTGACCAAGATATAGTAATTAAGTCAATTCCAACAACGTAGTACAATAGAATATTTAATGTTTTTACCTGCATTGGAGTACGCCCTGCTTGGCCCGACCTTCTTCTCGCTTTTAGGAAGTTGGTAATGTCTCCTTTCCGAGTCAAGTTTCCTGGAAATTCAAGTTTGAGGTTTACCAGGATCTGATATGGGTACAAACCGCGATCCGATTGGGTCCCCACAAATTCCTTTTCTTCATCCGTCATCCGTCTGGCGTATGCATTCCCTTGCAGATTAGTAGTTGGATCATGATTGTGTCTCCAATCCTTGACAGTTAACCTCCAACCACCATCACGCCCAGAGCGGCCTATTAAAGTGAAAGGACAACCTATCTTACTTGACCGTTTAGGTGGGCCAATTAACCTTGCATCGCGCGCTCCACCGTGGTGACATATAAGTGTCACTTTATTGACCACCTCTTTTGAGTTTTTGTTCGTCCGCCTTATAACTAGAACATAACCCAAATCCATTGCTGTTCTTTGAGCCCACTCCGTTAATTCTTCAAAGGAACCGAACACCTCATCAGTTTCAAAGTCCCCAGCTTCGCATTCATATTCGCCGTCTGCATCAGGTTGCTCAAACACATTATCCGGCATTTCAATACGTACGTTTTCTGGGTCTGCCCAAATATCCTCCAAACTATCCATCTGAAACAATTCAAGTAAACATCAACCTCATTAATTATTAATGATGTCCATACTATATATATATATGTATATATATTTACACATACGTATAATATCTATATCTATATTCATAATACACATATATATATATATATAAACAATAAGCTTGAAAAGGAAAAGATACACAAAACCAGCAACTACAAATATGTAATGAAAACGATGATTCCTATATATGTATATATATATATTTACACATACGTATAATATCTATATCTATATTCATAATACATATATATATATATAAACAATAAGATTGAAAAGGAAAAGATACACAATACCGGCAACTACAAATATGTAATGAAAACGATGATTCCTATGTACCCAAATTTTTTTTCGAAATAGACAAAGATTCAGTATGAAAACCACGACTTAATGGTATTCTGTATCTTATTACATGAATATTGGTTTTCAAGTGTACGATAGATAATTAGACATTCCATATATATATATAGTCTAAAAGTATCGCATCGATAATTCCTATGCGCTACATCTGTTGATCTTATTGAAACAAATGTTGATCTTATTGAAACAAATGTTGATCTTATTGAAACAAATACAAAGAACTATTCCCGATATGTGAATTCCCGATATACACATACTGAACAGCGTTGCAGACCCGCCTGACGTGGCAGTGCCACGTCAGCACCATTTGTGGCGACGTCGCCGCAAATGGTGCTGACGTGGCACTGCCACGTCAGGCGGGTCTGCAACGCTGTTCAGTCTGTCGGGGGTCCTACTATTAGCGGCGACGTCGCCGCTAATACACTGGTGGGGTTGACCGTTGACCTGGTGGTGTTACCCAATGCCGACAAAATTTGTTATATAATATAGTATATAGATATAGATTTAGATACTTAACCTTGTATAAATCACAATTCATTTGTCACAACTGTAGTTATCCTCTACTTGTACCGACCCAAATATAATGTGTGGCCTAGAACAATTTCTATGGCATCACGTGTCACTCATTCACCCATATTGGCACACCGCCCTAACTATACGGAGGACAATTTAGAGGTTGTGTAGATGAACTTTTCTTTTTAGTGAATCTTACCCTGAAATTAAAACCCTAGATATTCAACATTCAAAATCAAAATAATTCAAATGTCAGAATATATACCTATAGAAATTCAGGGAGAAATATTGAAAAGGCTTCCTGTGAAGCCATTGGTTCAATTCCGATCAGTCTCAAAATCATGGAAGTCTTTAATCGACAGCCCCGATTTCATTGTTTCGTATGGTGTTCGGCACCCCCATCCCGAACGTTTTATTTTAAGGTACGCAGATCCTGTCTATAGGTTAGATTATCCAGAAGAGTGTAAATATATAAGTTTGGTAGATAATGATGATCATAGTTTAGTCCAACAAGATCTTATTCCCACAGTACCTGGCCTCATTAACGCACTTGGACCCGAGTCAAATGTAGTTGGTAGCTCTAAAGGTTTGTTGTGCCTTTTTAAGGTTTATCCCGAATACCCGAATGGTCATCCGTCTAAGCGTCGTGGTATAGATATGGTATATCTTTGGAATCCTTCCATTAGGAAATCCATTTGTATTCAGGTGCCTTATATCTCGAATGAAAACTTTGGTAATAATAGGCTTGATGGTGTTATTGGTTTCGGGGTTTGTCCCGCCTCTTTGGATCCTACTGTTCTCAAGATTAAATATAATTATAGTGAGCAGAACATAAAAGATATGCCTGGTATTAACGTTCCTTGGAAAGTCGGAGTTTTTACTTTGAGCACTGGGAGTTGGAGTATTCTGTCTACCAATCTGCCCTGTGAATCTATTAGACTTAGAGGGTCTCAGGTTGTTATCGATAGGTTTATATATTGGGTTGCTTATGATTTGCTTGATGCTGAAGATGGTCGTTTTCTGATCATGTCATTTGATTTGACTACCAAAGAGTTCAAAGCGATAAATCTCACGGATAGTTTAACAATCCGGCTTAGTAGTATCCAGTCTATATCTAAGCTACATGATTCTCTTGTTTTGCTTGAATACCAAACAGAGTTTGTATCACTTTGTTGTTGGTGTGTATGGATGATGGAGGAGCAAGGTGATAGTAGATTGTTTACAAAGCTATACAGCATTAACCTACCAAATGCCACAATACACCAAATACTAGGATTTAGGAAGATAGGTGAACTAATATTGGAGACGCGAGAAGAATTTGAACAACATGCCGATATTCAAATTTACAAACAGAACTATGAATACACCGATAATCTTGGAATTGATGGAGAACCGTATATGTTCTTTATGTGTTCCTATATGGAAACGCTACTTTTGCTTGATCAGTCGACTGGTTATATATATTCCAATAATATGTAAACGCTCACACATGGATGATCGCGTTAAAAGTTGCGGGTCCATATACGAACTGATCTACTACTTCATCAGGGAGGGGCCGGCTTGTTTTAAGGTTGGATAAGTTACTTTGGTTTTGTTTAAGAAATGTCGATATTTGCATCATTTGTAAGACTTGCTTATAACTTATTGCTTTATAAATGCTTGAAATCTATAATAATTTCATATGCTTCAGATTCGGCATGACATCCAAAATGATAGATTGGAGTGTTTTGTTATTTTCTTTCACAAACCATAGTTTCAAAATGAATAATTTGTGTTATATGCAGAAATATTGTCACTATACAGTAAGGAAATAACGAGTTTTAGTAGGTTAATCTCATATTCTACCCGACTAAGGAAACAGACAATGTTAGTTTCTTTGTATATGTTCATAGCTGTCTGATTTGATGAGGTTTTGTATGGTTGGTTTACATGCAATGAAAATGTTTGAACAAAATATTAATCAATGATGGACCACTGCCTCTTTTTTCTTCTTTTTAAATGGCTGCAGATTTGTTCAAGTAATCAATGATGGACCACTGCCTCTTTTTTCTTCTTTTTAAATGGCTGCAGATTTGTTCAAGTAATAGAAATTCAGATGGACAACATATAGATTGATGCTTGTGTTTGAATTGAGATTAAATCTTATAATTTTCATAATATATTACACATATATGTTGATGGAATCAGAGTCAAGTAGACGTAGTTGGTATCTTGAAGTGAGTAGAGGTATGTCTTGTACACTTGGATCTTAGAGGCATCAGTGATAGACCTATGATTAGTTTATCTAGCAGGTACCAATATATCACACATTAGTGCTCTCTGATAGGGCTGGTATTGATAGAGAAACTTATTGTAACACCTTTGTGTACGTCTATTTTGATAATTCAGCCATTAAGTCTGCAGATGTGATGTTGACTATATTTCTGCGAACATTGTTTAATACTGCACGATATAAATAGGGAGTATATTTTTCGGGCTAAGTAACAATAACATTTCTAATTTGGGATAAAGAATGTCTTAATTTTTTTTTTTCTAGTGTATATTAAAGAATGAATTATAAAAAATAAATAATACAAACTTAGCAGATAAAATTTGAAGACACAAGGATATGTCATTGTTTCCCCAAAGCCAAGCTCCACTGGAGAGGTTCTAGCAATTCAGGTTGTATGCTCACCAATGCTGATGCTAGTCAAATAGGCTGAAACAACTAATGGGTGAAACCAATAGACATGGTTACAGATGCTGAACATGTTCACATGTTATGTAACCCACCCAATTTGTCTTATAAGGATTGTTGATGGCTTTACGCCCCAACTGTTCACTTTTCATTGACAGTCACATGGGTTGAAAGTAGTAATGGGTCAACCCGATAGACACGGTTCGAGCTACTCAACATTTTCATATGTTAAGCAACTCACCCATTCTGTCCTTAAAAAGTTTGAACTTTGATGGCTTTAGAGTTTATAACAACTGCTTAGTGCTTACATTTCATGAAAATAACAGTAATGAGCATCTTGGAGCATGCAGCACTGAAGATTATGGTTTCACCTTTAGTAACGGTGCCCTTTAAGTGGAAGTTGCAGAATTAAAGATAAGAGCATTTCTTGATGAGAAGGTGCATTTTGTTCCAATTACCCATTTAGCTATGGAGGGGTCCCTTCATGCTATGTAGCATTTGTTATAGACAAAGTTATAAAAGTCACATCTCAAGTGGATTGAACCGGTTGAAGTCCCCCAAGGTATATTTTAAAGCATAAAACCTCCTAAGTCGTTTATTCAACTTATTAAGTTCTTAATGATGTATAAGTTCTTATTCAACATAGGATTTCACACACTAATTGAAAGGAAGGTTAGATCTAGGGAGAAAGCAGGTCAAACTACACTGAAAATTTTACCTATGCCAGTTACTCAATCCTACCTGGTTGGATCGTTTTGCCACTTCTCTAATTTGTTATACAGAATCGTCAGCCGCTGACGTATCCTATATTCGTTAACGTATCCTATATTGGTAGGTAGCCCTGGTAATAATTCTAGGCATTTATCACATACTAGTGTTGTAAATGTAGCTTTGAGTATTTCTAAATTTTACGTACACCCATTATATGAAAAAGTTTTAATCAATGAATAAGGTTTGTCATGATACACCTAAACGCTTAACTTAAGAGACAAATAATATTGTATTACCGCATTAAACTACCTTCCCTAATTTCACTCACCAATTTTCATGTCTTCTTTTACCTCTCAATTGCATGCTGTGATTTCTTACGCCTTTTGTTGGGTTAATTTACATGTGAAATTATGAACCTGAATGTGAATTATTTCATTCTATTGTGAGAGGAGTTACTATTTTCACAAGCTCATTTGGACTTATATATCAAACTCCTATTGATTGGAAAATGCTGAAATGATGTTGTTCCTGTGCCAAATCCCTTCAGATGACTTGCCATCCCTTTAAATACTCAATTTCTGTATGTTATGATAAGTTTAGCCCTCCAGACATTGTCAAATACTGCCAGTACAAAGCGATTACTAGTTCTTTCCTTTAAATTATTGTAGCACCATTCGGGAGCGACGGCAGAAGCTGCATATCATGTATAAAGTTAACTAGCAAGACCATGAGAAAACTCGATGATTTTTTGATGGACTTTATGCCTTTATGGTCTGTGTGTCGTGATTCTTCATTAAAGACGAGTGTCTAATGTGTGTGTATGCGTCATGTATAGACTTTGTTAGAAAGGAAACGAAAATGTGAAATGATGAAAACAACCTTAACGGGAAAAGCAAACAGATCGATCTTCTGTTACCGTTTTAAATTATTTAATGAAGTCTAGTCATGTTTTCACTCACGCATACTAACATTAGATAAAAGGATTAATATCTCAAAATATATATAACTTTACATAAATTGTCATATATAGTATGTATCGAACTTTATTCTTTGTGCATTGTATGTTTGAACATTCAAATCATGTGCATTGTATGTATCTGACAAATAAAAAATTTACAAGTGATAACTTATATAGTTGTCACATATGTCTGCATACATACAGTGCATTTGAAAAATCATCATACAGAATTAGGGGTGTTCGTGGTCCGGTTTGGTCCGATTTTGACTAAATCTCAAACCAAACCAGGATTCGCGGTTTCAACTTATTTCAAACCAAACCGGACCAGGTGTGTTATCAAACCGGACCAAACCAAACCATGTAAGTCGGTCCGGTTTAACCGGTTCAACGGTTTCGTGATTTTTTTTTTTCATTTTTATCCCCAAATAATTTTATGCATATATATCCCGTATATATATTTTTTTCTTTCTTTTATTACTCAAATAAATATTACGAACACTATGATCTTAATATTATTAATAAAAACACTAATAAAGTTACAATTATATTGTGTTTTATACTCACAAAATATGAAATATTAAAGGTGATGAAGGACTCGAGTCTTATAATTTTGATCTTTGAGTGGAAAATAGTGGAGTAATGAAGATGAAAAAAATAAAAGGATAAACTAAAAATAGAAAAGAATGAAAGAAAAAGTATACTGCGCATAATATACTTTTTTTTTATAATGGAGTATACCTGAACTAAAATACCTGATAATATATTGCGCATAATACTAAAATATGTAAGTAGAATATCTTCGGTAAAAGTTGATAAATATGTGAAGTAAATATATTATATATATACATATATATCTTTTGATCCGGTCCGGTTTTTGACGGTTTACGTTTTGCTCAAACCGTAACCGGACCAAGGAATCCGATTTTTCAAAAATTAAAACGTCAGACCAGGCTTTAACAACTCAATCCAACCAAACCAATCCAAGTACCCCGGTTTTGACAGTTTGATGAACACCCTTACACAAAATGCATAAAATTGCATTTCGATACATACAATGATAATTCATATAAAAAAATTTACATTTGAATGTACCAATCCCCAGATAAAAATAGTTTCTTTCAAAAAAAAAAAAAGAATTGTTTTGCATCGCACGGGTGTTATTGATATAAAATTATTTTATTATATATTATATATATATACATATATTGCCGATAAAACTGATATAAAATATCAAAATTAACTTCTAATCCCAATCATTGAAAATAAGATTAACTTTCAATCTTAACCATTTAAACTAAAAGTAAACCTTTTAAAGTCAAATCAAAAATAGTTTTCTAAATTTGAGTTGATTCCCACTTAATGATTTCACTTTGGTGCTCTTTATGATCTTGCTGAGCAAAACGAGTAATAACTATGGCTTTTAAATGAATTTCTTACATTTTTACTTTTCGTAGTTCTTTTAAATGAATTTGTTAATATTTGTGTATTTATCAATAGTCAATATAAACATAACGTTATTTATGTTTTATATTTAAAAGTCTTCAACATACTCTATAAAGTAAAATATGGATGCTTTAGTATTGGTTTGTAAAAATGATAAAGATAATTTTAATAAACTTGATTGCTTTTTTTGACTTTTTTTTTGGTATTTTGATTATTATTATTAATGTGTTTATTATTATATGTAAATATTTGTGTGAGATCTATAGTAAAATCATTTATCATAGTAAATATAAAAATGACGTTATTTAAGTTATAAATTTGAAAGTCTTCAACATAAATATAAAGTAAAATATAGATGTTGTAATGTTCGTTTGTAAATATGATAATGCTAATTTGAATATACTTAATTGTTAATACATGACTGTTTAATAATTGTGTTTTTAAAATGTTTTGCTTACAAATGTCAAAGATAATAAGCATGGTAAAAATATAATTGACACTAGCACGGATTCGTGTAATGTGGCGTTAATTGTGGCGGTGACAGTTTGGTGATGGGCACGACTGTTGGTGGTGAAGGCGGTATTGAAATGATGTAGATAGTTGATGTAAAAATAATTGATGTAATGGTTAATCAAGATATTTTTATAAGATAAAGAACAGATAATATATTTAATCATTAATTGTATTTTAAATAATTTTTATGTAACTTTCAACACGGTTATTATTTTTATTAGATTGTATAGATATAATTGCTATATATTTAATCATTAGTGTAATTCAGTTATTAATGTTAAAGGGTATTATTTTTAAGGTTTATTATGTCTAAATATTACACAAATTTCATTATATCCAAAAATAAAAAAATTATTCTTTTTATAATATAATTATAAATATACCTTTTGTAATTATAAAGAGATTTTTTATTTCAATAATAGTTTTATCAAGCTTAAAGAAAGTGATAAAGTTTTTTATAGGTATAATATATACACGCATATATATAGCCATATAAGAAAGTGATAAATTCTCCTAAATATTAGCCTAAAAACACTCATAAAACTATAAGAATGTGACATGTGGTATACACTAATTCTCTTTTCCAATCTTGTCCCCTAATTTTTATATTTATCACCATCTCATAGTTAAGAGGATTATTAGACTATTTAATTAGGAGGATTACTCATTTCCCACACACACACACACACATATATATGTGTGTGTGTGTGTGTGCGCGCCCGCGCACATGCGCTAGCACAGTACTCACGCAAAGCGGCGGTGGTCCTTGCGACGAAGGTGTGATGGTGGGTCGATTGTTTGTGGCAAATGTGGTGTCTTGTGGTGATAATTATTGATGTAAAAGTAATTGATGTAAAAGATTAATAGAGATATTTTGAAAGATAAATGATTGATAGTGTAATTTAATTATTTATACACTATTATAAAACAAACTACCATCCCCTCTTTTTAACTTTATACCTTTAAAATACCCAAAATACCCTTAATTTTTAACATATTTCTAACTCACCAACTAAATCTACCCAATATATCCCTAAAGTTCTTTCCAACCATATTTATCCAAACTATCTATCTACTATATTCATTAATTTAAATCTTTCTGCCTAATATCTTTATGATACTCTTAATAAAATTATTTACAAAAGATATATATGTTAAGCATAAAATAACTACACTATCATTTACATCGATTACTTTTAGATTAATAACCACATCGTTACCACCACCACCACTTCTTGCCGCCACCGCCACCGCATTCTGCGCGCGCCCATCTCATTAATGTTAAAGGGTAGTGTATATATAATTGTTTTAAGGGGTGTTATGTGTAAATAATACACAAGTTTCAACATTTCCAAAAATATAAAACTATTTCTTTTATAATATAGTGTATATATATATATATATATATAGGATGTCAAGGATTCCATGTCAACGGGTCGGATTGATGATTTGAAAATATCCAACTCCAACCCGACTTGATATCAAAATTGGGATAGAATTCTCAACCCAAAGTTGCCAATCCGTTAACCCAAACCCAACTCATCAATCTAGGATAATCGACCGGCGGGTTAAATGGGTTGGTAAATTAACATTAGTTCAAACAAGTCAAATGAGTTGGTGGGTTTGTAGGTTGACGGATTGATTTCAAGTCAAACAAGTTATTGGTTTGTGGATCATATGGGTTGGTGAGTATACCTATTAAAAAATTTCTGTAAATTTAAAAATTTTCTGGGTTGACGAGTCGACCGGTTAATCCAAAATGTCAACCCAGCCCGAAAAAATCAACTTAGTGGGTTAAAGGGTTGAAAATATGTAAGTCTACCCATTTTTTTCCGTTGGTTTGGGTTGGATCGAGTATTGATAGCCTCAATATATCATACTAAAAAATATATAAGTGTTAAAAGTATATACTTTTCGCAATAAACTTCATGTTTATATGTTATAAGACTTATACTTTTCGCATTCTGTGATGTAAGTATAAGGTTATTTACCTAGTATTAATCTAGTTATTATTATCAAAAGAGACATCTATGAGTAGGGATGTGCATGGTCCAGTTTGGACGGTTTTAGCCAAAAATCTCAACCAAACCAATACATACGGCTTCATGGTTTTTCAAACCAATCCGTCCAAATTGTTATGCTGAACTAAACCAACCAAAACAATTAATTCGGTTTGGTTTGGACGGTTAAGCATAAAATAATTGTTAAGCGGTCTTTTATTTTTTGAAATTAAATGTACAAAAGCATAAAATAATACGTAGCATCTAAGATTCGATATCATGACATAACAAAATATTCAAAAGTCTTATAAGACAAACAAACATAACAATTTAGGATTCGATATATATCATGTCTACAACTTTGACAAATAATAAGTATATACAATTTACATTATTAACTATAAATATAGATATAAACTTACATTTATTAAAAGTAAATGGTCCGGTTTAGTTTTACCGGATTGTATAATATCTAAAGCCAAAGCCAAACCATACAAATGGTTTACGGAAAAAACAAACCGACGGTTTAAAATTTTGATTTAAAACCAACCAATCCGTCCAAATACCCCAGTTTAAATGGTTTAGCCAGTTTGGACCAAACCATGCACATCCCTATCTATGAGCACTCAACGTTTTCTACAAATATTTATTTAAATTTTAGTCAAGAGCTTTTACCTTTTAGTATTAAAAAAAATAGAAAAGCACGACAAAAATCTACGTGGGCTTCTATTATAATATCGATAACAACAACAATTGACAATTGAAACCAACTCCCTTTCACTGTAAAACCCTAAAACGTATAACACTCATTCATTCATTCATTCATTCACAGAATAAAATAAAATAAAATAGTACGTTACGCAAAATCACAATCAAAATGTCAGAATATATCCCACTGGAAGTTCAGGAGGAGATATGGAAAAGGCTTCCTGTGAAGCCATTGATTCGGTTCCGATGGGTCTCAAAACCATGGAAGTCTTTGATCGACAGCCCTGGATTTATTGCGGCTTACGGTGTCCGCGAAACTCACCCGAATTGTTTGATTTTAAGGTACAAAGATAAAACTGATGGTAAGGAAAAATATTTAATATTTGTAGATAACGAAAATGATCATAGTTTTACCAGACAAGATTTTGTTCCCACTGTTCCTGACCTCATTAAGACACTCGGGTCTTCAAGTGTAGTCGGTTTGTTGTGCTTTACCGGTTATTATTATAAATATCTAGATGGTCATTTTTGCAAGGTGATAGTAGATCGTTTACAAAGCTCTACACCATTAACCTACCAGATGCCACGATAAACCGAATACTAGGATTTAGGAAGACGGGTGAACTTATATTGGAAACTCAACAGGGCGTTAGATCTGCCGCAGTTGAAATTTACGATCCCAACTCTGAAGCCATTGATAATCTTGCGCTTTTTGGAAAGGAGTACTTCTTTATGTGTTCTTATATGGAAACAGTACTTTTGCTTGACCAGTTAAATGGTTTTATTTATTCGATCAGTCACTGATCTTAAGTAGATGATCGCGTACAAAGATGTGGGTGGTTTTACCAAGTGATGTACTAAAGCAGGGAGGAACCGCTTGTCATTAGTTAAGGTAAAATAAATTACTTTTGTCATGTAAAAGTAATGTCATTATTTGCTTGAAATTTCAGACTTTCTTAAATGTTTTCGATTTGCAAATGCTTGAATTATTAACACTATACGTATGTCTATATGTCTTAGTGTTGCATGCTCAAAAATAATTTCATATGCTTCATGATGACGTGACATCCAAAATGACAAGTGTGTGGGAAATGGGAACAGTTATTTGTAGTTTCTTTGATATATTTTACTGATTTGATCAGGTTTTGTGTGGTTCGTTTACAAGCAAATGAAGCGTTGGAATGAAACTTGAACTTGCTTACCTTAATCTTATGGGTGCATTTATGAACTGATTTACTGCTTCATAAGGGAGGGAGGGACCTGGCTTGTTATTAAGTTAGATAAGTTACTTTCGTTCTGTTTAGGTGATGTCATTATGCCATTATGGAAAATATTGTTAAGCATGTTTACCCAGTGAGGCACGTATTTGTAAGTAAGACTATAGGTGATAGTGATTGTAGATGAAATATGTGATGTTGTACCTAATTGTTTTTACTAGATTTTCCAAATTGGATAAGGATTTGATTTGGAAACCCATGGATTTACTGGTTTCACTAGACATATGGGATTTTGCAACTGTGTTAGACTATTAGGCGCTGTAAATTGAGTTTCTTATTATAAACGGCAGGGCTGTGAGCTGAATATACATACATTGTTGCAGAGGTTGATAGGTGTTTTTACTTGAATGTTATATGGTGGTTATCCAGTATAAAAGAATATCGTATGACTTTGACAACAAAGACTAACCCTAACTAGTGTTGGTTATTGGTTGGACACTGGTGGATATGTTTTAACAGTAGTCAGTGAACTATTATGGTAACATCACACTTGATCACTTTGGTCTTATTTTGTGCATTTTGGTGGTCTTATTAGAGGTGCATGGGAGGTCTTAAGTTAGCATGAAAGCAAGTTTTACTTTGGTCTTTATTCTAATCATAGCTAAATGCCTAAATATTTTGTATTGTGGAAGTAGGATGAGAAAACACATTTTAGGTATGTGTCTGGTTAGCTTTTATGTGGGGATGAGTGCAAGTAGTTGCATCTTTGACCTGTTGCCAGAGTTGATTTTTGGCCTTTGGGCTCTTGTTCTATCTTAGCACTGATTTGCATGGTGTTGGGTTTGCCCTGAGGTATAGTGAGTCAAATACTATGCATATGGTTTATATTTTATAATGAACACATATGTAATCCTTTAATTACTAATGTTTAAAACTTATCGTTTTGCAAATGCTTGAATTCGATAACAATTTCATATACTTCAGATTTGGTGTGCCATCTAAAATCACAGATTGAAGTGTTTTGTTATTTTTTTTTCACAGCCATGGTTTCAAAATGAATGGTTGTGATAATTATATGCAGAAATATCGTCACTGTACACTTGTACAGTTGAGGAAATGATGAGTTTTGGTAGGATGATTTCATACATTCTGTCTAAGGAAACAGTTAATGTTATCTTCTTTGTATATGTTCGTAGCTGTCTGATTTGATGAGGTTCTGTATGGTTGGGTTACATGCAATGGAAGTGTTTGACCTGTATATTGTGTGCCTTAATGACGTGACATAGTGAAATTTAAATATATAAAAGCATCATGTCTTAGCCTACTGCCTTGTCTTGGTCTTTATTCTGTTATACGGCATCAGCTGTTTAATAGCAATCAGTTGATACTCATGGGATATTCAATATAAAAGAATATTTGGTGATATTTGGTTACTGGTTGGAGCTATACTGATTTTTTTTTTTTTTTTGAACGGCCAACAAAACCATTTTTATTCATCCACTACATCTACCGGGAAGGTAGATTACATTTTACACGTTACAACTTGCCTCATGCCTTTATAAACATACAACAAAAAATCACATTAGCCACCTGCTTCTACTTCCCTTGGAGCTATACTGATAAAGAAGCTGATTTGTAATTAGTGAGATATTATGTTAACATATGGGCTACTGTTTGAGTAGCATTAGAGGGTAGTATCATGTGTAATCCCTAAATCAAACCAGCAGATACTTTGGTCTCATTTTGTGAATTTTGCTTGTCTCATTAGAGGTGCAGGGGAGGTCTTACGTCAACACGAATGCAAGTGTCATTTTGGTCTCTACTCTAATATTGGCGATTCAATTTGTATTGAAGAAGTGAGATCATAAAACATACTTTACGTATTGGTCTGGTTAACTTTTATGTGGGGATGAATGCATTGGCTCTTGTTTTGTGTTAAAGTTGATTGCAGGTTGTTGGGTTTGGGCCTTCGGGGTATACTGAGTCAACTAGTTAAGTACCATGAATATGGTTTATGACAATACATGTATAATCCTTTAATCAATTTAATTGCTTCTCATGAGTTATGAGTACGCGAGTGCTACATATTAGCCTAGAGACTACCTAATCTCATATCCAACTTATACATGGCACCAATGACGGCGATGATAGTCGGACTTTGTAAGACTGTTGACAGCTGCGTGATTGCGTATATTGGACAGTTATATCCAACTTATAGATGGACCGGTTGTAATTGTTATTTACATGGTTGGAAAACTTGAGTCACTGAGTACTCTGACCTTGGACCACACCTAAAGGGGGTCCGAGTTGTGAGTCTCCAACCTTCGTCATACATATAACCTGATTTTTAGATTTTTGAAAAAGGAAGATTCGTATTTGTGGTTTCAAACGCGTGGAAACATTACTTTTCTCTTTCACTGTTACGAAGATTAATTAGTTTAAATAGATAGAAGGTAGAATTGCCATCCATATGTATAGATTAACTAATGTCTGTTAGAATTGACATCAATAAGCTTACCCCCTCCCTTTGAAATTTAAAAAATCACAATGTCTTACCTTGCTTGCTTATCCAGAACTCCCTGTTCATCCTCAGTTGTTGAAATGCTGTTAAAAAAATAATGTTGTTGAAATAAACTCTATAAACAAACTGATATAGAATAGAGTTTCGCATATGAACCTGAAGGCGTTGATATAATGAGGACCTTTCATAAACCTGAAGTGCAATTAGATCATCTATATCATCTAGAGTTTCCATCACAGGCACATTTCTTTTCAAACCCCATCGTAGTGTTTTCTACTATTCCTATTTTTGTACAGCTTCACCGTAGTGTTTTGGAATAAACCATTGTCATATCGATCCCTTAAATGGTCGTTTTCTACTATTCACGGTGGCATGATAGTAATTGGGCATAACATGGCTCCTTCCACCCGTAGGTAACTCGCTACACTTATTGGTTAAAAATATAAATTTTCGTTTATAAACCACAACGCTTGCTTTTGTAGTTGTATCTCTCAGCTGACTTTTTTACATGCTAAGACAATAAACAACGATAATACTATCTTTTGTCTTTCATCACGGATTCATAGTAGGAATAATAACTAGCTAAATAAGTTTTGCATTTCATTATAGTAATAACAACTTACCCGCACTTTAATGCAGGAGTAACATATCGTTAATAGACTTTGTTAAACTAAAAGTAATGTAATGGTCGTTGACGACTACTAGAGAAAAGGACCTGATTTGCAGCAGATTATGTGACTAGACTTAACGGCCGTCAAAGCTTTTTTATTCTTTTTTCTTTTATCTACTTGATACATAGTTGTACCTCAAGCTATACTATTAACTACAATTAAAGTTATGTCAAATAATGTAATAAACATCAACGATTGTTAAAGAAAGGGACTTGTTTTACAGCAGAATTTTGGGACTACACTTAATGGCCTTTAAAATTAGTTATTATTTTTGTTTTATCTACGCAATACAAAGTTGTACCTGAATCCATACAATTTATACTAATAGCTACACTTAAAGTTGTGTCAGGTAATGTAACGATCGTCGATAACCGTTAGAGAAAAAGGACCTATATTGAAACAGATTTTGCGACTACACTTAACAGCCGTTAAAGCTATTTATTGTTTTTGTTTTATCTATGCAATACATATTTGTACCTTATATGCATGGATAACTTGTAAAAGCATATAACATTTTAGTATATATACGAAAGAACATTCATTTATAATTCTTATAATAAAATGAAAAAACACTGCATCATATGCTTCCCTGTTTCTTCTTCGTCATTAATCAGATAATCATTACAACCGATATCGTCTATCAACGACAAATATTTGCTTTGACTATTTAGTGAATCTGATCAAAGTAAAAAAAACTTGACATAATTATCAATATAAACATCACTAGGACGAGTATCATTTAACTAAATTTAGTTATGTTTCCATCCACGCATACTAACATTTGATAAAATAGCTTCTTCCAGCAAAAAAAAAAAAAATAACAAAAAATAATTTTGTCATACATCGCATGGGCATGAACGCCTAGTTGTTCGTATAAACTTATTTTTTTATTATTAATCGATAGTAACCCGTAGCATATTTTTTTCCACTAGCCTTTTATCGACATAATAGAACTATAACAATGATATTGACTAATTTGTTAAGATTTTTAATATTTCTTTAAAAAATTTTTGGCTATTGTTAACGAGTTTTAGGAATTTTTGACATTTTTAGTGGTTTATATTTTAATTATTTAGTAGTATAGACACATCTCTATAAGATTTACGGAGAGAAACGTCTTTCGAAAGTTTAAAGTTAGTTACATGACCGATATCTCATATTTATTTGACCCATAACACCAATAATAAATAGATCATATTTCAAAAAATTCTAATTATATAGATCTAACGGACCCATAGCTCGGGCTACCTTATTTTCGTCCGTGTTTATGAGCATTCAACCTTTTTCAAATTTTTATTTAAATTTTAGACAAGTTTTTAATATGATAGACGGGTTCTTCTATACTTCTATACTTTATTGATAAACAAATTACCCTCCCTTTTTTCAACTCTCTACATTTAAAATAACCAAAATACCTTTAATTTTCAACGCATTCCTAACTTACACACTAAATCTACCCAGTATATCTTTAAAATATTTTACACCCATATTTATCCAAACTATCTATCTCCTTTATTAATTAATTTAAATATTTCCACCTAATATCGATATAATATTCTTAATAAAGTTATTTACAAAACATACATCTATTAACCATAAAATACTACCATTTACGTTAATTACTTTTAAATTAATAACCACATCGTTACCACCACCGCCACTAGCACCACCTGTTACCGTCACCGACGCCGTATTGCGCGGGTACGCATCTGGTATTCTTAATATATAAATCGATTTAGAGTTTTAGACAAAGAATCTGAAAAACGGGCTAGATTTGTAAGTTGTAAATGGGCTCTTTACCAGTATAATGAAGAAAGGATAGATGTGGGCTCCTACTACAAAATCGATGACCATTGAGTAATTGATTTCTTCAGTAAGGGGAATTACCATATGATATCTTACGTACATCACGAGGGAGGGATGAAGCTTGTAGTTGAGGTAGAGATATCACTTTCATATCTGGCTTCACTATCTGCACGGGATTTTTTTATTTTATATTTCATAAGTATTATTGGATGGGTGTGAATCTGAATAGAGTAAAATTCAGATTTTGTTATAGGCTTATAGCTTCTATATAGGTCACTCTAAAAAGTGTGTATCTGTATAGAATAAGATATACAGGTTTTAATTTTTGGGCGGTAGTTATGTGGATTGCTGTGAAAGTTTATGTTGAATATTATATAGATTGAAATAACCGTGAAAAATGCAAGGGTAATTCTACTAATGGAGTTTAGTGGCTGTTATTTGAGATTTAATTAGTTTCTGTACATAGATATTAACTGCAAAAAAAATTGTTGGTGGTTGACAAGCAAATACTCTTATTATGAAAATGATGATGATCATAGTTTAATCAAACAAGATTTTGCTCCCACTGTTACTGACCTCATTAAGAATATAGAACCCACCTCAATTGTAGTCGGTAGCTCTCATGGTTTGTTGTGCTTAAAAATTCGTTATTATAGAACAGAGATGGTTGTTCTTTGGAATTTGTCGATCAGTAAATCCATTGGTATTGAAGTACCGTGTATGGGTGGTTTGCCGATTAATCATGTTATTGGTTTTGGGGTTTGTCCTCACACTTTGGATCCTACTATCCTCAAAATTGAAATTTTTCGCATTGGCAGCCCTTGTAAAGTTGAAGTTTTTACTTTGAACACTGGGACTTGGAGCATTCTATCTACCAATCTCAACAGCGGATCATTTAGACTTTTTGGGTCTCAAGTTGTTGTCGGAAGGTTTATTTATTGGCTTGCTTTGGATAAGCTTGTTGCTGAAGATGGTTTCAATTTTCAACCAAATTCACAGAAGATGATCTTGTCGTTTGACTTGACTACCAAAGAATTTAAAGAGATAATAAATCTTTCAGATAGTTTAACTCGCCCGCTTTGTCGAATTCAGACTATATCTAAGCTACGGGAGTCTCTTGTTTTGCTTGAATACCATAGAGAGTTTGAGGAAGACCTATTAGTTCGTTCTTTATGGATGATGAAGGAGCAGGGTCTTAATAAATTGTTTACAAAGCTATACAACATCAACTTGCTACCGGATCTCACGATAAACAAAATACTAGGATTTAGGAAGACGGGTGAACTAATATTGGAGACACTAAAAGGCTTTGAAGGGCATGCCGAAGTTCAAATTTACGATCCCAACTCAGAAACCATTGATAATATTGCGCTTTTAGGAGTGGAGTGCCGCTTCTTCATGTGTTCTTATATGGAAACAACACTTTTGCTTGATCAGTTAAATGGTTTTATTTATTCGATCAGTCACTGATCTAAAGTAGATGATCGCATTAAAAGATGTGGGTGGATTTACTAAGTGATGTACTAAAACAGGGAGGAACCGCTTGTCATTAGTTAAGGTAAACTAAATTACTTTTGTCATGTAAAAGTAATTTCATTATTCACTTGAAATTCCAGACTTTTTTAAATGTTTTTGTTTTTGAATTATTAACACTAAATGTCTTAGTGTTGCATGATCCAAAATAGTTTCATATGCTTCATGATGACGTGACATCCAAAATTACAGCTCAAGTGTTTTTTGTTTTGTGTGTGGGAAGTGGGAACAGTTAATATTAGTTTATTTGTGCATAGTTTACTGGTTTGATCAGGTTATTTGTGGTTCGTTTACGAGCAAATGAAGCGTTGGAATGAAATCTTATTTACCTTAATCTTATGGGTGTATCTATGAACTGACTTACTGCTTCATAAGGGAGGGACCTGGCTTATTATTAAGTTAGAATAAGCTACTTTGGTTCTGTTTAGGTGATGTCATTATTTGCATCATTTAAGAATTGCTTAAACTTATCAATTTGCAAATGCTTGAATTCTATAATAATTTCATATGCTTCAGATTCCGTGTGATATCCAAAATGACGGAGTGGGTGTTTCGTTGTTTTCTTTTACAAACCACAATTTCAAAGTGAATGCTTTTATAATTATATGCAGAATATCGTCACTATATCGCTGAGTAAATAACGAGTTTGATTAGGTTAATCTCATATTCTGCCCGACTAAGGAAACAGTTAATTTTAGTATCTTTGTATATATTCGTAGCTGTCTGAATTAATGAGGTTTTGTATGGTTGGTTTACATGCAATAAAAGTGTTTGAACTTGATGAGATGAGTTTATGTACGGTTGGTTTACAAAATGAATGGTTAGTTATTTCTTTTTATCATATGGCGTATTAGCTTACATTTTATCAAAGGTTAGTAGAATTTTGATTGCTCAAAGCTCAGTTTCAACTTGATGCAATGATGCCTACAAACACTAATTTGCTACTAAAGATAAGATTTATCTTGTAGTTAAATTGAAATAGTTTCCGTAAGTGAAATTATACATAAATAGGAGTGGATTCTGAACTTGAACGTAATATTCAATGACAAGGCTTGCTTATATGCATAACAAAACTACGTTCTGAAGCTCTTGATTTCTACTCATTGCATGGTTTGGTGCAGCTCATTTATACGGTTCAAGTGTCTCAGACTCAAATTAAGTTTAAGTTGGTTCATTTTACTATTTTAGTTGTATTTTTTGTCCTATCTTTATAGCATTCTTGACTTCACCTACATCCTTATCACTTTATCTCTTCATTATACTATTCCTGAACAAGTGAACGGAGAGGGACATTGTTCAGCCTACCTGGGGAAAGTCGAGCCGTTGGCTTGATGTATGTAGCCTATCAGGTATTTATGTGGCCATTTCCTTTATTTTCCCTCACTGTCCCAAATTGTTTATCCACTGAGGTTTCAACCCGGGTCTTGAGATCTTGGAGATGTTTACCCGAGTTTCATTTTGCTATTGGTTACTCCTAAATGGAAATGAGACTATGGGTAAGTGAGACTATAGGTGATAGAGATTGTAGATGAAATATGTGATATTGGACCTAAGTGTTTTTACTAGACTCTTTCCAAATTGGATATGGAATTGGAAACCCATGGGTTTACTGGTTTCACTAGCCATATGGGATTTTGCAACCATGTTAGACTGTTAGGCACTGTAAATTGAATTTCTTATTATAAACGGCAGAGCTGTGAGCTGAATATACGTACATTGTTGCAGAGGTTGATAGGTGTTTTTACTTGAATGTTATATGGTGGTTATTCTGTTATAGTAATTCAGCTGTTTAATTGCACATCAGTTGATGCTGAAAGGATATCCAATATAAAAGAATATCTGATGACTCTGAGAACAAAGACTAACCCTAACTAGTGTTGGTTATTGGTTGGACACTGGGTTGTGTAGTCTGGTGGATATTTTGTTACAGTAGTTAGTGGCCTATTATGGTAACATCACACTTGATCACTTTGGTCTTATTTTGTGCATTTTGGTGGTCTTGTTATAGGTGCAGGGGAGTTCTTAAGTTAACACTAATGCAAGTTTTACTTTGGTCTCTATACTAATCATAGCTGATTCAATTTGTATTGTGGAAGTAGGATGAGAAAATAATTTTTAGGTACGAGTCTAGTTATCTTTTATGTGGGGATGAATGCAAGTAGTTGCATCTTCGACTCGTTGCCGGAGTGGATTTTTGGCCTTTGGGCTCTTGTTCAATCTTTGCAGTGATTGCACGATGTTGGGTTTGGGCTGAGGTATAGTGAGTCAAATACTATGCATACGGTTTATAATGAAAACACATGTAATCATTTAATTACAAATGCTTAAATCGTATTGCTTTGCAAACGCTTGAATTCTATAATAACTCAATATACTTCAGATTTAGTGTGACATCTAAAATGACAGATTTGAGTGTTTCGTATTTTTTTTTTGCAGCCACAGTTTCAAAATGAATGGTTGTGTTAATTATAAGCAGATATATCGTCAAAGGAAATAACGAGTTCGTAGATTGATCTCTTGGTCTGCCTAAACAAATAGTTAATGTTAGTTTCTTGGCCTTTGTATATATTAGTAGCTATCTGATTTGATGAGGTTTTGTATGGTTGGGTTACATGCATGGAAGTGCTTGACCGGAATATTTTGTGCCTTGGTGTTAATGTATTGAAATTTAAATATATAAAACATCATGTCTTAGCCTTTTTATTTTCTTTTCAAATTGGTGTAGATTACTTCAAGTCTTCATATGGATGACATTTAGGTTGGTGCTTGTGTTAAATTGAGATTGATATCATATTTTGTTAACATATCGCACGTATATCTTGATGAGTTTAGAGTCAAGTAGACGTATTTAGTATCTAGAAGTGACTAGTAGCAACTCGCAAGTCTTGTTACCTTGATCGAAGAGGCATCACATGGACCTTGATTAGTTTACATGGTAGGTATTCTCTGAATAGGTTGTATTGCTCACTTATGAGGCTGGTATTGATAGAGGAAGTGAGGGATATTCAAGAATGAAAGCAAGTTGAAATGCCTTTCCTTGTGTTAGACTGTTTTGATGATTCGGCCATGAAGTCTGCAGATGTAATGCTGAATGTTTTTCTACAAACAGGGAGTGTATCATTCAGGCCAGAGAACAATTAAATTTCTAATCTGGGATAAAGAATGCCTTTAAAAATATTTCTAATTTAGGGTAATGAAAATCTAGTGACACAAGGATAGGTCATTGTTTCCCCTAAGTCAAACTCTACTAGAAAGTATTTAGCAATCACCATCAATATTGATTATTGCTCCCTATTTTTCAGGATGTTTGCTCACCAATGCTGATACTACTCAAATGATTAGTTAGTCAAATAGATTGAAAGGAATCAAGGATTAATGGGGTCAACTTAATAATCATGGTTCGAGCTATTCAACATTTTCATATGTCATGCAACCCATCGTTTTTTCTTAACAATAATTGATGGCTTTATACCTAGCTACTCACATTTCATGATTAGACAGCCACATAGGTTGAAAAAATATAACTGGTCAATCCAATAGACATGGTTCAGCTAGTCGGCATTTTCATATGTTAAGCAACTCACCCAACAACTTATAAAAAATCATATGGGTTACATGTTGAAAACGTATGGATACGGTAAAAGCATCGCCCTTATTCGTTTTAAAAGAGTTGTCACCGGATGCGTATGAGAATGGTATGGATTTGATGAGCGGCAATCCAAAAGATGGTGGCGGTTGAATACGGTACAAACGTAGCCCTTAACTCTAAAGGCTAAGCCCTTAAAAATGGTTTTTTAGTGATTCTCACAGTTCTTACCATTATTTTGGTTCCTACTTGATCACTTCACTTAATTAATACATATTATATTTAATATAACTAAACTCTTAGGCTTGGCGGAGTCACAACAGGTTCACAAAGGGTTGAGCCAGCCCGCCCAAAAACACCGCCGTCGACGTCGCAAGCTGACTTGCGGGTTGAATTGGGAGGGCTTGAAGCCATGCGAATGTTGGGTTTTTTTTTCCTGACAGTTAGTGACCGTTGCAACAAAACAATGATAATTTACAAGTAGATTTAAGAAGTTGAACTAAAATAATAAAGAAAAAATAATTCCTGCCGATGGTTGGAGGGAGCAAGAAGAAGATTACCCAATGGAGGGTTTCCTTCCTTTAGCATTTATTATAATTTATTATTTAAAATGCACCCTTATATTATATATATTATCTATATATAATTATTATTATGTTTTTTTATTTTATGTTTATATAGTTTTTAATTTAATTTTAAATAAATATTTATAAATGTTTGATTAAATTAAATGAAAAAAAAAACCTTTGAAAGGTTAAAAAAGTAATGAATGCTTAAGAAATAGGATGGGAGGGTTGGTTGGAAGAGTTGAAAGGGTAAAATTTGTTGAAGAGATGTGATTAGTGGGTTTGAATGTAATGATTCCTTCGGCACTTATCATTCTCCCGTTCCCAAATCCCTCAATATATACTCAATATGTACTACAAATAGTAATTCTTTTAATTTAGAAAGGGAAATGATATTGGTACCATTTGTTTTAATTAATGTACCATACATGTGCAATTAGTGGGTTTGAATGTAATGATTCCTTCGGCACTTATCATTCTCCCGTTCCCAAATCCCTCAATATATACTCAATATGTACTACAAATAGTAATTCTTTTAATTTAGAAAGGGAAATGATATTGGTACCATTTGTTTTAATTAATGTACCATACATGTGCAATATTGGTTTGTACAGTCAGCTGTAAAACTTATATGGTACATTAATCAAAAATAATGGTACGAATATCACTTCCCATTTAGAAAAACCATGAAACATCATATCTAGCAGTACTGAATAGTGAGTAATTCTTAATTTCAAAACCATAAAAACATCATACTTATCTATACTATATTATAAAAATAATAGCCTTTTTCATTTTTGGTAATGTTGAAAAAATGTAATATTTTCACTTAACACCCCTTAAAATACTTTCATATACACTATTCTCTTAACCTTAATAATTAAATTACACTGCCAGTCCTTTATCATTTAAAATATGTCAATTAACCTTTTACATCAATTATATACGCAACTCACCGCCGTTCCACCACCAACAGTCGTCCAACCATCACACCGTCGCCGCCACGACCACCGCCGCATAGCGCGGGTACCGTGCTAGTTATATAATAAAGAAAATAACCTCCATGTTGAAAGTTACATGGAGGAAAATGACTAAAATACTCTTAATGGATATATAACATTATCAACCCTTTTTCTTTTAAAATATCCACATTAATCCTTTACATACATCAATTATCTAACATCATTCGACGCCGCAACTACCACTAACAGCCGTCCCCAATCACCACACAGTCGTCGACACGAAAACCGCCGCATTGCGCGGGTAACGTGCTAGTCATTTCAAAATAATTTGTTTGAAAACTAACTCGTTATATAAAAAGATAATATGTGCGTAATTAACATTATACCCCTAAATCCCTAAAATTCTGCAATACGAGTACTAGTTATGGAGATTGATTCTTTCCTTTTGTAACCGTGTGATAAACACACATATATTGCTCTGCTCTGATCCTCTCTATCATCATTTTCTTCTTCTATATTCTTATTCTTATTAGTGTTGGTCTAATTGAGTTGGAAGTGATAAATTCGGATCCAAATACGGGTGCTCCATTCATCCAGTCGTTCATTTCGGAATTTCAAGGTTTGCTTGTTTTTTTCCTATTTTTAATTATACCACCATTTCTGCTTTTCATTTCCCCCAAATATTTTCAAATTCAAGTAGTAATTAATTAATAATAACCTATTATACATTTTATCAATTTTTAGGTTCAATTAAGTGTAGCAAGCAAGCATTTGTTCGTGAAAAATAATCAAATATGTCAGAATACATTCCAATTGAAATCCAGTTTGAAATCATTCAGAGGCTTCCCGCCAAGTCAGCTGTTAGATTCAGACTTGTTTCTAAACCCTGGAATTCTTACATTGGCAGTTCCGAGTTTATCGTCGCTCATCACCGCCGCAACATTCATCAACCTCAACCACACCGTCTACTTGCTTGGTTTACAGACCCTTTAGGTGAAGACGCTGGTAGGTATGTTACGGTTATCGATGATGACAATTTCTACCAGCAAGATTTTACTCCCAAGGCTCCACGTCTCGCTAAAAAGGAACGAGAACTTCCCGCTAGTCGACAGTATAAGATACTGACATTGTCTAGAGTGATTGATTGCTCTCTTGGCTTGTTGTGCTTGCATGGTATTTATTGTCGTGGCAGGGTCACAACTAAGATGGCTATTATTTGGAATCCTCTAATCAGAAAATCGGTTCGAGTTGTTTTGCCTTATTCGTCTAATTCAAAAGCTGTAGGTTTTGGGGTGTGTCCCGTCACTTTTGACCCTACTATTGTCAAGATTTCACATGGGGACCCTTCGATTGACCTACCTTGGGAAGTTAAAGTTTTTACATTGAGCTCAGGGACTTGGAAGAGCCTTGGGTTGAGCAATCTGCCTCGTAAAACAGTTTATCTGCAATCCTCTAATCGACGCTCTCAGGTAGTTATAGATAGGTTCATTTATTGGGATGCGTATGAATGGAGGATTGTTGCCAAAGATGCAATACCTGAGAACATTAATTTGATTGTATCATTTGATATGACTACCCATGAGTTTGAATTAATAGACCTTCCAGATAGTTTATCGCACCCCTTTCACATGAAGTTGTCTAAGATACAGGAGTCAATGGTTGTGGTTGAATACATAAGCGACAGCGTGGAAGATCTTTGTACTGTTTGGGTGATGGAAGATATTGTAACGAAATCGTTCTCAAGGCTATACACTATTGAAGTACCAATGCCATCATGGCACATGGTTCTAGGTTTTAGAAAGAGCGGGGAAGCTATAATGAAAGCACACTATGCGGGCGAAATAGTTGGCACAATTGAAGTTTATGAACCTTGCTCAGAACACATCAGTAAGCTTGGGATTTATGGAGATTATGGTTCATTTTTTGTGAGCTCTTATATGGAAACGCTACTTTTGCTTGATCAATCAGATTGTCATATCTATTCTGACGCTCATGAATGACGAAGCGATGAAGACCAAATTCATGCGGGGATCTGGATTCTCGCGAGGGAGGGGCCAAAGCTTGTGATTGAGGTGGAAATAATCATTTTCATCTCTTGTCCTTTTCAGAAACATAGAAAATATGTAAGGTTGAATTTTTCATGCATCTACTTTTGCACAATCAAAAAGACTCTCATATTTTTTTTGAGTATTGGTGTATATCTTTTACAACTTATTAATTGATGGTTATCAGTTATTTCTTTTTACCATTTGGAGTATTAGCTTAGTACAGTTTGATGAAGACATTTTTATATATGATGATAGGTGATAGATGTTGTTACTTTAGACTGAAATAGTTTCCATAAGTTAAATGATACATAATAGGATTGCATTCTGAAATTGAACAGAATAATCTATGTCAAGTTGGTTCATTTTAGTTGTATATACTTAAAAGATGAAATCATTTAGTTGTATATACTTAAAAGATTTTAAATATGATGAAATCTTTTAAGCATTTTTGACTCATCTACATCCTGGTTACTCTTGGAGTTGTTTACTCGAGTCTTATTATGCTATTGGTTACTCTTATATGGATCAATTGTTAACCATGTTTTAGTATGTGATATTAGGCTTAATAGTTATTACTAGACCTTTTAAAATAAGGGAGTAAATGGGAGGACTGGAGATGTTTATTTCATTGTTTGACCTCATTTATCAAATTGGGTATGGGTTTACATGTAAGACAGTTTGCTGGTTCCACTAGCTATAGGGGATTTAGCTATTCTGTTAGGTGCTGTGAATTGAATTCTTCATTATAAATGGCAAGTTGTGTGCTGAATATATACACATTGTTGCAGAGGTTAATAGGAGTTTTTACTTTAATAGTATGTGGTGGTTATTCAGTTATAGGGGTTTAACTGTTTAATAGCAAATCAGTTGATACTCATGGGAAGCCTATATAAAATAATATTTGGTGGCTCTGAGAACAAAGACTAAGCATAGGATGTGTTATCCCCTAGATTAAACCAGCTGATACTTTGGTCTCACTTTGTGCATTTTGGTGGTCTCATTAGAGGTGCAGGGGAGGTCTTGTCAACACGAATGTAAGTGTTACTTGGGTCTCTACTCTAATCATAGGCGATTCAATTTGTATTTAGAGGTGCAGGGGAGGTCTTAAACATACTTTATGTGGGATGAATGCAAGTAGTTGCATCTTCGAGAGTGGATGTTTGGCATTGGCTCTTGTTGTGTTAACATTGATTGCAGGGTGTTGGGTTTGGGTCTTCAGGGTTCACTGAGTCGACTGCTTATAACTGGGTGTTGTGTTAGCATTGATTGTAGGGTGTTATCTTTTCACTTTTTATAAGACACATGTAATCTTTTAATTAATTTAATTGCCTCACATGAGTAGACAGTGCTGCATATTCGCCAAGAGATTTACCTAATCCATATCCTAGTGTTCAACTTATAGATGGCACTGATGTCGGCAATGATAGTCAGAATTACCAAGAGTGTTGACGGTTGTATTGAGCCTGTAATGCGTATATTGGACCGGTTGTACTTGTTATTCACATGGTTGTTAAAGTTGAATCACTGAGTACTCCCCGAGTCACCAAGTACTCTTACCTCAGACCCCAGCTGAGGGGAGTCCGAGTTGCAAGTCTCCAACCTTGGTCATTCGTATAACCTTATTAAAAGTCATCTTTGATTCCTAGTTTTTTGGAGAAGGAAAATTGGTCTTTGTGATTCAGAAGGCGTATGACACGGTTGATTGGGGTTTTCTTCGAAGAATTCTTCTTGGCTTTGGATTTCATCCGCGTATGGTTTCTTGGATTATGGAATGTGTGACAACCTCTACCTTTTCTCTGTCTATTAATGGTTCTTTGCACGGCTATTTTAAAGGAAGAAGAGGACTCAGACAGGGTGATCCTCTATCCCCGTATCTGTTTACTTTGGTAATGGAAGTTTTAACTTTAATTATTAAGAGGCAGGTGCGCATAGCAGGTAACTTTAAATATCATCGATATTGTGAAGATCATGAGATTATCAATCTCTGTTTTGCCGATGATTTATTCTTATTTATGTATGGGGATGTAAATTCAGCACGAATTATCTCTAGAGCTCTTGATGAATTTAAGCAAGTTTCGGGGTTAACTCCTAGTCTACCAAAGAGCACAGCCTATTTTTGTAATGTTGTTAATTACTTGAAGGTGGATATTCTGAATGTACTTCCTTTTGAGGAAGATACTTTACCGGTGAAATATTTGGGTGTACCTTTGGTGTCTTCCAGATTAAAGTACCGGGATTGTAACGCATTGATTGAGAAAGTGCAAAAACGTTTAAATGATTGGAAAAATAAGTTTTTGTCATTTGCGGGGCGGTTGCAACTGATTAATTCAGTAATTGCCTCGATGCATGTGTATTGGTCGTCGGCATTCATTCTTCCTACTAGAATTACTCATGAAATTGAGCAACTAATGCGAGGCTTTCTTTGGAGTGGTGGGAGCTTGAAACGTGGGCAATCTAAAGTGGCGTGGGAGATAGTTTGTCTTCCAAAAGAGGAAGGGGGTCTTGGTGTGCGTCGTATTGATTGTTTTAATAATGCCCTCATCTCGGCTCATATATGGAACATTGTGGCTCGCAAAGACGCACTGTGGGTACGATGGATCCATACTTACAAGTTAAGAGGAAGATCATTTTGGGATATACCGCTTCGTGGCTCAGTTACTTGGAGCTGGCGCAAAATCCTTCATCTTAGGAACCAGGTTTGTAATTATTTTTGGTTTCGCATTGGTAATGGTATTAGCGTTTCTGCTTGGTATGATTCTTGGACTTCGGTTAGTCCTTTAGCTGATCGTTTAACTCCAAGAGAGATTATGAATGCTGGATTTCATCTGAATGCTTCTGTGGCTGATCTTATTGATAACGGAAGCTGGAAATGGCCTTTTGAATGGAATACTCGGTTGATGAATATTCAGGTTCCTCTTTTAAGTGTGGAAAGGGATATATTGCTATGGAAAGATAATAACAACTTGAAAGACTTTTCTGTGCTTGAAGTATGGGAAGTTGTGCGCCCAAAGGACAACCTGGTAGCTTGGTCTTCAATCGTTTGGTTTAGTCAGAATATCCCTAAACATGCTTTTATTTTGTGGTTGATTTTTAGACGAAAGTTGAAGACCTAAGATTTGATGAGTCAATGAGATTTTAATAGTTCGATTTCTCCTACATGCTCGCTATGTGAAACTCAAGCAGATTCACATACTCATCTCTTCTTTGAATGTCCATTTTCGCTTCAGATTTCGAATTGTGTTAAGGTGAAAGCTGAACTTGCTCATGTTGGGCACGATTGGGACTCGGTTGTGGCAGGAATACTTCCAATAGCAAGAAAATCTAGTGTGCAAAGTGTTATAGCTAAATTGGTTCTTGCGGCTACTACCTATTACATTTGGAGTGAGCGGAATGCAAGATTGTTTCGTAAGGAAAGAAGAACTCGAGATCAGCTTATTGAGATTATTATCAATACGATGAAACTTAAACTGCTTACATGTAGATTCAAGAGGACGAAACGGGTGGAGCGATTCTTAACAACTTGGGACTTGCCTTTTTCATTATTTCGTAGCTAGTTTTGTTTTATCTAGTTTTTATGTTTTTCATTTAATGGCTAGTGGTAATTGGGGGTGGTTTGCTGCCCCCATGTGATGTTGCTTGATTAGCATGGACAATTTGTAAAGTCAGCTTGGTATTTCAGCCAAGTTGCCTGTCTTTATTTTGTGAAGGATATAAAAAGTTAACAGGGGTGACTGTCTTTTACCGAAAAACATTGCTTTTGCTGGTTATAGTATCCATTGATGGGTCTTTCTCCATGTCTATAAGATTGAAATGCAATTTATCATGTCTATTGCTTTTCTCTTTCACTGTTCAGAAAATTAATTAGTTTAAATAGATAGAAGGCTAAAATGCAATCCATATATATAGATTAATAATAATTCCTGTGTTAGAGTTGACATCAATAAGCTCCCCTCCCTCGAGTGTTAAAAAATCAACATGTCTTACCTTGCTTGCTTATCCAAAAATGATCTGTTCATCCCTCAATTGTTGTTGAAATAAACTCTATAATCAGACTGATATAGAAGAAGTATAGTTTCCATGTACGAGCTCTAGATGAACGAATTACGTTTCCAAAATGCATTGATGTATAATGAGGACATGTCATAAACCTGAAATGCGTGCAACTGGTTCATCTTTATCATCATGAATTATAACATATTTTTCTTTATGACTATCCACATATGATCTTTGTAGGTTATGAGGAGACGATGTGGCTGAGTGTTAGAGACTTAACCAACAATGAACTCCGGACTGTCAACGAGTGACTTCCATATTTTAGAGACTGATCCGTATATTTGAACTTACAACTTAGACGAAAGCCTTTTAATGCTATTTTGTATTGATTTTAAAACCGATCATCCATTTACAATCTACTTATCTTAGAAAAATGACTTAATATACTGTGCAGTTATACGAAAAATGACATTATTATTATTAGGTGAAAACTAAAATGCTGCTAGAAGCATGATAAATATAAAATCACATGTTTAAATATAAAATCTCTTCTCCTGAAATTCATGGTAAAAACATGCTATTAAAAGTATACATGTTAATCTCATATTATTATGGAAAAAGAATTTGAATATACTCTAAAAGAACCGTCCATAAAAACCATTTTTGCTTGCAAAAATATTATGTTTTCCATAATACAGTAGTACTTTTTATATTTACCTTACAGTTATGATATGAAGTAAAGAACGATAATCATCACAATTGGTTTTCAAATCATGAATGATGTTTCCACCGTAAAATAAAACAACAAATCTACCATAACAAAAACGTAATATTTTCACTTAGCACCCCTTAAAATATTTTCATATACACTATCCCCTAACATTAATCATTAATATACACTACCAATCCATTATTTTTTTTCAATATATTTTCATTAACCCTTTAGATCAATTATTTATACCACTCGACGTCGCATCCACCACCACACTGTCGCTGTCACGATCACCGCCGCATTGCGCAGGTAACGTGCTAGTATAATAAAAAAATTATTATAGAATGTGTCTTGTGAAATAACTGCGGCAAAAAACTCCATCAATATGTCTTTGTATATAATGATAGTGACCTGTGGTTATTGTATTATAACGTGCAAAGTATAACACTTGGAACCGTATATCTTCAAAATTATTTGTTTTTATGACTTAAATATATGAAAAATTAATATTGATAATATCGTAAACTCCGTGTCCAGTGTTGAACATGAGTCTAAAATCTAGTTATATGTTTAGACATGTAAAACAAACCTAAAAATATAGTTATGGAAAATGTTTTTAAGTTTTTTATTCTTAAGTTTTTTAGAAAATGAAAGAAGTTTTTCAGCTTTAAAAAACAAATGAAAATTTTAAAAACGTGTTCAAAACTAAAAAATGGAAAACAATTTGAGGTTTTCAAAAATTTAGAAAATAGAATAGGAAAGTGGAAAAACATTAAAAGAATGTTTTCTAATTTTTTATAGCAAAGTGGAAAACAGTGTTTTCTGTTTTCATGGAAAACATTGTTGAAAAACTTTAATTTTGATGAATTGAAATTTCACAAACTAACCTAGCGTATAGTTAATTATCATTATCTAAGTGTTTAACCAATACAAAACAAAAAACGTGATTTATTCGATTTTCACACATTAATGTGTTGTTAAAACACTTTAGTTATGATAACATTAATAATCTATGTTAGTTTAATGGAATTTTAATGTATCAAAATAAGTTATTTAATTTTCTTATCGTGTTCTCTATTTAAGGCTGGACATATTTGATTATTAACCTTAATTCTTAAATGGTTTAAATATACAAGCATGGTACCCGCGTTGCGGCGAATACCATGGACAAAGTTTTTTATGTCACGATTATCTTGTTTTGACTCTTAATTTTTGGTCAGTGTGTATTATTTCCTTAACTGTTTGCCAAAGAAAGATGGGGTGTTTGCCAGAAAAAGAGAACTATAAAATATGGAAGAGTAAGGGTAGAGAATAATGGAAGTGTAAGGCAAATAAGTAAATTTGTATGTCTAAAAAATTCTAAAATTTCAATACCACCCCAAAAAATTATCCGATGGTGGAGCCCGTATGCTAAAGGATTTAACTATCATACTCTATAACATATCAGCTCCTAGACCTATCACCCTCAACATCTTGTCGCTACAATATGCGGGTAATTTCCCTTGTAATTTTATAAAGGAAAAAGTATAAAATAGATTATAAACTTTGTATTATTATAAAAAGACAAAAAGATGATCAACTCAAGTAAATAAATACGAGTCCTAAAGAATTCCACGGCACAAGCATAACCGAGTTATAAAATTCGACACATCCCTATAAAAGGAATTTTGTTGAGGGTTCCAAATCTTAACCTAAATCTTAATTCCACTACCCCTGTAAAATAAAATAAGTATAGTATACAAACCCTAAAAGTTGATAAAAATGTCAGACCACATTCCTCTCGAATTGCAAGCCGAAATAATCAAAAGGGTACCTTTAAAATCATTGCTTCAATTCAGATCGGTTTCAAAAGAATGGAAGTCAGTCATCGACAGCCCCGATTTTGGTGATGATTACTGCCTCCGCCAATCGCAGCCCCGCCGTTTGCTAATAAGGTACACTGATATTGATGATGAACAATTTAGTGCTTCTGTAAACAACACATCCAGATACAAGTATGTTTTGGTTGATGACGATGATACTTTTCAGCAACACCAAATTCCTATCACCACTCTTCCCCAATCTGTTAACAATCTTATATTTTCAAGAATAGTCGGTTGTTCCCACGGCTTAGTTTGCTTTCATGCTGATGGTCTAGACAAACCCTTTTCTTGTGTTCTCTGGAATCCGTGGATTAGAAAATGTGTTGATATTCCTGTCCCTAATGTTCTGTTTACGCCCTACCGAACTATTTTAGGTTTTGGGGTTAGTCTTCAAACTAAGGACCCTAAGATTGTTAAGATTAATGGTTTTTATACTTTTGATTCTGGAATTGACACTTTAGTTCCCATCCCTTGGCGAGTTGAGGTTTTTACTTTAAGCTCGGGGACTTGGAAAACTCCATCATGTTGCCTAAATAATCTGCCTTGTCGTAACTCGATTAGGTTCCTTTGGTATCAGGTTGCTCTTGATGGGGTTATTTATTGGCTTGCTTTTGAGTGGATTAAAGTGGATGGTAGATTTCGGTATCACAATCTGATTATGTCATTTGATTTGAGTAGTGAGGGATTTGAAGAAATATGCCTCCCAGATAATTTAGCACACGCTCAGATAAATATGGCTTATTATTTATCTCTAAGCGATTGGAGTCTGTTGTCGTGCTTGAAAAGGATGGTGCTCAAACTTCTTTAGGTGTATGGGTGATGGGGCAAGGTGTTACTAAATCCTTTACAAAACTATTCAATGTTAATGTTATGACACAAGAACGACTTCATTTTATGGTATATGGATTTATGAAGAATGGCGAATCTATAATTGACCATGGATCTAATGCTCTTTTTTCTTATGACCCTTACTCTGAACGGATCAAGGATCTTGGGATTATGGGACAAAGTTTTGACATATCTGTGGAGTCCTACATGGAAACTCTACTGTTGATTGATCGATGAAATTGTCATGTTTATTTGGGCATTAATTACAGGCCATGATAATGGTTTCGACACAAATTTTGGAGCTAAGAGCATACAACCATTGGGGCAGGGACACAAGGTATGGAAATCGATGTGGAATTAACTATAGGTTAGTTGAAGTTAATGAAAAGTACTATGCATTTCATGATTTCATCTAAGTTGATTATATTTGTTAGTAGGGGGTTCAATGTGTCTAATTTTTGTTATTTTGGATCTGAAGGAAAAAAAATTGTCTAGCTATTTTTACTTATGTTTGGTGTGGTGCTAATTGTATTACACATAAAGACTATTGGGTAATGTTTAATTTGGTAGAAATAAACTGATTTATGTGAACATGATTGTTTTATAAGCTTGTCGAGTGCTGATTAATCTTTAGTTCTATACATAGTGAGCAATCTGCCTCGTAAAACAGTTTATCACTTTATCTGCAATCCTCTGACTGATGCGTTCATGTGGTTAATTTATTGTGGCGCTCATGAAAGGAGGATTGTTGCCAAGGATGCACAACCTCAAAACGTTCATTTGTGTATCATTTGATATTGATATGACTTCCCATGAGTTTGAAGCAATAGACCTCCCTGATGGATTATCACATTTTCACATGAATTTGTCTTAGATATATGAGTCAATTGTTGTGGTTGAATACCTAAGATACATGATATTGATATGACTTCACATGAATTGTTGTGGTCCTTGTTAAAACTGGGCAGCGGGTCTATGTCGATGTTGAGCCTTCTGGGCAGGGGGTCACGGATATTCTCCAAACATTTATAAATTATTTTGATTTGTGCGAACCAATTACATGAGGTAGGCCTAGTTGCCATAATGCCATCAGAAGTGAGGGAGAATGTTTTTGCACCTAGGATTACCAGGAGCTTAATTTGAGTTGCAGTTTGTTGTAATACGAGTATCAAGGTTTACTTTTTTCACATTAAACGAGCAGGAAAATTATGACAAAGTAATTTATTGAGATTTAAATGTTTTTTACGGATTGCTTATCTATTTGATAACACTTTCATTTTTCATTCAACTCCATTCTTGTTTACAATAACTGTCTAGCTTGTAGTACTGTTATACTAAATCATATGAGGCTGGCAAATCGTGTCTTAACAGGTTTTGTGCGCACAAAATTCTCAGCTTTTAAACATGAAAACGACTCATTTAACACTTGCCTTTGATGATTTGAGCATGAAAGTTATTCGTTTTATGTATCAAAAAAGTTAAATGTTGAACTTTAAAATATTAAAAACAACTACTTTTAAAAATAGAAAAAGTTGCATAGTACATTTTTTGCTTAACAGGTACCTAAGTGCCAGCCTTTTCATATCTTTCGAGTTTCATCTGATGCATGCTATGCAGTGTTTACATTTCTGAATCTTAATTTTTAATTCTGTTTGCTTTAGGTATATACGCTTACGTAAAATATGTTTATTCATATGAAGAAAACGGAAAGTGTTGCAAAAGTTACTATAACAGATCAATAGATGATTATGTGGGAGTGGCTACACTTGCTTATGAAGCCTACTCCTAAACACTTGTTCTTTATTATGCGGGTTTTAGTATTGGAAAGAAATTAGAGTTGGAATACATTTTGAATGCTTTGTATTTTAATGAATTCGGGTATAAGGCCAAGCCAAATAACGAGTTATATTTTCATGTAGTTAGTTATTTATTTATTTTTTTGTAACAACAAAGGGTAGATTTATATCACAAAGTAATACACTAGGAATGTGATAGAGATGAAATACAAGAAGTTGGATTGCATCACAAAGCCATTACGGAACAATTGCCAAACAGGGGAGCAAGCCCATTTGACCTAATTATAGCTTCCCCGGCTTGGTACGATCACCATGGTAGCAGATTTTGTTTCTATTGAGCCATTTGAACCAAAGTCCTTATTACTAAGTAATGTGGGTGGATAGCTTTTTTGTTGAGTGACAGGTTGTCGACCTAGATCAGAAGGCCCTTGATGGAATTATCTGAAGGGTATCTGACTTTCCATCAAATGGTGCTGAGTGGCCTGATACGGACTGAGGCACTGCAGGTAAGGTGCAGGGATAACAATGTTACTGATACGAGCTGACCCATGCGGTTAACCTGAAGGCGCAACCAATTTGAAGACTAATGAAAGAAAAGACCAGGTCTTTTGGAGAGCTCACGACTATCTATATTTACCCACATGCTTATGAAAAATGTGTGAAACTTAATATTAGTTTATTAGTTTATTTGTGTTAAACTTAACATATTAATTTACACACATATTAATGTGTTAAAACATATTACGAGTAATTTAAAACATATTAATTTGAAATGCTTAATAGACCTAAGAATAAGATGATATAAAATAGAGAAAATTACATTTTTGGTCCCTCAAGTTAGCAGGATTTTCAGTTATTGCCCTTAAGTTAATTAACTATAAAAAAAACCCCTGAAGTTGGTCAATTTTTTCAGTTTTGACTCCGCGACCAAACGTCGTCTATTTGGTCCGTTAAGTGAGGGACATATTCGTCATTTCATTCTCATTCTTCTTTTTCCATACTCAAACACCACCCGATCTTCATAACATCATTCTCATAATTAAACAACCCACCATTCCCAATCCAATAAAACCCTCAAATCCACAAACTTTGAATATAAAAAATCAAATCCACTTTTTCTTTTTCTCTTAGATTTGATGGATTGGAATGGGTCTATAACTAACTCATATATATTTAATATTGATATTTTGCTATGGCACATTAATTATAGTTTGATAGGAATTTATTTGTCTTGGGTTTATTTTTTATGTATATATTAGAAATATAAAAGATATTTTCTATTGGTGTTTGAGTATGGTAGAAGAAGATGAAAGCGAAATAACGAATTTGCCGATCACTTAACGAACTAATTAGACGTTGTTTGGTTGTGGAGTAAAAACTGAAAAAATTAACCAACTTCAAGGTTTTTTCTGTAATTAATTCATTTAAAGGCAATAACTGAAAATCCTGTCAACTTGAATGACCAAATATGTAATTTTCTCTATAATATATGATGAATGATAAATATTAAAAAGAGTTAATTGCACAAATCATCCTCGTGGTTTGCGTATTTTCGTGGTTTTCATCCCTTCAAGTTATTTTTAGTGGATTTCATCCTTCAACTTTACATTTTTAGTAAATTTCGTCCTTCAACTTTACTTTTTTAGTGGATTATATCCTTATGAGGAATGAAAAACACGAAAAGTGTTCAAACCTTTTAGCATCTTACATCCCTCAAAAGGGTGTAATTTACTAAAAAGGTAAAATTGAAGGACGAAATCCACTAAAAATAACTTATAGGGATGAAAACCATGAAAATGTGTAAACCACGGGGATGATTTATGCAATTAACTCTATTAAAAAAGAAAAAACTCATTACGCATATGTCAAACTTTAAAAGATTATAAATATCTCCACGTTTATGTTTTAAGCCTATCAATCTAAAATAACATATTTAAATCATCTATGACTCACATGAGAATACAAAGGATGGAGCAAAGGATGGAGCAAAGGATGGAGTTGGCGGTAGTGGCGAAAAGCTTTTATTTATAGAATAGCAGTTTACTATATATATATACTAGATTTTTGATCTGTGTGTAATATACGAGAGTTTATGACATTATCAATATTAACTGTTAATCTATTTTATTTTTAAATTTACGTTTTATTAATAAAAAATTGATCCATTATAATAAGCTTTGAACTTTATATTGAAACACTACAAAATCGTAATATATACATTGAAGTTGTAGACTGTAAAATTCTTTGCGATATTTGAATATTAAAAATTATAATATTATATTCTTATTTTATACTATAAAGAAATACTCGTAATATTTTATTCTGATATGTAACATATCCTAAATATTATGTGAATTAGAATTAGCATGGTATCCGCGTAATGCGAGTGGTGACGGAGACGACGACGGTTTAGTGGTGTCAGTAACGGGTGGTGATGACATCGACAATTGGTGTCAAGTGGTATAACTGTGTAAGTTGATGTATTCATCAAAGGTAAATTTGATAATCTCTACTAAACCTTTCCATATCGGATGTTTATTAAGGTTAATTTAGTAGTTTTACATCTAACTATTTTTTAACACTTTCTAAAAATAGGAGATTGATAATTATTATAAAGAAGTATAGATATAAAAGTAAAGTAAAGTAAAGTAACTCCCAATGCCGTCTTCCACGGGTTTTGGGTCCCAATACCGTCTTCGACGGTGTATGGGGGAGGTTGATATATAGACAGCCTTACCCTTACCAAAGGTAGAGAGACTGCTTCCAGGTTTTACCATAGGTAGAAAAGGACCTCCAGCCTTACTGGGCATGAGGATCGAATCCATAACCTCTGTTTCTAGAGGCATGAGCTCCAACCACTGATCCAACCCAGTTGGTTAAAGGAGTATAGATATAGATAGGGAAAAATCCATCTGGAAATAACTATATAATTGTACTATTGTAGTCACTTTTAAATATAAGGTAACATTCGAAGTTATCTGGTGATAAATTTCTATTGTAATTATGTGGAAAGTTCGAAAAGTATATATATTCGCCAAATCCAACTAGTTTTTGATAATTAGTCAAAAATTTAAATAAATAATTTCACACACCTGGCTCGCAATTACACTCGCCCCTATGAAAAAGAAGCTTAAAAACCCTAACAGTTCATCAAAATTCAAAATGTCAGACCACATTCCTCTCGAATTGCAAGCCGAAATAATCAAAAGGGTACCTTTAAAATCATTGCTTCAATTCAGATCGGTTTCAAAAGAATGGAAGTCAGTCATCGACAGCCCCGATTTTGGTGATGATTACTGCCTCCGCCAATCGCAGCCCCGCCGTTTGCTAATAAGGTACACTGATATTACTTCTATACTCAATGATTACAAGTATGTTTGGGTTGCTGATGATGATGATACTTTTCACCAACACCAAATTCCTAGTACCACTCTTCCGAAATCTGTTAACAATGGAATGGTTTCAAAAATAGTCGGTTGCGCTCACGGTTTATTTTGCTTCTATGGTTATGATCTAGACCATAAAAGTTATATGGCTGTTGTATGGAATCCTTGGATTAGAAAATGTGTTGATGTTCCTGTCCCTAATGTTCTGTTTGGGTGGTACGAAACTGTTTTAGGTTTCGGCGTTAGTCCTCTAACTAAGGACCCTATGATTGTTAAGATTAATAGTTACGTTGATTCTAGAATGTACTCTTCAGTTTGCACCCCTTGGCGAGTTGAGGTTTTTACTTTAAGCTCGGGGACTTGGAAAACTCCATCAGGTAGCATAAACAATCTGCCTTGTCGTGATTCGATTAGGTTTTGTTGGGGTCAAGTTGCTCTTGACGGGGTTATTTATTGGCTTGCTTTTGAATGGATTAAAGTGGATGGTAAATATCGGGATCACAATCTGATTATGTCATTTGATTTGAGTAGTGAGGGATTCCAAGAAGTATGCCTCCCAGATAATTTAGCACGCCTGTCTCATCATGACTTATCTATCACTAAGCGAATGGAGTCCGTTGTCGTGCTTGAACGGGATGCAACTAGAACTTCTTGTGGTGTATGGATGATGGGGAAAGGTGTTACTAAATCGTTTACAAAACTATTCACTGTTATGCCATGGGTGGTTTCACCTTATTTTATGATATGTGGTTTTAGGAAGAATGCCGAACCTATTGTTGACCATGGGTCCAATGCACTTTTTGCTTATGACTCTTACTCGGAACCGAAGAATCTTGTAATTGTTGGAAAAAGCTCATCCTTCTCCATGGAGCCATATATGGAAACTTTACTTTTAATTGATCAATGAATTTGTAGTATTTGTTTAGGCATAAATTGCAAAGTATGGAGCTAAGAGCATACAACCATTGGGGCAAGCACACAAGGTATGGAAATTGAAGTGTAATAAACCCATAGATTAGTTAAAGTTCATGAATAGATTTGTGCATTTCGTGTGGATTGATTATGTTTGTATGTTGAATCTGATTGTGTATGTTGAATCTGAAACTTTCTGTTCAACCTGGTAAAGCATGATTAGTCATTAACATATAATACGGTAATGTTTGGTAGAAATAAACTGATTAATGTGGACATGCTTATTTTTTAAGCATGTAATGTGCTGATTAGTCTTTACATAGTGAATATCCACGGATCAAGTAATTAATGATGACCCTTTGTATAGCTTTTAAATTTTCCTCTGAAAGTAAGGTTATACACTATATGTCCTATTTTTTGGCCTTGAGTCTCGAGAGGCCTAAACCGAGGGGGGAGGTTACTTTTGTGTTTGTTTCCCCCAAAATGGCTGTCGGAGGACATGAGCAATGAGAGTTTATCTAGAGGACTAGGGGTTTAGGACTAGTTTAATGGTTTGGAAGAGCGGGTGAGAGGATTAGGATTAGGATAGCTAGGCGACCTAAGGTCTTTTTTTTTTTTTTTTTTTTTCATAGGTTGTTTAGAAATAGTTACTGCCTTGGCTCAATCGGGATCTTTTCAGATTTTGTCATTTCTTATTTATATGTATGTTTGTCTTGGTTGTTTCCCACTACTTGTTCGACCCGCATAGTAGCCGGACCCAGCAGGTATTTCTGCTTTTCAGATTCTCGGCAGACAGGTATGATTTTCTAAACATTTCTCATTTTCCGTCTTGCACTCCTTTGTGGCCGGAGGTCCCTATGGAAGCAGTCTTTCTACCTTTGTGTAGAGGTAAGACTGTCTACAGCTTACCTCCCCCATACTACCCGTCGTCGTGGTGGTCGTCGTAGTAGTAGTAGTCGACATAGTAGTAGTAGTAGTCGTAGTAGTGTAGTGGGTGGTGGTGGTAGTAGTAGTCGTAGTAGTGTAGTGGTGGTGGTAGTAGTAGTAGTAGTAGTAATAGTAGTAGTAGTCGTAGTGGTGTAGTGGTGGTAGTAGTAGTAGTCGTAGTAGTCGTAGTAGTCGTAGTAGTGTAGTGGTGGTAGTAGTAGTCGTAGTAGTAGTAGTAGTCGTAGTGGTGGTGGTGGTGGTGGTGGTGGTGGTGGGTGGTGGCGGCGGCAGCGGCGGCGGCAGTAGTAGTAGTAGTAGTAGTCAAGTTTGTCAGGATATTCGAACGCTGGGTAGCTGTCCTGACTAGGTGTGCGTGTACAGCCCTTGTAGAGTGTTTTGCATGCCTTTGCTTTCCGGAATCCTTGAATTAGAATATCACTTTACATCAAACTATTCTTGGTCTTGGGTTGTATCCTACCATCTGTGACACTAAGCTTGTCTATAGGTAATATTTTAGTTAATCATGTTTCAAAATCGTTTACTATGCTAGTCATTGTTAGGCGTTAGCCTACTCGATTTGTTAGGTAATATTTTATTGAAAATATTTGGAGGATATATGGGATGTTAGGACAACTTAACCAACACAATAACTTTGACGCTTGAGTGATTTCAGAAGAGATCATGGATTTTTAGTAACTGCAAATTTAGTTAAAATCATACAAGTTTTTTATCTTTTGACCGTTGGTTTCTTATTTGAAGTTTAGAAGATAGTTTTCTGCGTAAAGTCTTCTAAGTTCTCTGCGTATTTTGTTGCTCCGGTAGTTTAGCATTATTAGACATGATTAGTTGGGTAACTTTTCTTTATACTTTTCTAGTCTTGACCATTACACATGGCTGGATAAAGTTGGTTCCTTTTTTTGGTATTCAAACCTTGGTTGAATGTATTAGTTACTTAGTGTGATACAATAATCCTCATTCAAAAGTCAGACTAGTTTCCAGAGAAATGATATGATTGGAATAACAAATGCCAAGGTTTCTGGATGCAATATTTCCCCTCGAAAATCAAGATAGTTTAAACAAAGGAAGTGCCTATGAAACCGACCTGATCGATTATCTTAGTGCACTGAAGGTCATTTACTTTCACAATTTAAAAGTTTCTCATTTTGTGGTGTACATAAGTATCAGTATCATTTTACTATCATTTTAGAAAATTTGATTACCACAGTGCAGACTGTAATTTTCTCACAAAAGAAGTAGAGAATTTGGGATGGCCGGTTGGGTAAGAGGTCAACGCTGGTACTTTTTTACAATCGGCTAAACACAAAACTGGTTTTTGAATGATGTTGAAGTCATGGACAACTTATTTTAAATAATCGCAGCTTCATTATCCATTGTAAGTTTAATTAAACGTGTATCCAAACATCCCCAATTGTTTGTTAATTCTATGATTTGGATTTATTAGATAATCATCAATCATGATTCAGGAGTTCCATTTTTGTTTGGATGCGAATCATTTTGGTCTGTGATTTAAGTCTTTGTGTATGTTCACCAGACTCTAAGTCACTATGTGTTCACCTTCATAATAGTGATAATACATTCATTTTTATTTCCCTCTCCTAGTTTAGTTTTGATATCAAAGGAGTGTTATTATATGGAGTTAATAAAATTGGTCATGAAGAATTGTTATCCAGAGTTAGATAAGGTAACATTATTATTAGAAGTTTTTTAGTAGATGTAAATGAAAGGCTCAAGATGATATTGGTTGTAGTACTACTAGTTATCTGTTGTTGGACAAGATTTTCATTCCAGATTCAGGTAACAGGGGAACACGCTGATAAAATTGATGCATTGAGAATCTGGCTGCTTGACAACCCACCCACTTTCTAGACATATTGTGATTCCTAAGTAAGTAGATAAATATGTGTTACGTCCCATTGTTGGATTTGCCAGTTTCACAACGTCTCATGAAAGATATATCTCTACATTTAGTTGCGAGGGATGATTTCCCATATAGTTTTATCAAGAGTTTTTATCAAGAGATGATGAAAATGATTTTACAAATAAAGAGAAGGTTGTGCATAAAGGACCATACCGTCAAGATGTGATAGTAAGTATGAAAAGTATTATCTTGTAAGTTTTCAAGCTTTGATGTACTAGGCATTTTACTTATTGCCCTGCTTCTTGGTTTATCTTTTGTGTGTGTTACGTTTCCCTGTATCGTTCTATATCTATCATGTTTTTAATTTGATTATGCTTTCTTAATCTTTCTCGAGTACACATCTTTACATTCAAATTTTATTGTTAACAAATGGTGGGGATGCTGATGATATTTCACACATATGCATTTTATCAGGTTCAAGAAAAGCCGTAGATGTTCAAATGGTAAACACTATTTAGGCAGAATCATTGTGTTTACAAGTGTTTTATTTAAGAGAAGATAGTTACATTGAAATAGTTTCCGGAAGTTAAATGATACATAAATAGGATTGAATTCTGAACCTGAACAGAATATGCTATAACAAAACTGCATTATGCTGAAGCTTGACTTATGCGATGCATGGTTTGGTGTAGCAATATTTCTTGCTGTAAGTGGCTGTCTGGTTGTATATAGTTCAAGTTTCTCATACTCAAAATAACAAGTTGGTTTATTGTAGTTGTTCGGTTTTGCCCTGAATGGATTTTAAACATCTTTTTAGCATTCTTGACTCAGCTACATCCTTATCACATTATTGCTTCAATTTGCTCTTAGTAAACATGTAAATAAGTGAAGTAAAAGAAACGAAAACGTCAGGCTCAATATCCTATCATCCTTCAACCTTTGTACAGTAATATATATATTTGAATGGGAAATGATATATCTACAATTACTTTTTTTCATCTACAACAATAAATGCATTATACAGTTGTACACTGTACTATAAAACATGTACAATTGTTGTAGATGGATAAAAAGTAATGTAGATGTATCACTCACCTATTTGAATATTTCTGATGCATCCATTAATTTATTTGTTCTTAATAAAATACGAGAGCAAGTACCCGCGCGTTACGGCGGTGAGATGGTGGGGTGATAGGTCATAGAGTGTGATAGCCAAATGCCTTAACCGTACGGGCTCCGCTTCGGATTTAAAAATTCATCGAAAGTATATCGAATGACATCTCTAATGAAAGAGCATTAAATTTTAAGAACACCCATATAATTTTTATAATTTATCGATGTTCGGTTTTTGAGATAAAAAAAATAATTGGTTGAGATTTTGAGGAGAGATAAATGGTGTTAGGTAAATATAGAATTGATATATTGGCATTTTAGGAAAGTAAATGTTGAAACTTAAAATGTAAACATGGGAGATTGCTTTATAATATACTAGCCTGATGCCCGCACGTTGTGACGGCTTTACGGTGGTTACATACAAAACATGCAAGAAAAACAAAAACAAAAACACTGGTGGGAATCTGACTCCGGCGTTGGCGGAATCAGAAAAAAAAATAAAGAAAGACACTGGTGGATTTTTTTAGTTTGTGTGGATATGTGTTTCTAGGATTTGTGTTTTTTTGTGTAGAAAGGTAAGTTTGGAACAATAGAGATAAAATGGGGGTATTTTAGGAATAAAATTATGCTTAATGTGTTAATCAATCCTCTTTATAAAGGGATATTAGAAAATATAGATATAGCTTGAATGTTTGCGAATTAGAATTCACGTGACAACATTTCTCATC